>NC_142093.1:14857938-15160438 GCF_054644295.1 Miniopterus natalensis | reverse complement strand
AAATACTCCAGTTTATATGTTTTATAATTTCTGATCTTGTCTATTTGCATTTCTTTAAGAGTAAAGAACACAACAACTTAAGAGTCACAACAATTAGTGACGCTCTAACCACGAAGCCCACGGGCCAGGGCATATATTTTAGAATTTTTGATCTTGTTTATTTCCTTTTCTTAAAGTAAGGAACACCTACATTGATTATAATATATATCCCTTTGTATTCTTTTCATTATACCTTGTTTTAAAAATAAAATTCCGTTCCTACCACGGCATCCCCTCTCTGTACTAATCAAGGCAGAGACCAGCATTTCGTGGGTGAGGTCCGAAGGCTGCAGCTGCCAGGACTAAATATTTACTGCTTCCTTCAGAGTGCCTGAGGACATAAAGTTTTTATTGAGCAATTATCACAGGCACTAAGGACATAAAAGCATCAGGCCATATTTCATATCCATACCCTCTTACATGCGATGAGTGGCCTGGTCTGGACATTTCTTAGTTATTTCTGTTTCAGGTTTTTTAGGCAATGCACAGCAACGCAGATTAGTGGCCAAAGGCCCAGGCAGTGAAAAACATTAGACCAGATCTAAAAAAAAAAATTAGTCGAGAGCCAAGAAGTAGTTTAGAAATAAAAATCCCAGGACATTAAAGTTCAAAAGCACCTTAAAGGTCATCTGGGACAATTCCTGCAGGAAGTGGGTGTCCTTCAGCCAGTGGGTGTCCCACCTGTCCTTGGATGCCTCTAAGGCAGTGATTGCCAACCTTTTTCATCTCATGGCACACTTAAGCTAATTACTAAAATCCTGTGGCACACCCAAAAATATATTTTTTGCTGATCTGACAAAAAATAGGTATAATTTTTATCCATTCACACTGGACAGCTATTGTTGTGTTGGCTGTTGTCATTTTTAATTTGACAATCTACAGGGAAAGAGGTCAGTGCCCCTGACTAAACAGTCAGGTATGGCATGTTTTATAAATTATTGCGGCTCACTGGTTGAAAATCACTGCCCTTGGGAAATATCCACGATTTAATGGACAGGTACTGGCTAACTGTCTAGTTACTGGAAAGTTCTTCTGCATCCTGATCTGAAACCTGCCTTCGTGACACTCACCCCTTACGCCCAGTTCTGTCCTCAGTATGAAACCACTTGAGATTATTATGTTACTGCTCATTGTAGGACTATCCATCGTCCTGGGAAATTTTACAGCTGAGTCAAAATGTTATAGCCTAAACTGCAAATATATCTTTCCTTTCCTAACCACTTTTCATGAAGGATGAGACCTGTTAGTCTATCATGTATATAATAAATTTACTTTGAATCTTTACTAAGAACTTAAACCTGGTACAAAATGTTTTGTTCTATGTAACAGCAGACTGTTTGGCTAGAGTAGAATACAAACTCTTTCAACCAGCCTCTATTTAACCAACTTGGATTAACTGATGATCTCTGGCCTTCTGAAAAAGATCCAGACTAATGCTCACAGCAGGTAGAAGGCTCACGAGTCAGCTGCTCACATACTTCTGATCTTACATGTTGAACACTGTGTTGACCAAGACTCAGCCATGTTTATTCTCCAACCTTCTGTGCCAGTGTGTTGATTATTGTAATTCCATAATTCAATAGCATATAAACCAATAAAACACAAATGTGAGAAGAGCTGTTTCTAGAACAAGTTAAAGCTTTAGAAGGACTACAGTTTATTCAATAAAAAGAATGCTATCAAACAGGTGTGGATAGAACTGCGAAAAAAAAATTGAGAAAAACTGTACCAATCTAGAAGAATTTTTCACTCATTAACTTCTGAAAAGGCTTCAAATTCTCAATCCCTTTAATGTTGGCAGCATAGATAATGCATAATACATATGGTTTATGCAAGACAAGCCAGGCAGAGGTCTCGACAGTGAACTTCTACTCAAAGAAAGACCTTGGCCCTCCCTCAAGGAGTGGTGAATGAATGTCCATTTATGTGCTTTAAGTTAAATTTTAAATATTTAAAAGATGTATTATCCTTTTTATGATTTCCAGCTTTAATCACCTTTTCCTGACAACTAATCAATTATTGCCTCTGAAGTCAGGGAGAAGGTTCCCGCTAGAGTTTAGAGCTGACCTGTGTCTCAGGACACTTCAGACTCCCTATAATCCAAGTTTTCCAAGAACTATACCAACTGAGGTGTGGCAGAAGTCAGAGCTGCGGGGAACTGTAGACATTAGTAAGAGTCACCAGTTACTGTGTTGTCAGATTATACGGATATAAACCAATGAAACAACTGGGTAGGAAGAGCACTTAGCAGAAGCCAGAGGACTCTGGGAAAAGATGCAAGAAACCCAGAAATAAAAGAATTGCACGTAGCAAGAAGAGGAAACTATGTAGTCACTGGCAGCCAAGCCTTATGAAGCTCGATATTCAAAATAATGTTCTTCGAAAAAGCAGGAGAGTACTTAGTGAGCTCTGACCGGAAGAACTTTCCAGAAAGGGGATCAGTCAATCAGAGAGAAAGGAGATTCAGGGAGGAAAAAGGCAAAGGGATTTGGTTACAAGAAAACAGGAAAAAGGCTTTTACCAAAAGAGTCACTTTTTGTAAAAAAAAAAAAAAAAAGTGAAGTTTTAAGAAGCAGCTGTCAGTGAGCTAGTCCAGGTCATCAAAAACGGTTCCGATGGTCTCACGGTCCCATTAAAAGCATTGTTAAATCTCTAAAAAAAGGGCAGGCTTTAGGATCGCAGACATATACCCAAATTGAAGCTATACGAACCAAACGAACCACTTCTAAAACATCTGAGGATGAAAATATGTGCAGTAAATGGTCCACCACTCCAGAAGAGCTCGTCAGAAGATGAGACATGCACATCCCTTAAGTGTTTGGGTTACAGCTTTCTATTTTATTACTTTATATGGTACTTTGCCATTGACAAAGGGATTTTACGTAAATGATTTTTTTTTTAAATTCATAAAACGCTGCGAGGTAAATGTAGCTTTCCTATTTACACGTGAAAAAACCAAAACTCACAGATGTTGAATGATATGTCTGAGCTCACACAGCTGGAAAGTAGTTAGCAGACCAGGACCCTGGTCATTCCAATTTAAAGTATTACAATAAGCTTGGAAAATAAAAGGAAAAACGAAAATTTTCATTAATTCCAATAACCACTTTATGTGTTCTCTCCTTCCCTCCCTCCGTGGGCTGCGATCACTGAAATCTCTTCGAGTTGTATCACGTGCATTCATCACGTCGACCTAATCCTCATGCAGTTCATTTAATGACTATTCACCATCATGACATGTGAATTATTTCAGCCAAAATAATACTATGGGTGAGGTGTTACTCTATAAAACCTAAGATAAACAAGAAAAGGACAGTTTCTTAACCCATCCCGTTTCTGGCCGCAGGGCTTGGATTTCCTGCGTGTTTGTTTTGGCTGTTACAGGTGTGACTCAGATGCGAAGTGACTGCTTTCTCTGCAGCTCTCGAGCTACAGTCGCCTCCCTCCAGAAACGCTCCGGCCCCTCCCTTCGCCATGTCTGCATGTCCGTCTGTTCACTGAGATCTGCACTCCTCACCTTTCTATAATTAGTCCTTGAGAAGTGAAATGTGTGTGATGAAAACATGCATTTTTATATTTTCCTCCCCTGTACCTTGCAAAGGTAATTATTTCACACCGAACACGTGTACCCCTTTGTGGAATAGTGTCAGCTTTCCTGGAACCATGGATGAAATCAACTGAGATGGAACGAGTAGGCAAAATGGTCTGTGTGTCATTTTATCTGGCTCTCTAAGGAAATTCAGTCTTTTTGTTTTTCTTAAAACACAACCAAGCTATAGCGACATGGCCCGAACTACAAGGGCGATCTGGAAGTTGATTAATTTATCTGGAAAAGCATCGTTTCTCCGTTTCAATTCGTGCCATTGATGACATAGCCTAAATCAAATTTTAAACGAATGCAAACACAGCCACTCTCTAGGCCAAGTTCTGGAAAAAAACACCTTAAGAATTCCAAGTGGAAGTCTTTGTAGATCCTGAGAGGCTGATATGTTGCTCCTAATTTAGAGACGCGGCAAGATACACGTCCCCAAGGGCCAAGAAATAGGATTATGCAACTCAATGAGGTGACGCATGTGAAACCCTGAGCGATGGCTCTCAGAGTTTTAAGCAATTCCCAGTAAATGTTTTCATTCCTTTGGATCCTGCACCGACTCATGGCACCTCTGGGTTGGAAAGCACATGAGAGGCCACCTAGCCCAAAAGAGTCCTCACTCACCTCCTAATTCCACTGATAAGGCAGGTGCAGGAAGAGCACAGAAGGTTCCGTGCCAGGACATCTGGTTCCTTCTTACCTCACTCCCGGAGGGTTTGGCCAAACCTGGGTACGCACAGACCCCCGAGCGGAGCCCTCCCTCGGCCCCTGGCGGGGGCAGCGGACTCACCTCCGGAGGCCCGCGAGCGGCACTGCCCGGTCATGGGGCTGTACTCCTGGTTTTCGTCCGCGCACACGCACAGGAAGGAGCCTTCCACGTTCTCACAAAAGGCTTCGCCGCACACGCCACTGAGCAGCTCACATTCGTTCACATCTGCAAAAGGGAGCACAGGCCGAGTCAGATGGGTGCCTCGCTTTAAATCTTCGTTTTACCCGCTGTGCCGCGGCCGGTAGTGTTTGCTGAAAATGAAGTGACCCCAGCGGGCAGGCAGACCCCGCGCTCCTGCTGGGGGGCTGTACGATTTGGTTTGTACGCAAGGACCGTGAAAATGCAAAGCCAAGCTCCCAAATCCCAATTTCCGCTTTGAGGAATACCCGAGAGCTGCATCACAAGCACCCAGGCACCCTCTCACTCTTCAGTTTTCTCTTCCCTAACTTTTTGACCTAATGAGGTCTTACATGACCCAACACTCTCACCCTCAGTTCTTCATCTGAGGAAAATTACCATCACTGGCACTTCAGAAACCATACACTTTAGATTCTTTTTTTTTTTAAATGGTTTTAAATCAAATGTCTGAAAATAGTTTTCTAGCAGCGGAAATGTCCATAATTTAACCACCGCCAGGCAGACTGTGTAAAGGCCCTGTACATATGCACTGGGTCACATTAATCATTCACATACAACAAGCTGGTTCAGTAACTTCTCACTGAGTTCACCTCGCCTTTGAAAATTCTGCGGGTGTTCCACAGTGTCATTTCTACTTTGCTAAGTGTTTTTCTTCTGTACTTAAATAAACATAATTAAAAGATAGTCGAGGCATCGACTGATGCGTATGTTTTAGTCAACATCATGCAAGTGCACAGCCCTCAAGAAAGGCTAATTTTACATCTAACCTTGCCCAAGACTACCTCTTACCTTTACTCCTCCTAAGAGATTTTATTGAGGGCCCTGCTCGGCAGAGCACCTGACACCCAAAATGCTCATGCATGTTACACAGACACCATGTACCACCTCAGCTTTCCTGAGCATATTCTGAGGCGGTTTATACAAAGTTAAAAATCTGAGCAATTACCCAAATCACTCAGAAAACATTTCACCTGCTATACTCAGTTAATTGAAAAAAAAGTTTATGTACCTTGACTTATTTGAATAATTACTCAGTTTTCCATTTTACTTTGTATAGAAACAGATAAAAACCCAATGAGCTGAGTTTCCCTTCTCAAAAGATATTGTAACATAAAGTAAAGACTTGGTCTATTTAATCGACCTAGACAGTCATAATTTAGACCAGAAAAACTTGACCTCAGAAAGCTGCCAGTTCACATTTATCAATTTTAAGTAAATGTCAAATGGAACTTTCTACTTTCATACTGGTATTAGCGACAGGGCTACTGCAATCTCCCGCATCAGGCTGCATTCACTCAATCAAAAAACATTTTCTAGTTTTAGGGGCCAGGCACTGGGGAAAAATCATGAGTCAGGCAGCCCAACTCCTGCCTTCATGAAGTTTACAGTCAAGTCAGGGAAGTTAATCAGATAAATCACATAAGCTGTGATGGGTGCTAAGAACAAAAAGCACAGAGAGCTATGAAAGCACAAGACAGTGGGCCCTAAGTGCAGGGGTGGGCTAGGGAAATGATGGGACTGAGCTCTACCTGAAGGATGAGTAGGTGGTAATAAGAAAGGGTGGAGGTGGGGGGAGGTGATCAGGGTCCTAGCAGAGGAAACAGCGTGGCCAAAGGTTGGTGTCAAGGCTGACTTATCCCTTAAATCCTACAGAACGCGGGTGTGGCGAAATGCACATAACAGGTGCTCAGTTAATACCTTTGAAGGAGTGAATGAACAGACAAAAGGACACCTGCCGAGTTCACTAAAATGATAAAACGATTCCTTTACTGAGGGTAGCGATTCGTGTGCCACAGTGAAACATCGATGGGTTCAGTGAGCTCACCTGGCTGCTTAGACGTGGACACTGACCAGGGGTGTGAGAGCTGTGTGGAGTCTGAGGTCCGACATCTCATATCTCAATAAGCAACAGTAAAACTATACTTACTGAGCACCTGCGGCAGGCCAAACATTAGGCCCAGCCAGGGGGACAGAAAGTTCTCAACCACACGGAGCTTGTTGCCTTGGAGAAGGCGGCTGCAGGCTGCACACGCGTGATTAAATGACTCCAAAGAGAGGGCGTCAGCTCTGAGGTCAGAGCTCAGTGGGAGAGTGAGAGATGGAACAGGACGGTCTGTGGGAGGAGGCGACCTCTAACCTCCGGCTTCAGCAATGAGAGGGGTGAGTCCCGGCTCTGGGAAGGGGGGCTGGAAGGACATTCTCAACAGAGGGAGCAAGCGACAGCCAAGTGACAGCACAGTCACACAAGCAAACACAAGCAGTGTTATGTGGCTGGAACTTAAAAGGAGAGGAGAGGCGTGGTGGGGCTGAGAAGGTCAGATCGCATGACCTATTTGGTCAGAATATTTAGTGAAGGTCACAGAGATGACTTATCGCTTGGATTTTAGTGCAGTGGAGACGAAAGCAGTAACTGGAAGTAGCGATTATGATAGTGTTAGCTTAAAAGTGGTGACTAGTCAAGTGATTTTATCCTTAAACTTCCAAATACTTAGGTTTTGTTTTCCCAGTTTGATCTGGATGGCACATGAATTAATACTTTAATTGCAAATTTCCAAACGAAGAAGTCACGGCCCCTCCTTGAGCGCGTGCCACCTGCCACGGAACGAACAGAGCTTTTTCTTAATTAAGAACAAAGAAAGAGCCTGGCTATCTGTGGAATTCTGAATTTAATAACTTTCTTCTCTTTCCCATTAATTGCTCTAAACCGCAAATGTGTTTCACGGTGAATTTGATTTAAACAAATCACAGCTGGTGAGAAAATGAAATGCAAAGTCTCCTCTTCGATGCGAGCACGTGCTGGACCGAATCCTGCCTGGGACACCGGATGAGTCAAGAGTCCTCCACTCCGTCCATCGGAGGAGTGAAGAAATGCAGGTGCACAACTCAAAGCATCACTTTGCGGGTGTCGTTCCTGGAAACGGAGACTCCTGCCAACACCTCTCCTTAAAGGCACCGCCCAAGGGGGGGCCCCGTGAAGACAGACAGCCCCGCCCCAACCAGCCCCTATTTCCTGTGCGGAGGGACTGGGCAGCTCTGCAGGCTCAGCGAAGAGTTTCAACAGATGTTCTCCTTACTTTACGTTTAGATTCAGAGTTACACTTGCCATTTCTTAACGTCCCTCACCAGTTCAGGAGCCACAGGACATTTCTGCACATCCCAAAACTGTGTGACAAAATCACATCACGATGAAATTCTGTCCAAATTACCTTGCTTGCAATCTCTCCTGTGGTGGACAACTTTGATTTCTTTTCCATGCGGAGATACGAAATGTGTTGGGGAAGAAAAATCTAAACACTCACCCACACACCCTTGCCCATCCTGCGGGGCCTGAAAGCCCTGATAACAGAGGCAGCGAAAGGAGCCGGCCGTGTTGTCACAGAACCCGTGACTGTCACAGACAGTGTTGTTCACACACTCGTCAACATCTGCAAAAAAGACACAAAACACAGACTGACAAACACCAGATACGAACGGAGAGACGGGAGCTCAGCACGCCCGGATTAGTACGAGATGATCATGTTTACACAGAATGAACTCTAAAAACATTTTACACTGAAATAAAATGTTTTGATAAACATGTCTTAATAGACAAAACACTGGGTTTGGGGAGAAAACATTCACTTTTTCTCAGGAAATGTTTTCAAACGGAAACAACTACTGTCATGGTCACGGTCTGTGTTTTTAACTCTTTATTTCGAAGGAAAACACGGTGTATTTCTACGGGGGGGGGTGGGAAGGCGTTGCCCCCTGTTTTGATTGTGGGAAATACCAACCGTTCTATTTGCAGAGTCGGGGGCGAAAGAAGCACCTGCCTGCCTGGGCCACGGCTCCTCAGCTCCACAGATGACCTTGATCAAGCCTAACCAGCATCCCCGGGGGGGGGGGGCGGGGGGGGATCTGAGGAGCTCCGCGGTGTATCCAGCCAGTGCCAGTTATTCAGGAGGAAAGATTTCCTGTCACCAAGTACAGTCCCTCAAGGTCCTCAACGTCAGTGCTGCTGCAACTGACTAGCCAGCGAGCGGCCAAATTGCAATTTCCTTTTGGTCTCTATAAACCCGATGATAGACAGTGGTCCTGGCCCCCTCCCCCATTAATAAAAATGTTCTCATCAAAGTGATGTCTCAGTTGCAGGGCCTTTCTGAAGGGTTCTTTACCTTAGCTACCCGTTTTCCTAGCCGATCCTTCATTCCCATGCCGGTCCCCCCGTTTGCTGCACACCTTCACTGGCCAGGCCCCCTGTCCTGTCCACCTCTGGACCTCACAGTCCCAAAATACAGGTTTGGGGAGAAATAATTAAAGAAAATGCAATTACCGTACCCAAATACATCTGAAGAAGTAGTGCTTTTATGTTCAAATAATGAAACAAGAAAACAAATGATAAAGAAAAAGGCAAGTTAACCTGCACTTGACAGAACTGGGTTTGGAGAGTTAATGTTATAAAATTGAGCTTTTCTTGTTTTAATTTTTCTTAAAGCTGAGTCCAAGAAGTTTTCTAGAAGAAACATGTGACGATTTTCGGCAACTGTCTCACTTCCCTTCCTAACATTCCAACACTGGCACCATCAAGTTCAGAGACTGTCCAACTTTCGGAATTGCAAAATATGAGTGACTATATCAGAGTTTTCTTAATTTTCCCAACTCAAAGACTTTCAAGGCTGGGCCCTTTCTCCCAGCCCCACCCGGGTGTCTCTTCTCCCTGGAGCCCAACCTGCTCAGCCTTCTCCAGCATCTTCGACTATTCCCCTTCCCCACCAGGCTCCTCCCCTCACTGCCTTCAAAAATGTTACAAAAGCTCTTGGGAAAGCTTCTGCTTAACCATAACATCACCAACTGTGCTTTTCCATTCTTTCTACCACTGCAAAACGTCTCAAAAAAACTGTCTACAATTCATCGCCTTTGTTGCCTAATATATCTTATCAGTAAAAGGAAATAAGAGCAACAATACTAATATTAATAATATGGGTGTGTTTCTAGAATTACTGTGATGATTAAACAAAACAACATACGCAAAAATGTTACTTTTAGAACCTTGCCTGGCATGTAACATCCAATACATGTCAGCTACTATTATTGTCACTATTACTATTCCTCCTGCTCCTTAATGACCGACTTCCTAACTCTCTCCCAAAACCCCTCTGAGAAAAACCACCAGTGACAGACCCATCACTAAATCCCATGATCATCTGCCAGCCACCATCACCCCTGACCTCTTACGTCTGGTCAACATCCCCTTCTTTTCATAACCAGACAGACAGACCACTATTCTCATTCTACCTGTAACCACGATGGCTGGCCCTCACCTGTCACAGCCTGAATGAAGGTGCCGCCTGCCAGGACTCAGGCCTCAGTAGTCCCCTCCCCACCCTTTCCACACCCTCCCACCTGCAGCGACCACAGTCCTGGGAATGGATCCTAATTCTCCCTCTCCATCCAGGATCCCTCACATTCTCAGTCATACACCCATTTGATCTCCTGCTGTAACGTCAAACTTATCAAGTCTAAAACCTACCACCCTGCACGTCCTGACCTTACTGAGAAACCTTCACCTCCCAGCCTTCCTTTCCCTGCCCCTCTACAGCTCACTCCCCAACTGGGACAGAAAACTCCATGAAGTTATTTCACATCTAAAAACAAGGCATCTCCGTGTAGCATCGAACACAAAGAGGACACTCCAGAAATTTGTTCTGATAGATGCTCAATGTCAGCATCAGGCTGGGATTACAATTTATTTACTGATCACAACCGTGAGAGGAGTAACTGCACGTGTCATCAGATCACTCAACACGGGCCACTGCTGATTTCAGACGTCCCGAAACGGGCATCTGTCAAGAGATGACATTACTCACTGAACCATAGGCGCTAAGGGCTGGAAAGAAAGTCAGAAATGCTTCCATCGCCACTTTCACACTGATCCCCGGCCTTCCTCAGGGGTCGCCCTCCGTCCTTCAGAGCCATTCATCTAATACCTACTGGACACGTTCATAATAACTGAACTTACCATCACTCCCGCCTCCCATCTCCTCCGTTCCTCCCACAGTCCCTCGTCAGAGAGTCCAACCAGTCCCCCGGGCCAGGAGACTCAGTCACCCCCTCCTGCGCCCCCTCCCCGGCCCTCCCGTCGCACCCACTTATCTAACTTTCCGGATTCTCCTACTCCTAACTGGTGTCCTTGCCTCCAGTCTTGCCTCCCTCCCTCTAATCCTTTCTCCACCCAACTGCACCCCGTGAGGGACTTTCTCCTGCTCAGATGTTCAGTATCTCTCCGGGGCGTGAGGACGCCAAGCACTCTCCCCACCGGGGCCCAGAGCGCCCTTCATCACCTGGCTCCTGGCGGCAAGTGTGCCACCGTTGTCAGCCAGCCTCCTTCCCGATGCATGCCCGTCCCCACCGGTACGCTGCAGCTCCCCAAAAACCCCATGGTCTTTAATTTCTCACCGACTTGGTGCACATCCCTTCCTCCACTAGAAATCCCCCCCCCCACTTTGCTCAGAAACTCCTCCCAGCTTCTCAGGATTTCATCCAAGGGCACTTCCTACGTGGCACCTTCTGTAGCTACTCCAAGAGCAGATTTCAGGGCCCCTCCTCTCTGCTCCCAGAGCATTTTGTGCTATTGCTATGCTTCTCAGGGCTACTTTTCAGGGTGGGAAACCTTCCCCTGAACCTCCCCAGTACCCTATTTCCCTACTAAAATGGGATGGTGGGTGGCGAAGGAGAAGCAGTGCTAGAAATCTGGTGGCTTTTCGGACCCGATCCTTGAAATAAAATCTCCTCTTTCCTTTTTTATTAACTCCATGCCGTTACGGCAGACGATGCTTTCTTGATCGCCAGCTCAGGAACTGAATAACTGACCTGAAGGTGAACAAGTGCTGAGACGGTTATGAATTACTGGGCGTCTTGCAGTCTCAGACTTACTGTAACAGTGATTAACAAAGTTTAGATGAGCAATATTTTGGATTTGAATGAATAGGAAAAAATAACGTGGAATGCCTGCTGGAGACTAGCTCTTCAGCAACTAATATTTTATAAAAATGAAGGGCTGTAGCTCTCAGCAGTTTCATGTTTTCAACAATGAGGTGAGGTAATCGCTTTAATAAGAAGACAACATTGTTTCACTTCTCTAATGATCTGTATGAAAAAACATTATTTCAATTAGATTTTTCTTTGACGTGAGCTCTCTGAGATATTTTTCCATTGTCAGTTCTGTCTATAAAGAGACTTAGAAGAACTGCTACAACTTAGATTAGCTCTATAAAAATAAAGCTAAGTGTTAAGGAGATTTATGATTCTATAAGAATAAAAGCCCTATCAAGGTGCAAGCTTCAGAAATGGACAGTGAAAGCCATCCCGTGTTTTGCTGAAGTTGAATTTTGAATATGAAACTAAAATCTGAATGATCCAAACAAATATCACAAGTTTTCTTTTTGCTTGATGAAGGTGAGTCTATTACATTACTAAGGCAATTTCCTCGGGCGCCTGGAAGAACCCTGAGTGGCATTTTCCCCACTCACTCTGCCCAGAGGAGTGATGGAGGAGTGACCATCCAGCTATCTCTCGGCTGGCAACCCAAGTGAGTCAGGTGCACTGCTGTAAGAACTGCTGATTTATCGTGCGAGTCTTTGCTATTAATATTTTACAGAGCAAGGCAGATATAAATATTACTGTGTCAATGGAAATGAATTCAACAAAGAATTGCACAGTCCAAGGAGAGCGGGTCACTGATGTGAATTCTCCAATAATAACATTACATAAATGTCAGAAAGAGAAATAAAGCACAGTCCCGGGCATCTAGAACTACCGGGAGCTCATTTTTAAAGTAGTGATGTTGTAAGTGACTGACAGGCCCACACTCGGAGGGTCTTAATCACTGACTTACGTGGGAGATCCATATGCTTTTTATTTAGTACCTTTTCTCAATGGATGGAAAGTTTCAAAAAACCTACTGATTGTTATCAGGGATGCTCCACAGGAAGCAGAACTCTAACCATATACCCTTAATTCTCAAATAAAGATTTAAGGCCAGACACTTGGCATCGCCCTCTTGCTTAAGTAATAAGATGAACCATGAGAAAGTGTGAAAGTATGAAGAGGAGGGATGATTTTCTAAATGGGGCTGGGGTCAGGCAAACCTTAGTTACTCACTAAAAAAGACAACTGCGTTCAAAGACCTCAACCATGGGATCCGTAACCAAGCCTCGACAGTTCCATTAGGTTCTCTGTGTTATGTACAGAAGAGTATGTGTATGGGGAGAGAGGGGCTTGTTTTTTTCAGTTAAATGATTTGGTTTCCTTCTCTCAGATCCATTCCTCAGTCTGTTTTCTTTAAGAAAAAATTGCTTCTTTTTTGTATTTTAACATATCCTACCTTTGTTGGTTTTTCCCTTTATTCTGAGCCGGACGCATCTACCTGCGGGAGGAAGCGGCTCACGGCCGAGCCTCCTGGGCGCCCGCAGGGAACGCGGGGGAGCGGACGGGGCAGAGCCCGGTGCTAGCAAAGGGGCCGCTCACGGAAAAACCGCCGCAGCTCCGGCGCGGCTGGGAACAAAAAGCCTTCCTGTCGTGAAAGCATCTTGACATGAATGATAGGGTTCGCCTCCGCTTGAGGGGACTTTCAAGGTCACTGGGTTGGAAACCCTTCATTTGGAGAGCCAGAGGCAGGCCTAGGGAGGGGAAGCGACTTGCCCGAGGCTGTGCAACCAGTCAGCGGTGGAGCTGGCACCGAACAGGGCCCAGGGCAGGAACCATCTTCGGAATCTGAGCTTGTGGCTCCATCCACGTCTTGCCTCCCACTATGGTGATGGCCATAAGAGGTCGGTCTGAGAGTGTGAACAGAACTAACCAAACTGTGAGCCCACCAGGCGCACCGGAGTTTGCCTACTACAAAGGTGGGAGTCAGAGAGCCCACTCCTCGACGGCCGCTCACTGACTGGCCGTCTAACCAAGCACCCCCAGCTCGTCTTTAAACAAGGCCTCGTCAGCAAGCATCATCACGCTTGAAATCTAAATACCCGAGGTATTGTTGCCCTGAAGATACTTTTCTAGGAGAACCTGGGAAGAAAGGCCCAATGGGCACCAAGAGTGTAGAAGCCGCAGGAGGTCCCAGGACCACGTCCAGCATTGTTCTCTGGATCTCTTCACAGAGAGGAAATGACCCATTCTCTCAGCCCAAGGCCTCCTAACCAACTGGAATTGGTTAAATATTTGGTGCCAGAACCTTAGGAAAACAGAGCCTAATTAAAGGGGCTTACACTGACGGGAGGCAGGGGGCCAGCTTCAGGAAGAACACAGCCCTCACACTCCTCTGCTGAAAGGAACAGAAGCAGATCGGGAGACAGGGAGTCCCAGCCAAGAAGTGGGATTGAACAATGTTAAACCAGCTGAACTGCTGCCCAAAGGAATTTTTAAATGGCATGGCTGCTGGCCCACAAGAGATTAAGGTCTCTCTCCCGGCAGAGGAGGGAAGCCAGGATTAAATGAAGATGAGCGAGAGGCCTTAGAGAAAAAAATAAAATTTAGCCAATAGGAAATTAAAAACTGGATTTGGAGCTGGTCCAGACAATACAATAGGATATGGAAAGAGCCTTTAAAAAACAGGCCACTGAGGTCTGGCAGCATCGGCCAGGCTGAAGAATATGGGCCTTATGTGTTACGGAAAAGAACTTCCTTCTGGGAAATGGGGGAGAGCCATGCAGCACGGCGTCCCTGTGCAGAGGCTCCCTGCCACACTGCTGCCTGGCAGAGAAGGGGGGGAACCTGGGGCCTCCACGGTCACAAGCATGCTTTGAGAGCTTGCAACCTAAGATGAGCAACAGAAATGACAGAGGTAAGAGTTATTTCAAGTCCGACTTTCTAACACAAATTCTAGAAAACAACACTGGCCAATGAGAGTCCTTTTTTTTTTTTTTTTAAATCCAGCCTTGAAATTCACTCCTTTAAAAATGATTTACTTAAATTATTCCATAACCACCACCGAGAACAGCCTCCCATTTGGTTTCTGAAAACAGCTAGAAGTTCTAGAGAAACTAAACCAAAATTTGCTTTGATTTAATTAACATCACGTGGACACTGTATAGTCACCATAACTCCTAATGAAAACCACCCTAAAATCACAAGCATCATCCCAGTCATCTTATCCAAACACATGAGATATCCTCGATGACTCCCTGCACCCAAGCATCACGCTCTCCTGATTTTACCTCTTGGTTCTGTCTCCAATCTGCCCCCTCCTCTCATCCTTAGTCGGGGCCTCACCATCTCGCACCAGGATTCCTGCACTGGCCTCAAAGCTGGGCCCTGTGCTTCCAGCCACTCACTGCCACTCCAACCCAGGCCTCCGTGATAAGAGAATGATCTACCATGTGGAACAGTCCAAGCAAGGAATTCTCCCCCTAAACCTCTGCAAGTTTCCTCCACGGACAAGGTAGCTTCTCAAGGGATTTGCTTTCCTAGCTGGCCCCTCTGCCCATGGGTTGGTTCCAAGGTCCTATATGCTCCTGGGTTTCCTCTTAATCCTTCGGCGACTCCCACACAGCCTTTCTCTTTTACTTGACCCCTAGATTTGGAAGTTTCACACTGTCTAGTCCCAGGCCCTCTTTTCTTACTATGTCTCTTAGTGCCCTCATTCATTCTAATAGCTCCAAATGCCACCTACAGCTGGCACCCCCAGTTGTATCTCCAGCCTGAACTTCCCACCCATGTGTTAGATCTAACTTGACCCAACTGCCTACCTGATGCACCCACATGAATGACTTCATAGACCACTGTACTTGAATATGTCCTAATCATACTCTTGATCTTTAAAAAAATTGACCTTGCTTTAAAGGACAAAAATTATATATGAGAAAATGCTGCTAATTATTATTAATAGTAAACACATATTTTAAGTTAGGAAACCACAGCACTTCTCAACATTTGCAACTGCAACTGAAAACAAGCAAACGAAAAACCAAATTCCCCAAGACAAAAAAAAACTTAAATTCTTTTCAATCTAGCCAAGGATTTTTTTTTTTTTTTTGCATACAAAGCTATATTTGTTTAGTTTAAAAAACTCTGGACACACTGTCCAAAAGTACAGTCTTCTGAACATTAAATTCAGAGATTGTGTTCAATGAAAAATAGAAACACTTTGGACCTAATCCCTTCCGAAATACGAATGATAAATTTCTAGTTATAAATGTTTTTTATCTGAATATTGACTTTTCTTCTGTATACAGATAAGTATTTCATACAATTTCACTTTCTATTATGTGAAGTAGACGTTGGGCCAACGTGTTTCAGATCCCAAAATTATCTTAACTTTTGGTGCACCGATTTCCCTTTCATACACTACTCAGCCAAAAAAAATCACAGGGAAACATTCTTTCAAAAAATACATATGAAAAAGCAGGGGAGAAATGACATAATAAAAGGCAAAAAAAAAAAAAAAAAAAGAAAGAAAAGGAAAAAAACTGAAGAGATGAGACAAATGGAAAACAAAGAGTAAGTTACAGATCTGAAGAAAATACCAGTAATTATGTTAAATATATAGAAACTAAATTCTCTAATTAAAAGACAAAGATGGTCAGTCTTGATTAAAAAAAAATTAATATTATCCTGCTCACAAAAATCTTTGAGTATGAGAATATGGAAAGGCAGGAAAGGATAAACCATGAAGAATCTAACTGAAAGAAACCATATGTAGCTACACTAATAACAGACAAAGTAGATTTAAAGGCAAGATGCACCGGCCCTGGCCGGTTTGGCTTAGTGGTTAGAACGTCAGCCCGAGGACTGAAGGGTTTCGGGTTCAATTCCGGTCAAGGGCAGGTGCCTCGGTTGCAGGCTTGAGCCCCAGTCCTGGTCGGGGTGCGTGCAGGAGGCAACCAATGGATGTGTCTCTCTCACATCGATGTCCCCCCCCTTCTCTCCCCCTTCCACTCTCTCTGAAAGGCAATGGAAAAAATATCCTCAGCTGAGGATTAAAAAAAAAAAAAGGAAAGATGCACTGGTATCACCACTTCTATTCCACACTGCAGGGGAGGTCCCAGGCAGTGTAATAATATAAGGTATAATTACCGGAAGAAAGTAAAACTTGCACCACATTATTTATAGACAACATAATTATATAGGTACAAAACCCCAAAAGAATCTGCAGATAAGCTAATAGAAATAACAGGTGAACTTAGTAAGGTCACGGATACAAGGTCAATGTGCAAAACGCAATGACGGCTCTATACACTACTAACAATTATAAGGGTAAAAAACTATTAAATTCCATTTACAACAATATAAAATATCAAAAACCTAAGAATAAGTCTAAATAACGTTGTGTAAGACTTTACACAAAAAAATTATAACAAAAACCAAGGCAAATGAAAGAAAACCTAAATAAATAGAGGAATATGGATTAGAAGACTCAATATTGTAAAATATCAAATCTCCTCAAACTGATCAAATGATTCAATGCGATTCTAATAAAAATCCTAGCAGAGTATTTTGTGGAAATCGATAAGCTGATTATAAAATTTGTATAGAAATGCAAAGACCAAGAATAGCAGTGACAATCTCAATTAAAAATAAAATTAGACAATTTAGAACTTATGTTAAAAATCATTATAAAGCTACTATAATTAAGACACTATGTTACTGGTGCAAGGATGGATAAACTTGTGGATGTAGTGAGGAAGAAAGAAACAGACCCATATACAGCTTTGAACAGCACAGGTTTGAACTGTGGGGGTCCACTTATACACAGATTTAAAAAAAAATAAATACTGTAAATGTATTTTCTCTTCCTTATGACTTTCTTAATAATATTTTCTTCTTTCTAGCTTACTTTATTGTAAGAATATAGTATATAATACATATAATATACAAAATATGTGTTAATTGTTTGTTATTGGTAAGGCTTGGGTCAACAGTAGACAATTAATAGTTAAGTTTTGGGGGAGTCAAGTTACATGCAGATTTTTGACTGCCCTGGGGATGATGGGCTGGGCACCCCTAATCCCTGCATTTTTCAAGGGTCAACTGTATATTTGATTACATGGTTCACTACAGTTCTCATTGCAGATCAGTGGGGAAAAGATGATCTTCTCAATAACTGGTCATGACCCAACTGGACATCCACTTAGGAAAAATGTAAATGTCTATTTCACACCACTTGCAAAAATCAGTGTCAGGCTGATTACAGATTCCAAGGTAAAATATAACAATAAAGTTTTCAGATGACAACATAGAAGACTATCGTAATAACTTTAGGATTTGCAAAGATTACAGATACAAAAAGTACTGATCGCAAATGAAATAATTAAAACACTGGACTCTGAGTTAAAATTAAGAATGTGGTTACATTGGAAATGATCGTTAAGAGAGTTGTTGTACTGAGCACCTCATTTTAAAGAGGCTTGTTGTACAGAACTGGATAACTGAAGCAATAACCAGAAAGCCAATAAGGGTATGAAAAGTTGCTGAACATCAATACTTACAAGATTAATGCAAATTGAAACCATGATGAAATAATTACTCAGTATGGCTTTCCATTTAAAGGACTGGCAATACCCACTATCGACAAGGATGTGGAGCTGGAACTCACACTAATGAATTGGTACTCAAAAACTGGCTGTGTCTGTGAAACTGAGACGTACAAATACTCTACGGCTTAGGAATTATACCTCTGGGTAATATCCAATAGAAATTAGTGATTATGTCAACTAAAAGACATGGTTAAGAACAGTCACCCAGACCAGTGGTGCTCAGTGGTTAGAGCATCAGCTTGCACACCAAAGGGTTGCAGGTCTGATTCCCGGACAAGGGCTCGTAGCTGGGTGGCAGGTTCAATCCCCGGCCCTGGTTGGGGCAAGTGCAAGAGGCAACACATCGCTCACATCGATGTTTCTCTCCCTCCCCCCCTCCCTCCCTCCCCCCTCTCTCCCTCCCCTCTCTCTAAAAATCAATGGAAAAAAATATCCTCGAGTGAAGATTAACAACAACGAAAAAAAGAGCCACAAAAATTGTATTATTCACAACAGTCCCAAACTGGAAGTAGCCCAAATGTCCATCAACAATAGAACGGTAACAAAGAATTGCAGTTTATTCACACAGTGAAACACTACAGAGCAGTGAAAATGGATGAAGTATTGCTACATACGACACAGATGAAGCTTATACACATAATGCTGAATGAGCGAGCCAGACACATCGAGTCCCTATGATATGATTCCACTGATTTAATGGTTACCAGCGTGCAAAACAAAGGCACCTCAATGAAGACAGAAGAATGGTCACAGCCGGCTGTGCGTACCGAGGGCAGTGGGTAACAATCAGGAGGAAGCCAGAGGAAGGGTTCAGGGGCTCCTTACCAAGTGTGCTCATTCAGTAAAGTTTATCAGGCTCTACCCCTGTGATTTACAGACTTTCCTTTAAGCATTTTAACCAATTAAAAAATTTACCGAAAAAAAAAATAAAAGCCAATCCATAACTGCTATATTGCCTAATTAAAGACAATCTTAACCATTTTAAAAGCTCATTTTCTCTCTTCTTCCCATTGGTAGGAAGTATATGTATGAGACTAAAATATTAAGGGTCTCTGAATAGTAATCCTGATCACCACTCCCTATCGATCCATTGTAAGCCACTCAAATACTCCAAAAAAATTTTCTCCTGAGTGCATAATGAAATCAAGCTATTTTCTGATTTTGTTTTTAATAGCAATACAGGAGAAAATAAGAGACCATATGTAACCCAATGCATCTTTCCTTAAAATTTAACATTTCTATATGACCCACCATGAGTCAAGGGAATTATTTGAATACTCTGTCCCAAATACGCTATTTTTGGTTTTGCAAAAGGTGACGGAGAGTTATTATGAAATGAAAATTTTAAGACAAAGATTCTCTCGTTAGCATCCAAAATAGGGCCAAGGATGAAAATCCTAATGGACAAAATCATTTTAGATTAAATGCTTAAAAAAAAATCCAAGTAGAGTATTTGGCTTTTACATTTTCAACTGTATTAATGAGCTCATGCAGTGAAAGACCAAGAAAACAGCGCAGGTGCCGCCTCAGTTGTGCTGGGAGGGGGCTCAGGAAGCTCGGGCTCTGCGGCTGGGAGGGCGCCGTGTCACTGAACAGGCGGGAGGCCTGCTGGGTGCCTGGCCGGGCCCTTGCCACTCGGGGAACAAGGGCACGGGCGGAGCCGAGGGGCTGCCACGGCCTACGGCACACGCTTGCTCAGTGACAGCGAAACCTCAGCATTACAGGCAAGATGGGAAACAGCATCTGGGGCAGCTAAAGGAAAAATTCCCAATGACGCTGAAAAGTAGTATAGTTTTAAAGAGAAACAAGGTATTTTTTCTTGTCACAAAGGCCAAACCTGTAAACACATGAAGTCATCTCTGCTTCTTTCGAGAAACAGAGAATCCAAGTGGATTTCTGAATTTAAAAAGCCATTTTCTTCCTATTTCTTCCCAGTAGGGATCAACAGGTTACATAAAAACTGAAAAAGTGAGTGAGAAGGATTTGAATTTGCTACAGAAAAGAAACATGTCTAAAAATTTAAAGGAAAGAAATGAGAAGAAAGCTTTAAAAGAACATTTCTACTCTAGAAGGTTAAAAAAAAAAAATCTTAATTGGCTATTACATAATGGACTGTCACAAAAAGTAGAATATTTGAATAAATTCTCCAGTATAAATAAATTCTATGCCATTCAGAAAAAGTTCTTTAGATACTTGCGGAAAATATCCTGGACTTCACTGCATATTTCTCCTACCATAATTACTACTTGCAAAAGATCGTACGTGTGAAAGATACATTTGTGCGTTTACACCGTATACGTTTTTTAAATGCACTACTATTTTGTCTTATATTTATTTATAGCCACTTGGATTATCTTTGCATTAATTTAATAGTTTTACATTTTTACACCTGAGATTTGCTTAAAAATAAACACCTTAGTCTAACTTCAGAGCCAGACTCTCCGCTGGCTTTTCGCACAGCCCTTCACACTGAGAGGCGCTGCCAGCGAGGCCTGGGAGAGAGCCCTCGGCCCCTGCCAAACACATCAAGCCCCAGATCCATCTTTTTGACTCTCAGGCCCCAGAGGCAATATCAAATCAGCCAAAAATTTCCCATTTTTTTCACTATTCTAATTTTTCTCTTTCCGCATTCAAATAAGCGGCCAAGAGAGATCAGTTCTGAAACCACAGGAAACAGACAGTGTACCTCTAGAAATAACCCCGGGGCTGAAACGCAAAGGAGCATCCGCCGTGGCCATCAGTTTACGGGCCATGGACACATAAAGCATTTTAAAGCCTGAAATACTGAGGAGGTGAATGGGCACCGTCAGTCACAGAAACTTTGAGGGGAAACCAAGGGTAAGAATTAAAGCCAATTATGTATAAATGAGTCGCTGTACTGTATTCTGTATGACTTAAAATAAATGTTGGGTTTAAAAGTAGACAGAATACAGTAATTCAATTTATATCCAGACCTGGACTTAAGAACTACCAGACAATTTAATCCACAACTGCTTATGTATTCTGACTGCATGATGTATATTTTGTAAGCACTGATCAAATAAAAACAAAGAGATGTAAATGCTCCCTCCTTCTAGGTGCCCAAATATTAAGGACACAATGGCAGTAACAGGGGTGCGAGTGTTAAGAAGTTTAAAACACTAACAGTAATTCATATTCACTGAGCACGTTCTACGAGCCAGGCCCCAATCTAGGTTGATACCTGCCGACACCCATCAACATACTTAATTCTCACGACAACTCCATGTAGGTACTATTATTAGCTTCATTATGCGCGTGGGGAACTGAGGCAGGAGATTCAGTGACTTACCCAAGTTCACGCGCCTTAGAAGAGTCTCAAGGAAAAGTTGGAGCCCGCGTGCTGGGACCCCACAGCCTAACTTCTCAACCTCTGCCGAAGCCAACGATTACGCAGGGTGTGCCTCGGGGAAGAAAGTCTTCAAAAAATAGGGAGGCCTCCACGACAGGGCACAACACGCTCAATTTGGAGTCATCCTCTCTATGTGTCTCCTGAGTTACAAACCATCTCTTCCTTCCTTCATTCATTCACCAAATAGTTATTGTGCCCTAATGATTCTCAGCGGCACAGAGCTGGGAACAAAACAGATCGAGATTCCTGTCTCTTCAGCTACAGAATCTAGCAGGGCACCCGACAATCGACAATACATGAGTCAAGGGGGTTGAGCAACTGTGAGAAAGGGTGGTCAGAAAAGGGTTCCCTGAGAAAGTGACATTCGAATAAAGGCCTATAGCAGATGAGAGGTGACAATCTCTGCATTTATTAGTATAACAAATGTCTTTATTTTAAACTGTCCATTGCAGTGAAAGCATACCAATTCATACTTAATCTGCCTATAGGTTTGTTGTGCAGATTAAATGAGAAAATGGATATAATGCAGGTAGCACAGTATGCCTGGCTCATAACAAGAACTCAGTGAATGCTAGCTGTTATTATTATTGCTATTGTTTTAATAAAGTCATGAAATCAGATACATCAGAAGTATCTGCAGTCCATTCACACTGGGAGTCCAAGACGACCACGTAACAGTCTATCAGTTGGATGCTTAACAAGTCACTGATCCTGGAATCAATATATTAAAGCATTACAATTTAGGTCTCAAGTATAAAACCACTAGTCACAACTACGTTCCATGACCTGTCAAGTACTCGGGTTGTCGATGACATCAAAAGACTCACCCAAACAGATGCGGGAAGCCAGGTGCCCCGAGGAGCTGGGTGGCGTGGAAAGTGTGACGGGTGGCTTGCCTATTTGCAAGCTTCACCTTCTGGAAGTCTCACGTCTATTTTTTTGGCTGCAAGGGAAGTGTTTACTTCTCCTTCTATGAACAGATGATTTTCTACAGCTCAGGGGTTTTAAAAGGTCAGCAGTGATAAACGGCTTCGGAAGAGCTCTTGGATTTTTTTTGCTACTCTTATGAATTTTTTCATACAAATGTTGCTATACAGAAGACGATCATGCAATGCATGGAAAATATGTATTCTGGATCCAAAAGCAGCATATTCCAGCAAAATTTCCTCAGCTCTCTCCCTAATGACTTAAACATCCATTTCCACTCACTTCTGCAGAAGTACATTCGCAGGGGGAATGAGTCTGAAGAACAGTAGCCTTTACAGAGGGAGCTACTTCCCTTCCTTACCTGGAATGTCTTATGAGTCTGTTCTTTTCACACATGGGAGAGAAAGAGTCCTATTGTTAACCTAAATTCCCTTTCTTTGGAAAAGTAAGAAACACTCAGGCTCTATTCTCTTACTAGAGTTTTCAGTTTCCGACCCCAAAACTACTATAAAATGTAAAAATCGTCGGGCCAAGCAGCCAGATGTAACATAGTACTGTGTCAGGGTCCTTCGATGTCCTACTTGGCTGAATCATTTTCGAAAATATTTTCTCTTTGGTGATAGATGTAGAGTTCTATCTCCATGCCACAAAACCGCCAACTGCCCTGGAGCGTGGTCAACAATGGTTTTATACTTTCTACACTGTTTGTAGAAAATGTACCTAAAAGTCTGAAAACAAAACCACACTTGCTCCCAATTTTATTTCTTTGATTTGGCAAAAGTTGTCTTTACTGTGTTTTCTGGTTTCCAACGAACACAAAACCGGCCTGAGAGTTGAACCCAACTTGTTTCAGTCTTTCTGATACTGTTCTCAGTAAACATCGGGAAGCCAGCCACCCTGACCACCTGCATTTGGCATGTTTTCCAATTTTACTATCGGCTAATTGATATAATAAACAAGAGTTAAGTTCCTGTGGTAGCTCATCAACATAATAACAAAACGAGGACCCTACGTGTATAAGCTCCACAGGTAATCCCGAGCCCCTGGGCTAGCTTCGTCCCACACTGAAGCCAGGGACGGAGTCAGGACATGCTGCTGCTGCCACAAGTGTCGGTCCAACAGAAGGAAATTTGGAGCAGTTTAATATATTGGATTAAGCCCCAAATAAATGGAAGCTTTGCAGAGCTTATTCTGGAAAGAGAATACTGTGCCTAATAATTAGAAGATTCCATATATGAGCACAATATTCTAAATAACCTACTTTATCACTTGTAGAATTGTCCAGTTTCTGGAGTAAAAAGAAAAAATGAACCAAGCAAGCACCAGAGAGAGTATACTAACGCACAGTAATTTACAAAGCACTAGACGTTTTTGAAAAACTCACTTTTAAGTTCAAGTCTTGGCCAAGTAAATGCCTAACAAAAGTAGAACTGCAACTCAATTAGAGTGAATATAGAATGTTCGAGTTGCAGAAATGGGTATTAAAAAAAGATAGAGAACTAAAGAACAATGACTAGGTCCAAGAGGAAAAATAAATGTGACTTTCTTTATCCTGGTATATTCTTCCAGAACGACAGTCTTGACAAGTGAGCACTTGAGGCTACTTACTTTGTTCTGAACATAGTTTTTTCGTGGCACGACCACTGGCAGTGGCCACTGGAACTATTTTCCGGGGAAGGGAGCCCTCACCGGCCAGGACGCAGGGCAGGGTGCGGAGGCAAACCCGCACCTTCTGGAACGCAGGGCGTGCCTTCTGCAGCCGGGAACGCGCACGCCTGCACGCGGGGCCTCAGTCCCAGAGCCCTTAACATCAAATCACCCCAAAACCCAAGCCACGGAAACGTGGCGCCCTTGTAAATTTCTCCGGGCCACCTTTTTATGATGTTTTCACTCCGTTTCCCAACTTCTGATCGATTTCAAAGCCCTCGAAAACTGCCTGCTCCAGCCGCGCCCTGCACTATCTCTTTTTTTACTTGAAGCCAAATCTGGCGTGGATGTTTCGTCTGCTCAGCAGGAGAGCAATTTCCACGATCTCCTGCTTTTTACAAGATCAGTGTAGTCCTCGCAGCATAATAATTAGTTTCAGATGAACCTGGTCGCTCTCCTCGGCCCGGTTCCACCGTGGTATGAGCGAGGGGAGCGGATACTTCCTGCTGCTCCGCTCCTTAGAGCAAAGCATGTAGGCACTATCCTAGCCCCAGGGCAGGCCCTCCGCAACTGACTTCTTTAAAACACAGCCGGGTTTTCATAGCCGACATTCTCCAAGAGGTCGATTGAAATTATGATTATGGGAATCTTCTCAGTTTACTTTTAAAAAGGCTCCGATGAATTATTCCTCAATTTATCAAACTGTAATGTCATCAAGAACATAAATCTTATGACTATAACCAGCGCTGTATCCCTGCAAACACACAGAGGTCGCAAACAGGAAGCCAACAGTGTTATCTTAACTTAATTGGCTTTTAGGGGATAATAAATACTGACAGGTAAGAAAATATACTGGCTTAGGGCTAAGGATATTAGACGAATAGCTCTGGAAAATCTCTACTGGCAATGGTGCAGAGAAATCAAGCAAGACATTATTTTTATAAACAGAATGATGGAGGTGATCTATACAAAGCACAATCAAAACAAGCACCGTGTCGAGTTACACCCAGGAGTTGCCAGCTTTCCTCTGGGTCTCCCACGTGTCCCTCAATCATCACCTCCTGCGCATTCTGACTCACTGATTCAGTACCAGCAGTGAAATCATCTGCGAGCATTTTCACCACCATAACCTTAGGGTATGCTATTTATAAATCCCAGCAACCCTGAGCCATGACTTCAGGCAGGAGTCACGGGGATGCCTGGGGGTCTTCAGCTGGGACTATCTCTTAGTGTCTGAGGCCTGGAGTGCTGCACAGGAAGCAATGGCCTCGCTGCCGTATCACGCAGCGACCACGGAATTCCTCAGGTCTGTCTTACCTTCGCACGTACGGCCATCTCCAGAGATGGTGAAGCCCTGTTCGCAGACACAGTGAAAAGAACCGGCTGTGTTTAGGCACTCTCCGTGAGGACCACAGAGTCCCGGCTGCTCACATTCATTAGTATCTGGAATTGAAAAGAGAGTGCCATGAAAAAAATCTGGTTTTTTCTCCCATACTATCAGATGTACAGTAAAAAAAAATCTATTACAAAATGGTTGGACACTGATTTTGTGGCACGATACACCATTTGTACAAATACCAGACCACAAGGCAAGTTGGACTGCCAGGAAACTATTTAGGTTGAATCACACGAAACAGCCAACGTCCAACCATTTTTGACCTACCAAAAAAAGCCATTTCATAGGTTCAACCCAAAGCTACCTTATTTTAGCCTTGAGGAACCGTCTCGTCGAATCTGTGAAATATTCGTCGGCGAGAAAGCCGTGTTCCCCTCTGTCTGCTATCACGCACACAACTCTGCTGTAGCCCAAACACCTTGTCACATCCATGCCTGTCAATCCCCAGGACGTGAACTTCTTAAGGGCAAGGCTGGGCCCCTCTGATTTATAGTGTTTGGTTCACAAACAGCCCTTCACAAATGTCTGCCGACTACATAAAATGAAACAGGCTCCGATCTTTTTTTCATTGAAAATGGATGAAAGAAAGAAAATACGAGAGAAAGAGGGCCATTTAGATCAGGAAGCTATTATTTGCATAGCTTCGTGACGATGACATGGGTGACGGAGAGTCAACCGCTTAGTGCAGCACTAAGGGTGGAAGAGTGGTGGCTGCTACTGTTACGACCTGTGGGCACAGCACGCTGTGGTTCAGCCTGTGCTGACCGCCCTGCGCCCTGCCTGCCCCAGTGGGGAGCACTGGCACGCCCATGCCGGGGTCGTGACGCACCGACAGAGCACGAAGGGTGGGTGTAACCACGGTGTCCTTTCAAGCCAGTTCTAACTGCACTGACTGTAAGAGCGCCCCGGTTAACAACAAGGAATCCTGGAGAACGCTTCATCCGTTCACACTGGTACTAACACATGGACCTGCCTATTTACACCGTGTTTTAACTGCTATTTTATTCTCCTGGGTCCCTCACGACACTGATTGCTCCTTGATGAGACTGAATGTTTTAACTCCGAGTCCCCAGCTTCTAGAACAGCACTTTAACAGTGTATTATGAATGTCTGTTGTTCTGTTCATACTCTACTAACTGAACAGCGCTCAGCTAGTTCTCTTAATTAAGGGGTGAGGGTCATAAAAACTATCACAGGTCGTTGGCACCATCCAGACAAGCCGTCCTACTAAGGTCATTTTCCTTCTTCCTACAGTATCCTGGTCTTTCCATTATCTCTTACTACAGAGGTTCTCAATACATCCTCTTAGAAGTCCATCTTTAATTCACTGAAAAGCACTTACCTAATGCTTCCTATGAGAAGGTTAAACAGGATGGGGCCCTTGACATTATGATGCTCACATATAACAGGGGAGGCAGGAACCGGCATGAGTAACTGCAAAGCTCTGAGACCTTCCTCGTGATCTCTAGAACATGCTTAGCCACCAACCTTTCTTTCTCAAGAAAGTCATCCCTTTCCCTACATCCAGGACCTCCTGGGCTCTTCTTTTTGTCCTGTTGACATTGTGCAATGGGAGTTCTGGCAACATCACTGCTTTATCCATCTCTCTGTATCAGTCCTGAACTCTTTACCCTTCAGTCTGCCATATAATTCCAACGAGCTGGCCTAGCCATGGCTAAAGCAAAGCAAGAAACCCAGCAGGAATTACTCATTTTTCTGAAAAAATATTTCCATTCTTGTTACTGTCACTAATTTCAAAATAGTCCGAGGAAAGGGAATGAATTATTTCCTACTTAACTATTTCTCAATATGATTTCACACTGGAAAATCCCCGTCTTTTATAAAAATCTCTGATAGCGTCTATGTTCAGTCTCTAACTGCTGCTAATATCATAGATTGGTAATCTTTTTGGAACTCCGACTTTCTCTTAGCCTTAAGTTCCATTCTTTCTTCCCAATCTGCTGCCTAGAGTTATCTCTACCTGGGCAAGAGGTGCCCAAAGTTTCCACCGGTCTAGAGGTCAAGCCATGGGCATGCCCTGGAGGTTACTGGAGACCTCCTGATGTCACCCAGGTCCTCAAGGTGGCCTTTCAAAGCCGCCTGCTTTGTAGCTTCTCACAGGGGACAATGTGCATAAAGTTCGTGCTTCAAAAGAAGTCACTGATTAACAAATAATTGCATAAAAAGTTTGACGACAGGAACTGAAAACGAATTCCCAGACTTTTTTCCAGGAAACCACCGAGAAGGAGTAACACGAATATCTGGAACCAGAGAAACATATGCATTCAATTTGGGTTGTACTTATTGGGCCATTTCTAAACTGTGCTGCTGGTAACTTGGCGGAAGGCCGGCTGCATCGAAGTTGGGTTTCTTTCACGGGCCGGAGATTCCACAGAAACGCACAACTTGGCACGTGTAAGTCAAAACGTGAAACCGAAGTGTGCTCCGAATCTCCGATGTACGCAGCGCATCCCTAACGAGACGATGAACATGGAATTTCCATGCTGTCTGAACGTCATTAATTTTGCTGGGGGCAGAGACTCTTAAACACACTTCCACTGGAAAGAGACTTACTGATATGGAGCTTTCTTCACATTATTAGGTAAGGTTTAAAGTTTATGCCGATCACGCACTGTTATTAAAACACGCCCTGTGGTTATCAGCATTGTCATCTGTTACATTTTCAGCATTAAAATAAACTGAAATCTATACCAATCTACAGACTGGGGACATGACCATGGGATTAGATAGAAACAGGCTGCTAACTTCAAGCAGAGTCAAAAAATCACCAAGTTGCCTCCAGAAACATAGCAAAAAAAAGAGATGGTTCAAAAGAAAGTGAGCGAACATGCCACGTAAACAGGCCCTGGTAGGAGACAGCGGGTGACAGAGCAGATTCATGGATGCTATTGTGTAAAGGTTTTAAAACCTGCTTCAGGAACACTTTTCGTTCGTTTGGATTTACATTTTCTTAAGCAGACATGTTAATATATTCTGGAAAACAGGAATCACCAAGGCGACAGAGAATAAAGTCAACTTAATGATAGTCAATAAAACATCCTATGTTTGGAGCAGTCACATATTTGAGAGTTGATATCAAATCACAAACAAATTTAATTAAAAAATGACAAAACTGGCCCTGGTCAGCTTGGCTCAGTGGTTAGAGCGTCGAGCCATGGACCAAAGGGTCTTGGGTTCAAGTCCTGGTCAAGGGCACATACCTCGGCTGCAGGCTCAATCCCCAGCTGGGGCACCTGCGGGAGGCCACCAATCGATGTGTCTCTCTCACATCAATGTCCCCCCCCCCCCCCCAAAAACCGATGGAGAAAATATCCTTGGGTAAGGGTAAAAAAAAGACTAAATTAATTTCTTGCAATTTAACTCTAGACGTGTAATAATAAAATCTGCAGTATCAAATCATGGTCCATTTATGCTAAGACTCGGTTTTGCCTCTATTCAGTCAAAAAAATTGTGATGAGAGACGTCAGAAAAGAAAGTATTACCTTTCAGCCAAAAATTATTAGCATTCAAAACAGGTTTCAGATTTTTTTTGTTTGTGTTGGGGCATCTCTTAGCATTTTTACATAAATCAAAATTCATTTTGTTAAGATGTAAACATCCCCAAATGGATATTCTCACATAAATTTGTAATTCAAATGTCCCTTTTCTCCTGCATTAAATCCAAGTACATTTAAATCTGCTTTGTAAATACTGAAAAACTAAAATTCACCTTGTTGAATCACGATGGCAAATACGTGATATTCAATGAGGTATACGGCAGTGTGTTTAAATCTTGGGATCAGTAAGGGAATTAATTTTAAAAGATCTTGAGGCAAAGACCCATGCTTTGGTGCCTCAGTGACACACATCTGGGTGTGTGATCCAGACAGAGGATATAATGCCATTCCAGGGCCCATCTTAAAGAGTAGACACCATCTTTCCTTCCTTGAATACTGCAATTGGGGACATGTGAGAGGAGGTGTAGTTCATGACCATCCAGAATTTACAGGCAGACACGTTCAGTAGCAGTGCATGAAGAATAACTTCGACAGCCCTTTGTCTCAGTGTTACTTGGAGATACAAAACAGAGCTCCGTAACGGCACAAGAACAATAAGAAAAAATAATGTTTCCAAGAATCAGAAATAAATATGCGTAAAGATAAATATAAGTGTGAGTTTCTGTTGGATTTACTAATGGCACAGTAGGCAGTTAGACAGACGCGAGCACAGCAGGAAAGACAGGCCAGTTACAGAAGGTCATCAGGGCTGAAAGCCCCTGGTACCTAGAAATAAGCAAATGTGGGAAAAGAAAGTATTGCAGGGGGGACCTTGCCCCCAGGGTGGCCTTTCCTCCCCTGGCATGACGCTAGTCATGTGACAGACGCCCTTAAAGAAGGAACACGGGGCTGAAGAACAGTCTCATAGGACAACCATACAAGCCCCTGCACGACCACTCCCCGAAGCCCCCAGGACAATGAGGTTGTGACCCCATCAAATCATCTCAGGGAAAATGGCTCAGGTCTGTTGACCATGGAGACAGCATTTTAGTCAAACTGGAAATAACATCTAGGCCTCAGTTGCGTTTCAGCTCCAGGCCCAGAAAAGCAGCAAGGCCAGGTGGGGAGATGCCACGGCTGCCATCAGGACCAGCTGCGATGACTTACGATCCTTGCCCTGGCACTGACTGTACTTGACGCAGATCAGAAAGGTATTTTAATAATACAAATTGGCAAAGCCCATTTAATACATATAAAGCAAGTGGTAAAACCAGAGATCACCATCAGGAAGCATCAAGAACTGAGGAACTACGTAAACTCTGACAAAGGGGGGGAGAGAAGTACCTTGGCACCCTTTATTGTCATTTAGCTGGAATCCACCTGGACAAGTACAATCGTAGGACCCTTTGGTGTTAATGCAGTCTCCTCCCTGGCAAACGCTATTGTCTTCCAAGCATTCGTTGATATCTACAAGTCAATTTTAAAAATTGAAAAGATTAAATGAGTTATATCTTAAACAATCAGGTATTTTTCTTTACCTTTACACACAAAAATCCCATAAATGTGCATTTTTTTACATCACTCATAGCACGATTTGAAACGAGAGACAGCTTTTTAACTTTTAGAGTTCTTAACAATGGAACATTTTGAAATAACTTTAACTTTGAACAATATATAATCTAAAGTTTTAACATCAAATGAAATTAACTGGAAGGGGAAAAGTCAAAATTCCTTAACAAAGAATAATTTACTTGGCTATATTCTTGGTGGTGATAGAGAATATCAATATTCTTTAAATACGCACCACTAAGAATATCTTGAGCATCTATTTATACAAGATCCTGGATTATGCATTATAGGAAAAATTTAAAAGTATTTGGCATGGTCCCTGCCCCTCATGAGAAATGACTACTCAAAAGCAATTTGTATTAATAAACATGTGAAATAAATTGATTTAGAAGTCCAAAAACAATTTAACATAAAGACTGTTGAAAATATAATTATTTACCAAAAGACCAGTACCACCAACTTCAGGTGTCACATGAATTTAGAGGAGTTATAAAGGACAAAGAAGGCTCCAGGGAACAAAAGGAATTTACCGGGAGTCTTGTCAGCACGATGGGCGGGGGGAGGGGGGGGGCTTTTGGCAGAAAGGGGCTCAGCAAGATCAAAGCGTCACTGCAGTCCCTGACTCAGCAGCTGTCACGGACAGGTCTGATGCTGCCTGGATTTTTCAATATGCACATCTATCGCATATGTGCAACTGAAAACGGTTTACATAACCAGCAGTGAGTTTTTGACCCTGAGCATGTGAGACAATTAATGACCCTCCCACCGCATGAACGCTACGCAGAACTTTCTAGTCAGAGCTCATTACTTCTAACACACTCCAGGAGGCCCTCTTCTTCTGTCTGTAGAGAATTTAAATTATTAGCAGTGACGAAAGCTAAGGAACCAAACCTTTGATTTCTCAGAATATGGCCTATTGTGGCATTTCTTGCAAATAACTCTGATTGCTGCTAAAATGTATGAGAAGCTCCAGGAGGAAGTAAATGTGGAGACTGCTGCAGTCTAGTTCTCCCTGCTGTCTGGAGGAACCAGCCCGGGCCTCCCAGGCTCGATTCCCGTCAGGCCCAGGCCCAGGCCCAGGCTGCATCCCCAGTAGGGGGCGTGCAGGAGGCAGCCGACTAACGTTTCTCTCTCACATGGATGTTTCTCTCCCTCTCCCTCTCCCTCTCCCTTCCTCTCCTCTTAAAAAAAAATCAATAGAAACATATTTTTTAAAAATATGGAGGCACAAAATTAAATTTTCTTCATCGAACCCAATCAACCAATTAACTGGCTTCTGTGCCAGTCATGGGGAAATAAAAGAAAAATAAGCACTTCATAATTTCATTCTATCAGAAGAAAAACAAGTTAGTATGATGCTCACCCAGATTTAAAGTGTTTCTGAATACTGATCCTAAAACATAAAACACAGCTGACGTGGCTCTGTAGCCAATTAGGTGAGTTGCCACTTTTTCTTCAGCGTGTTTTTCCAACTTCACTGAAATATAATTTACATACAATAACTGCATCTAATTTTAAGAGTCCATTTCAATGAGTGTGGACAAATGTAGATACATTCTTGTGACCACCATCATAATCAAGGCGTAGGCATTTCTGAATTTACTGCCATTTTACAAACTAGATACTTTACTGACCAAGTTTACTGTTAGCTCCCTCACTAGAATGTAAGCTCTATGAGGGCAGGGATTTTTGTCGGTTTGGTTTATTACTATATGTCCTGTGCTTACAATGAATATTTGTTGAACAAATGTATAAAATAAAATGATTCTGACAAGGAAAGAAATCCTTTCTTCCCACCTTTTCTGATTTGGTCCACAAAGCAGTGACCAAGGGAGAGGGGCCGCAGGAAGTCAGAGTGAATCGGGAGTCTCTCTCTCAGGCTTTGCAAGGGATTAGCAGGGAGCAGCCAGGCTGAGCGGCTGGGGAAGGTGCTAAGACGGGCAGGGAATTAGACACTGTGCCTGGAAGGGAACAGCTCAGAGGCGGGGCCTTTGAAGGTGGAGACGCCGGGACCTCTAATCACCAGGACAACTGAGCTGACCCCATTATCTGAGTCGAAGTGGCTGCTGAGCGCAGTCAGCTGCACACAGGAATGACCACAGCACTTAGGCTCCCGACCCTAAGAGGAGGCAGCGGGACTGCAGGACAGCACTGTAAGAAAACAACGTCTTAGCCAGAATTCTCAGAGGAAAACTACACATGTAAGTAGAAAAGCCAACAAGGAAGACGGCTCTCCTTCCCACAGCTGTGAGAGGCGTGCGAGCCATCCCAGCTCAGTCACTGCGGCTAAGGCCGCCCGGGAGGGTGGGAGACGGCACCGGATGGGAATCGGCGGCCGAAGCGCGAGGAGAGCTCCAGAGGGAGCTCAGGCTCAGCTGGAGGGGCTCCAGGCCTATTTATAACCTAGAGCAGTAGGGAAATGAGCCCCGGCTTCACGGAGAGAGCTGAGAATATATTCCAAAGGAGGCTTTCTCATGGAACATAACAGTATCTTATAAACATATATATTAATAATGATGAGCGAGCTAGTTAAACAGTTTTGTTTGGCTTTTGGTGCAATGGATGTTTTTATTTCTGTGTTATTTTTTCCATTGCTTTTCAGAGAGAGTGGAAGGGGGGGAGAGAGGGAGAGAGAGAAACACTGATGTGAGAGAGACACATCGACTGGCTGACTCTCGCACGTGCCCGACCAGGGCAGGGGATTGAGCCTGCAACCCAGGTACATGTCCTTGGCCGGTATCGAACCCAGGACTCCTCAGTCCATGGGCCGAAGGTCCGACCGCTGAGCCAAACCAGCTAAGGCGATGGATGTTTTTAGAATACATCTTGAACTTGGGAAAGGTGGTTACATGTTATAACAGCCAAAACAGAGAACATGCCCATGACCTAAAACTGAATCGATGGCTTTGGACAGCCTCTTGGCGTTATTTGTGTGACCCTGGGGAAAACACTTTGCAGGGGCCTCATGTCCTCAACTGTGATGTCAAAAGGCTGGGCCAGAGGACAGGGGCTGGGGTAACATGCAGATTTCCGTGTGATTCTGGCGTTCTCTGACTGAGACCGGGAGCGATTTCTCACCTTCACAGTGGTCCCCGAGGGCGGACGTGCGGTAGCCCTGGTCACACACGCAGCGGAAGGAGCCCTCCGTGTTCCTGCACTGCCCGTGGGCGCAGAGGTGCTGGTGCTGGCACTCATCGACATCTGCGGCGGGAGAGGGCACAGCGCTGCAGGAGCGAGGCTTTCAACATATTTTAAATCCTTCACGCAGAGGAGTTCAGACACTCTCTGGCTTCTAATTAACTTAGATTTCAGTTTTCATTGTGTGAATGAAACTCTCCTCTAATAAAAAGTCATTCATCCCCCAACAGGGAAAAATCCAGATAAATTTAAGATTTTAATCAATGTGTTAAGAACCTGTCCATATTCATCCCGCTGTTCGCTGGTGAGTGGCAGACACCTGCTGGAATCTGTGAGCCCCCGCCGGACTCCTCGGATTTCTTTAAAGGTTTGGCGGTAACATCGCAACAGTGAGAGGGCTTCAGGCTACGGCTAAAGCTTTACCGGAAACGAGCACCGCAGCTTCATTTGCCACAGGACCTGTACTCCGGCCCGATTATAAGCCTCTTTGCACACACATCATTTCCTCCTCGCTAATTTACCCGTCAGCCCCCTAACCATCAGGCTTCTGGCTCCATGTCAATCGATAATGCTTTTCTGGTTAAATCCAGTGGCCTTCCCTCCTCTCAGCCCACCTGATGTGTACACGGACCCACACATCCCTGGCTGGGAGATTATTTGTTCTATAACCACAATCCTGAGTGCGGGCTCACACACATACCTGTGTTATGTTATATCCACACATAAAAGGCACAGTAATATGTTGCATGCGTGTGACCAGATTGATCTTCTTATTACGGTGTAATTATCCACCATTAATCTAATCTTCTTCGTTAGAGTTTTAGTTTCCTGAGGGCAGGGGCTACGTCTCCCACAGCCTTTATTATCTCTTGGATGACCTAGTGTTTTACAATTAGCCGGCATTCAACTCATGTTTGTTGGTAGACTTTCTTCATAGCGGTTGGGTATATTTATCTGCTCCTGGCCACGTGATTCTGTGAGTTAACACGCACGTTCCCACCGGGGCCCTGGGTGACTGCTCTCCCCCACTCTGGTTAACAGCATCATTCTGGTTGTCACAGCATTCTGCACCCAACACTGGCTTGTCCCTATTGATAGTCTGGTGGGTGGTTCTGCATGTATGTGACTTTTCTTTGACAGTGATATCACAGACCCTTCAAAACAAAGGACCACGAATATTACAGCCTTCCTCCATGACGTGTAGACCTCCTCTCTTATGATACATTCATTTGTCATTTTCTCTGCATGGTGGGCATTTGATAAATGTTCGGCTAACTGAGGTCAGGAGTCATGCAAACGTAAGCCTTTGAGAGGGACTCACAGAATCCAGAACCAAGTGCTTTACCTACTGGTGTATGTGAGTGTGCTTGCGTGGCTCTAATACGCCCCCTCTTAGGCGAGGCGCTGGAAACACTTCCTACACTCTGAAAGGGATTAGCGGGAGATGACAATAATATTGGTAGCTGCCTTTGTAGTGCCGCCATATACTGTGTCTCTGATGACACCATCTCAGGAGACATTTTACTCATTAAACATGCAAAGGTTGCACGTAAATGGGAATATGACTTGATTTTGTACAGTGTGTATTCTGTGCTTAAGTAAATGACATTTCAAGAACTCTGGACACTCATGCTTAGTCACAGGTGATAACTTAATACCTTGAAGTATATATTTATTGGGAAGTGATGTTTTATTTAGTTCAGTGACATTTCTTTTAAGTCTAAGGTCAAACCCAGCAGGATCCAAAAATCCTCGCTATGTCCTGCACTTCACAAACTTTATCCCTGAGTAGGAGGGGGACACTATTTCAGCCTTGTTGAAAAGTCTTCCTTAGCGATATTCCTTGGAAAAGGAAAACTTTTATAAAGCTGAATACACATAAAGGGTGAGGTCATTAACATTCCACAGCACACACCAGACTGATGTAACGACCTTCTAGTTGCAGGAGTCCAGGTATGTAAAACTTTCCACTGAATTGATCTTCTGTAGCAAGGAATTAGAGAGCAGTAATTTTTCTTACGAATATTAATGCCCAACCGCTTGATCCCTAATGACACACTTTTCAGATGTAAACATTTTCCATCCTGTTCCACTCACTTTCCTGACATAAGTTTGAGTCCCTTGCTTTCTGGCCCTCTAAAGCAATCAATCGTCTGTGTCGTTTGTCAAGGACACACTCACTTGATTGTGTGCACATTTTCCAGGCCAGGGGACTGAAACTTAAGTCACAGTGGTCCACACACTGCCACGCTCCTACCTTCACACTGGTCTTTGGCTGCGGACAGCTGGTAGCCCTGCCCACAGGTACACCTGAAGGAGCCCTCGGTGTTTCTGCACTGCCCGTTGATGCACAGATTCCCTTGCTGACACTCATCAACATCTGCAAACACAAACAATGACAACTGGTTTAAAGCTGGTCGTATCTAGAAGACCCCCTTAGCTCAACTCTGAGACAAGACAGAACCTCAAGCGCAAAACAGCAACAATCGGTGGCTGTAGACCTGTGGAAGTTCATGAAAGAAGGTGGAATTCAGGCTCTTCCAAGAATTTTAAAAACAAAACCGTATCGGAGGCGGCAATGGAGAGAAATAAACATTTCTCTTATATTGAGAAGAAGCTGAAAAAGTATAAGAGCAAACAACTGTGTTAAAAGACAGTGACCTTATTATTTATTCTGAGAGTAGAGCATAGTTTTGCTTGTTTTTAAAGACACAAGGGAAGCCGAGCGAAATGCTGGCGTCATGTTGACGGCTCCTGGAATGTCGAAAGAGAAGGTGGTGAGAATTTTTTAAATGCCTTAATTAAGCATAAAGCGAATGACTGAGAAAGAACATAATTCTTTATAAGTGGTTCTAGAAAATGCAAATACGTATACAAGCTTGCATGCGCGGAGAAAGGACCGGCCTCATCGATACACAAGAACACTTGCGGCAGAAGTAGTTCGTTTGCTAAGTGCTCTCGTGTGGCCATTAGGTGGTTCTGCTCTGATGAGATAATTCTCTCTTGAACAGAAGAAAACCACAGAGGAGAAAGGAGCTATCTAAAAGGAGCAGAATTTATTTTAAGGAGGCCAAGCCCTAGCGATCGATGTCTGACTATTGCTTTCTTCCAAAAATATCAGTTAAAATGCATCTAAAAGTTTTTCCCAGGAGAGCCCAGTTAACTGTACCGTCCTTCCCCTGAGGTATTATTGACAATTACCTGTTTCCTGAGCAAAGCGGCAGGTCTTAACCTCTTCTGAGGCATTCACCTTTTGAATTTATCCTGATACAAAGTCACGGGTAACCCTAAAAAAGCTCACATAAACCCTTAATCTAATGGGAGTTCAGGAATTTGTTTCTTACTCATTTAATTTTATAAAGAAATTAGTTTGCTGGAAACGTATGTTTCTCTTATTGTGTTACTGATCCCTTTTATTTATAAATAATTCCTGGCTGCCGAGCACTGACTGCCAAAAGGAGCTAAATGAGCGAGCTGGATTGCGTCTGAAGAACTAGGGAAGGCCTTTCCCGCACTCCAGTCTGTTAGCTCTAGGAGTGGCTGACAGCAAAGAACAGCCTGCACCGTATTTTCTTTCAGCACACTCCAAAAAATGCTTGAGGTCTCTCGGTTCAAGAACCTGAGGCCCACGACAGCTCGTGCAGCTTGCTGGACCTCACGTAATATCTGACAACGTTTTTTTGTGCCTTGGACCCTTTTTGATTTTCTCAAAGATGACAAATGAAGCATTCCCACGTGAAGAAGTCCGCCACAAGGAGAGGCCTCCACTCCAGGAACCGGCAGGGTAAGCCAGACAGACATCTTACATAAGTTGCTCATTTGTATTGTGAAGATGTCAGAAGTAATTCATTATAAGTAATGACATACACATTTGGAATAACTTGAGGCAACCCAGTTATCTTGAATAATGTGATCCTCGGGTCTTTAAAATAACCAAGGGGAACAGAGGCAGTTTAATTCTACAGATCAAAAGGCATTTTTCTTTTCGGATGAGGGACAAAATTCCTACGATAAAAGAACGCTTTCTAATAAAACAGGCATGCAGGACAAATGTCTTCTCTCTTTTGTGCCAAGAGATGAAAAGAAAATATTCTTCTCTGTGAGAGATAATTGAGAAACTTTTTGCACATACTTCTAGGACAAGTCCAGCTCAGAGTTAAAATAGAGACTACCTCTAGTTATTTGTAAATTTAGGACATATGGTGCTAAAATGTACAGATGCAAAGGGATGCAAAGAAATAAGTAGAAATAAATTAATACATTAGGTAATGTGTTTACAACCTGATAAAGGCTGTCAGTACATTTAGCGAGGCGAAGACAAAGTCAATATTTAGGGCCATCAACAAGGTGAGATTAGCAGAGTCGCTGGAATGCTGGGAAAGGGAGAGATTTACAACCCAGGAAGAGTCCGACATCTGCGAGCTGATGTGGTTTGGGAAAGATTACGAAATAATTAAAGAAAAACGGTGATACATGATTTATTATTATAAAAAGGAAGTGCTTTGATTGGTGAGTAAGGAAAACATTTAGCACATATGTAGGTTTTTAAAGAAGAGAGGGATCTTTTGTTTTTAATGCTCGCCCAAGGATAAGTTTTTATTGACTTAGCGGGGGGGGGGGGGGGGCATTGATGTGACAGAGAAACATCGACCGGTTACCTCCCATACGTGCCCCAACTGGGGATTGAACCCACACCCTGGGCATGGCCCTGACCGGGAACTGAACCCACGGCCTTTCGGTGCCCGAGCTGCTGCTCCAACCAGCTGAGCCACCGGCCAGAACAAGATGCGGATCCTGCCTGACGTACCGCAGGCTGTAGGGGAGGACACCAGGGCGACGGGCGCAGAGCGCAGGCTAAATGACAAGCGGGGATCAAGCAGGTCCCGCCTGCAGGCTCTGGCGCGGGCTGTTTCGGCCGCCCGCTCTCCTCTCCTCTCCCCTCCTCCCCTGTGTGTCCAGTGTTTTCAGACCAAGTTCAAACAGCAGCCCCCGCGAAGCTCTCCCAGAAGCATGCAAGCGGAAGCAGCCACACGCTTCGTGGCTTTAGCGCCTTTGCGTAGGCCTCGAATCTGGCAGATAACCGTCGTCTACATTGCCAACGACAGCGTGTCAGGCTCCACCCCCGCGTCACCGCGTCTCCACCCCCGTGGGGGACGCGCCAAGGCCACGGGCCGCTGGGTGCCCGTTACCGACTGCCCGCCACCGAGAGACTAACCCCGTCCCTCGCTTACACGGACACTCACCTGGGAAAGAAGCAGCATTTTATTTATTTCCTTCTTTCTCCCTTTGAAAGAGCATGCTTTTGTGTATAAAAACAGTGGTAGAAAGCAGAAGAAAAAACCCATAGATTTAGCTAGAGGAATAATTAAAATCTCTTTAAAAAAAGTATGGAAAGGAAAATTAGGGACACCTCAGACAAACTATAGCAATATACTGGAAAATAAGGTATACGTAATATATGTGCACAGATACACAGGCTTATAAAGATTATATGTAAAGTGTTCATATACTTAAATGAGAAATGATATTAACATAAATTTACAAAAGAGTAAATAAAAATGTTTAGTTAATGTTCACTAGAAGATATTATTTATTATAATTATATAACTTAAAATATGTTAAGTTACATTATTTAGTAATGAAATTAATGTTTAATAGAAGTGTTCAGGATTAAAGGAAATAAGCATAGAAATATTAAACATTTTACAATAAAAAACATACATTTTAACAATTAGAAATTAGTGTTTTAGCAAAATAGTAAAATCATTCAGAACATCTTATCCATAATTCCACTTTTGTGAATAAAGAAATAATCCTAAAATTCAGGCATAGGTTTCTTTTTTAAAAATGGGACTGTTAAAGTTTGTGTTTGTTCTACGCCTGAAGAATAGCAAGAAAAGAGTGACACAGCAATACACTGGATGTTACGCAGCCTTTTAAAATAATTTTGAAAAGCATTATGAATGAGATGCAAAATCCTGGCATATACTGTTAAGTAACAAAATGCAGGATTCAAAATTATACACAGAACCTAACTATACAAAATACCCATAATATATAAACATCTATGAATGAGATGATATTACCTTATCTTTTTTACCTTTCTGCATTTGCTAGATTTTCTACAATGACTGTATGTATTTTTTTAATAGCAACGTCACTGAGATATAATCCACATACCATGCAAGTCCCCTGTTTAAGTAGACAATTCAATGTTTTCAGTACATTCGCAGGGTTGTGCAACGGCATGTACTATTTATATAACCAGAAAATAATTAAATAATCAGACCTATGGTTTATAGACGCTCTGTAGAAACACACTGTCTTCCTTTATATAAATAGATACGGTCTGTATTTAACCACAATGAGGAGCCACTTTCAAAGATACCAACCAAAATGTTACCCGAGTAGCTCCGTGAAAATAAATGACAGTGTGGTTCCCTTTTCTAAGGCTAGTTACTCTGATATATTCTCAACAGAATTTCAAGCAAAAATGAGAGATCTGATCCCAGGATTTACCTTTACAGTGTTTGTGGTCTGGGGTCGGGGTGTAGCCCTTGTGACATGAGCACATGTAGGAGCCTTCAAGGTTGGAGCAAGTGCCGTTGGCGCAGACCTTTGGATCCTGGCACTCATCCACATCTTGAAGAAGGTTGCATGTTGGAAAGGGAAATTAAAAAAAAAAAGAACAGACCAGATGAAGAGAGAAAAAAAGAAACAAAACACGAATCAAGTTAAATTTAGTTAGAAAAACAATAGTGGATCTTCAAAAAAGGGGCGGACCCTTGAAGATACGCTTTCAAATTAGCCCTTAGAAGGGAAAAGCTCTGGTGCGAGCTGCATATATGACGGCTCTATGCCTTAATTTACTTTCTACAAAGTAACTCAAGAAAGGAACCAAACATGCTCTTGGAATAAATTCAATGGAAGGCTTGTTGTGGACAGGAGAGCAAAAGAGAGTAGTTTTAAAGCAACATCCCCTAAAAAAAAAATATTCCAGCCCGGCCGGGCGTGGCTCAGTGGTTGAGCGTCGACCTAGGATCCAGGCGATAGGGGTTGGATTCCTGGCCAGGGCACATGCTGGGGTTGTGGGCTCGATCAATGACTCATCATTGATGTTTCTGTCTCTCTCTCTCCCTCTCCTTTCCTCTCTCTGAAATCAAAGATATATTTAAATATATATATATATTCCAAAGAATCAAAGATGCATCAAGTTGTACTTGGAGAATTGATGAGGTTCACAGAAGCAAAAGGTATGACTCACAACCCAGAGAAACTTCAAGAAAAAGTGGAACAGTCAGGTGAGAAAAAACTCTAATAAAATCAGTATCACAATAACCAGTCTGGGGACAGACATAAGGTTATGTGGGCAGTTTGAAAGTATGGTATGGGCTGAAGAGGCAGATAAAATAATAACTAATCTTTACCAAGCACTTCCTGCATGCAGGCATGGAAGGCCGTGCCTGTATCATCTCACTGAATCCCAACAAAATCCAGCCAACCATTTACAGAGAGGAAGGAACCGAGACTTGGAGAAGCCCGATAGCTTGCCAAGGCCACACCGTTAGACAACGGCGGCTCCGAGACTGGGATCCAGTCAGCGTTAACCCCAAAGCCCATCCCTCTAACCTGACTGTTTCTATCGTAGACAAGTTAAGTCTAGTGATAGAAACAGAGAGAATGTGTATTCATTTTTATTATTCGGTAACACAGCAGTTATATAAAAACTAATCATCTAACTGTTCATTGATTTCATTCAACAAACATTCGTTAAGCTCCTAGGAGAACATCATTCATTCAGAAAGAAAAACTGGAGTCCTGGGCCCCATCTGAATGCCCCTGGGTGAGTCCACTGCAGGCTGTCGTGGGAAGACATAATGTAGCACGAGTGACCAAAAACACAGAGGACAAACAGCCCCAAGTGCTAAAAGAACCCACACAGAGCATCGAAATTCAGGCTTCCTTGTGCAGCCGGCTGTAAGGCTGACCGATGCTTCTTAATCACGAGGCAGGCGAACAGCAAGGAGGAGAGGCTCTCGATTCCATCATTTCACCGGACGCGCCCACGGCAAAAGCAGCGCAGCTCTCCAGCCTCCTAACCTTAACAGGCAGCGTCATGAACACGGTGGCCACAGAGATCTCATCTTCCGTCGGCAAGCCAGAGTTCAGCGGGCATTCGTTTGCGCTGCGTTTCATTAAAGCAGTGTTCTCCCTTTCTTACAGGAGAATTCAGAAATAAAGCATTAACAAAAATAAGGCAAAGAAACGGGTGACTGCGCGCAGGTGGGTTCCATACGCACACTGAGATGAGCCAAGCAACTGGCCTGCCCCGGCGCTCTCTCCCTCCCCCAGCGTCACTCAACAAAAACAGCACTTCCAGACCCACGCACTGACCATCCTTCCTGTGTGCGGGTCCACTTTGGTACACATGGAGAGCAAGCAACTTGAAAGGAGCCAAACACTGATGCCAAAGTAAATAACGGGACAGAATGAGCCTCGATACTAAGTATGGAAATTCCTGACAGCAACGTGAAAATGTCAAGTCTAGCATCTGGTTTTGTTGCAACAATGTTAACAAGTTGAAAAATGTATGGATCGCTCTCCTTAATTATTCACGCACCGAGGAATGTGACTTACAGGGCTGCAGAATGTAATAGCAAAATCAGCTTCAGGCCATATTTCTCTAAAGTAAATTAACAGACATTGCAGATTACTATTCATGAGATACTTACAAAAGTTCTATTCTGTCAGGCTACTACCCTGATTAACCACGAAGCAGAAAGCCTGGAAATACCTAGGGTAGTCTGACGTGTTTAATCTTCTCTTTACTTATTACAGACGTGACTGCGTGGACCCAGAATCCTTTCAAGTCAATCACTGACATGAGACAGAACAGTCTGAATTCAATGAGTACTTGGCCTTAATGGAGCTAATGCCCTCGAGGAAAAAACTATATAGTAAAATATCACTAAAGTCCCTCTACATGGCGTCAAAAGGTACAAACTTCCAGCTATAAAATAAGTAAGTCACAGTGATGTCATGTACAGCACGGTGACTAGAGTTAATAATACTGCATATCTGAAAACTGTTAAGGGAGTAGATCTTAAAAGTAATTTATCACAAGGTAAAAAAAATTTTGTAAGTATGTATAGTGATACATATTATCTAGACTTACTATTCTGAGCATTTTGCAATGTGAACAAATATTGAATTGCTATATTGTACATATGAAACTAATACAACATTACATGTCAATCATACCTCAATTAAAAAAAGAATCTCTCTATAGAAGAAAGGTATCTAGAACGGGGCCTCACTTAGTGGATGCAAAATCAGCTCAGTGTTGTATCTTTAGCCCAGACCTATCTCCTAAACCGTAGATCCCTGCATCCAGCTGGGCAATCTATGAGACGTCTCCACTTGATGTCCCACAGACACCTCAGTCTTCGTGGCCTAAAGTGACCTTTCCCACTGCCGCTCCTTCATGCCATCCCCCATGTCAGTACATGGTGCCAGTGCCCACTCAAGGGCCCAAGTCAGAAACATGGGCATCAACCTTTCCAGATTTCTTACTCTCTCCCCACATTCAATTTACTACCAAGTCATATCAATTCTACCTTCCAAATGTCTCTCAAATGTCCTCACTTTACTTCACTCCTATTCTACCATTTCTCTCTCACTTGGGTTACTGCCATAGTCTTTTCATTGTTTTCTCTACTTCAAGTCCTGCCCTCTTCTAACACCACCTAACCTACAGCCACAGTAAAGTTTCTACAACACAAATCCAATCAATGGTTCCTCCTCTACTTTAACAACCTTCCGTGGCTCCCAGCGTTCTTCGGTTTGGTTAAGGACACGAACTTGTGGGGGCCGAGTGGTATGGACAGAAAGGCTGGCACCACAATCCTTACTTCAGACCCCTGGGAGGGTCAATGCCGTGGGAAACAAGGTGGTTCCTGCCCCCCCACAACCCGTCACTCACAGCCCCTTACCCCTGCCGCAGAGGGAGCCGGTGATGTCGGTGGCTTTCTTCGCTGGAGATCAAAACTCACCTCACTCTAGGATCACAGGTCTTACAGAAGAGTCACGTTACCCGAATTCTTACAACGCATATACATGATGAGTTCAAAAGGGAAATGTGTCACGAAAAACACCATGTCCACAGAAGAATGGCTTCCGAACTCCAAAAAAAAAATTACCAGTGGACTTTCGGGACAAAATCTGGCATCTGCCAGTCGATGAATGAATTAAAACTCCCTGCAGTAAGGACGCTGCTGGCAGCTCATGAGGCCAGCACTTTGTGGATATCATAGTCCAAAAGTTTATGAACCCTCCTCACTGGGCTATCACCCCATCGCAACTGGTCCTTGTCACTCATAACACCCTGACAGGCCCTACAAGCGCGGTGCTGAGAGAGACGTGCCGCGCCCGTGGAGGCCCTGACCCGCTCCCCAGGAACTCGATCGGAAGCGGCGCTCAAGGCCGTCTGGCATGATTTGCCCTGACTGAGCCCGGGCTGATCCTTATGATCACCGCTTCCCTTTAAAAATGTTTCACCTCGCCTCTGAATCCTGTAGTCCCCAGTTTCTTTGTCGAGATCAATATGAAGTTCACCAGTCATTAGTTCCCGGCTCCACCTTCTCTCCTCTTTGGGGGAAAATGAGGCTATTAATCTCTCTTCAGCTCTTTGGCAACTTTCCATTCTCAACAATTTCACAGAGATGACTCCCAGCTGGCCAACAATCCCACCTGCAAATTCTCTCCCTGCCTTGGGATGTATTTCATCTGGGTCAGGAACCCTTTGGAAATTTCCCTTCCTAATATCCTGGGAACACGCTGGACCGCCTGAAGCCCCACCGTGGTGGGCCTGATCGCTAAGGCACAGGGGGTGTTCAGAGGCTGACTTTACACCAGTCAGCCAAGGCCGTGCTGCAAACACCACCCCACCCCACCCCACACACACACGTCACGTGTCAGCTCCCTGGGGTGGGTCAGGGCTGGTTCCACAGCAAGTTTGCCTGCATCTGCACCGCCTCCTGTCCTTTCAAGGAGATGAGTCTACCCACACTGCAAACCAGTTATTTTTTGGAGTCTGTTGAGCCTCCTTGAATTTCTTAGGGACCAACATGGACTTCCTGAGTGAACGCCGTTTGATGCGGGGAGAAAACACCTTATTCGATCACTACAGCTACACAAAAATCTAGGAGTAATTACTCCCTGCCCCAAATATGCCACTTCTTTAATTATCCCGTCACTGTTCTTCATGCATAGTCTTTTATACTAAAGGTGATGAGAGAATATATTGGACAGAAAAGCAGGCCTGGCAAATGGGAGACACGTGCTGCTGAGGCCCGTGTGACATCACAAGCTCAACCGCAGGTGAGGTACTGTAAGTCCTCAGGGTCTCAGGCCCACTGTCAGTTCTGACCAAGTCAAAATGCGCAGCAGCAGAGCTGCCTGCAAAAAGATATGTTCCTTGAAGGCTCATCGCTGCTTTTCAGAACTGGAAACCAGCCAATGCTATGCACACCCCAGATAAAGAGTCAAGGACAACTTCAGAATATTAATCCACTGATGCCACCAAATCACTGGCTTCTTACCTCGCCTTTCCCAGGGAACATTTGTCTTTCAGCAAAACTTAACCAGGCTACCTATGGTGCAGGTCTGACACCTCAGACTCCAGAATCCCTGAGCCTTTATTACTACATCTTGCCAGGGACAACGCCAGCCCACACAGATTTCTCCCTTCTATGAACTTTCCTTTCCCTATTATGCTAATTATATTGTTTTGTTCCTGAATGTTCTTGGGTGGACATGAGAGAGGCAGGAGATACTCTATAGAACAAAACAGGAGCCTCGCTCTGGAGAAAGAGGGCCTGGGATCTTGCCCTGGCGCTGTCATTTCTGACCTCTGACCTTGAGCAAGCCTATGAAGCTAGTTAGGAATCAGTTTCTCTATCTGTACTACAAAGAGGATGGCCAGGAGGGTCAAATGAAACAACTAAGTCAAAGCCCTTTGTGAACTAGGCAAAGTGAAGTTTTTTTGTTGTTGTTCCCACACAGGCATGTCTCCTTCACAAAATTAGCTGTTGTGTGTGTTTTTTTAAATTGAGATGTAATTGACATATAACATTGTGCAAGTCTAAGTGATACTTTGATACACTCATATTACAGAACAGTAGCATTAGCTAACACCTTTGTCACAATTAAGACCTCGTCTCTCTGAAGCTTATAATCGAGGGCTGCTGCCTCCAGTCACCATGCTGTGCACATCTCCAGGACCTCGTTACCAACAGTTGCAACTTTGTACCTTAAATACCGTCTCCTCAACCCCCCTCCTCCCAGCCCCAGGTAACCACATCCTCCTCTGGCATCTGGCAGACGTACAGTCAGGTGCTCAACAACCGCTTACTGACTGATTAGCAACTCTAGCATGTAATGGTTTAGGGATAAGTCTGGTGTTGACATTTTATAATATCTGCAAAAGGCAGATGGTAAGCGCAGTTGCCATCTTGTACATACATAAAAAATGCAGGATGAAGTCTGCAATTCCAGATAAGTCTCTGCATAGTCATATACTCCATAAAAATTAACAATGAATCTTAACGTTTGAAAAGAAATCCTGGTGTGAAAGGCACTCGGAGAACAATGAGCTCTCCATGTTTACTCTGCAAGTTCTCTGAGCCTGGTTTTGGTTAAGGTTGTGGCTAAACCAGTTGTCAGTGGATAAAATGATATACTAAGTTCTTCAAATGCCTAAGTCCTTTGACATTTAGACAAACTAAGTGGGAGTCACAAAGTCATCATCAACTTAATTACGGGCTGACAAAGAAGGATTACTCTGATGATAATCTAAGAAACTTGTGTTCCTGGGTCACGTGGTCTGTCACAGACTCAACTCTAAAGCAACACAACAGTCACCCCCACAGGGGCGACGGGCTGCATGTACATTCAGGAGGGGGTGGCTACTGTGCCTCATGAAGGTGAGCAAAGAAAACGAAGTGCAGGGTGGAAATGGCAGCATTGCAGAAGCTGAAACGCCTGTGAGGAGCGATCAATGACCCTACAGAGAAGCACCATGACTCTGAGATGCATATTCCAGCGAAACAGAAATGCTCAGCAGTTGAAAGGAAACTGTAAGATACAGGATTGCTCAAATTCATAAGAGAAATTCATAACACAGGAAGAGTTAAAAACGACCTGAGATGAACTTAAAGAAGACAGTTACACAGAAAAGTGCAACATGTAACCGACTTTAACAGGTGTCAGGCATTACTGCCTTTCTTGTTTTGCAGAACAAGGGAGAGAAAAGGAAAGGTAAGGGGCTGGGAAAAGAAGGGATGTAACACTGACCGGGTCCTTCCTTATGTCACACACCTAACTGGACGATCTGCGTTGCTTATTGAATTCTGACAATAAGCCCTATGAAGAAAGTATTTCAATCCCCATCTTACAGATATTAAAACTCAGCTTCAGAGGGGTCACATGGTCCCAAATCTGTCTAAACCCAGGGAAATGTGATCTTCGTGTCTACTAAAAAGTACCTGTAAACAACTAAATATGAGAGAATTTCCTTTGGGGAATGGTTCTAGTCGGGCTGGAGTCAGGCTAGTTCTCTATGAGTGAAAAGACACCTGTAAACCAAGTACCTGTCAGGCTGGCTTCCCTTAGGAAAAGTGCTGGCTGGAGCAGCCAGTTGGCACCTGACAGAAGCCGGGGTGATGAGATCGCCATCGTCATCAGGGGCGGGGGCCGAATGGCAGCACCTCCAGGATGAATGTGAGGTCCAAGGGATACAGTGTCGAGTGACGAAAGGGGCTCTCAAGGGAGGGCAAAACCCACCACTTAAAAGAAGACGCTACACTGACAGAGAAGCCAACGAGAGTTGCCAGAAAATATCGAGGGATAGATATTTTCAAGGCGGACAATAAACTATTGAGAATGAAGGGCCGATTGTGTGTCCCGGGTTAAACAGGAGGAAAGAGCGTGCTCCCAGTGACAGCTCCTGCTGACATTTTACCTGTTCCTGCCCCAACAACCCCTGTTCTACTTCGTAAATCAAAGCGCGTCCGTCAGTAAGACCCAGTGTACCAGGCACGGAGGCACAGAGGCCACCAGCGGCGTCAGCAAGCTCACGGCCTCGCTGGGGGAGGCGCAGGAGGGTATCCCTGCAGGACGCAAGGGTGGAAGAGCAGTTCTACATCCCCAATTAGACCATTTCACAGAAAAACGAGCCAAGTCGGAATGGAGATGGACAGGTTTAAATAAAAGAAAACACGTATAATGCCAAACAGAAGTACTGCTATGCACAACCCTGTACAGGTTGAATTACACGACTTTAAAATGCGCAGCGAGCGAGAGGAGGGCAGAGGAGCTTCGCGATGAAGGGACCAGAACAGGCCTGTGCCGCAGCAGGGACTTCCAGAGATGGCCCCAGCGGGTGCCAAGGGCAGGACTTTTCTTCAAACAGTGAGATCGGGAAACCCTTTTTTTTAAGTCTTCAATGTTCTTGCGCATTAAACACTGGATAAAAAAGTTCTCATCGATGTACCCTAAATTATCTGAATTAAGAAGATATAAAACGCCACGACTCACGAGTAACTGTTAAGAGACAAAAGCAAACGGTCAGCCGGGGACACCTTGTAAACGACTGATCTCTGAGCGCCACGGGAGCTCGGGCACTCTCTCCCCTTCACGCCGCTCTTCCCCGCTCCGGGGCCCGCGCCCACCTGACACGCGGGCACCCCCCCTCCCCTTCACGCCGCTCTTCCCCGCTTCGGGGCCCGCGCCCACCTGACACGCGGGCACCCCGATGCCTGCTCGTCCGTCCGTGGGCGCGATGGCTCTGGAGCAGGAGGACAGTGTGCGCAGGGAATTTATTTTGTGCTCTCAATCCCCACAGCCTACAAAAACGCCTGGCTCATCGCAGACGCTCAATCGTTAAGTGAGCAAATAAAATATATCAAGTTGTGCTCCCAACGAGCTCAAAACTCAGAGACAAGCTTAAGTAAGGACTGCGCCTTCTGGAAGGTACGTTAGAGTACCAGGCACAAGTCCAAAGGTGGGAACGAAGCTCTGTAAAGGAACAGAAATGAAGAGACACGGCTGGGTGTTCACGAGCACCGTCAGAGTCGAGCAGAAGAATCCAATCCATTCACAGGTTCGATATGAGCAGAAAGTTACGTTGCAATATCTATCTGCTTTTTGTCACACTCGACTTTTCAACATTTGAAAGCTCTACCACCATAAAAAATTATGACGGAAAATCCATTTTGGTATAATCTGCAAAAGCCCTCATGAGAAATTTCGAACAAGTGCAAGTCCAATCAAGCAATGGATGGAACTAAAATTATGTCTCAGAGAAGCTTGAGCTACAGGTGACAAAGAGCCTAACATTTACCCAGCCCAGAAGCAGAAAGCACGCTGCCTACTTTTAATAGAAAACGCATGACCACAGGACTGCAAAGACGAAAGCTATTGCTTGGAACGAGCAGCTACGTGTGTGACTTTGGTTGAGTAACAACAGTGACTTAATATTTCTGCTTATGATTCTGCTAATCTGGTTGGCAGAGTGAAATTAGTTTTAAACGAGGTGCTGGGTTTCTGTCACTAAAACTGGGGCAAAGTGGTTGCAATTAGATTGATTGCACACATCCAGGTATGAGAAGTCATTTATTATTATTGCCCAATTTAGATAAATGCATTTATATTCCAGAGCAATCACTTGCCAGTTTGGTCAGTCACATTCCATTAGCAAATGCATGAATCAGGGCTGTGTTTACACCACCCGTTAGTTATTGAAGGTAAAGTTCAGGCTCTGCTCTTGGATTACAACAGGCATCGGGTCTGTGACAATGAGAACACGAATGGAACCTTCGCAGGCGGCTATAAAATGTATACCCAATGGGAAAATCAAAACCAAATGCACTTTCTGACCAAAGCAGACTACATAAATGAATTCTTATCAAATAAGCAATTAATGAAAAATAATCTTTCCCTCTCCCCAAAGATCAACACCTCACAGTTCCACTGATGGAGACTCCTGGGATGGGCATGAGGCTCAGGGCCTGAGGCTCAGGGCCCGGGGCCACCTGCACCAGGTACAGCTCATGCCGCCTGGTGGGGAGGCCAAAGCTTGAAATCGGGAGTTTTCTGGCCGAGCTTTCTTATCTCACCCTTTCTAAAGGACCTAACCGTCTTCCCAGAGCTGTAAGAATGGGCCACCGTTTTCAACAGAACGAGAGGGTCTGGTCCCTCTCTCATCTTGTAGCCAGTCCCCCCTTGACCTCTGTTCTTCCAGCTGCTGGAGCATGGCCTCCTCTCTCCGCAAGCCCCCTGCATGTGCCGCTCCCTGCGTCCAAAGTCTTCTCCCTCCCAGTCTCTTCCCCAGTTAAAAATGAACTCAAGCATCTTCCTAGAGGCCACGCATTGCGCCGCAGGCTCTTGCAGTGCCACAGGGCCCCCCTTCCCAGCGTCGGCATCACCCGTGACTTGAATTGATTTATGACATGTCTGGGTGAGTGCCAACCTCCCCCACTAGACAGCAAGTGAGAGAGGCATTTTTTTTTTTTTTTTGGACTCTCATGTACCCTGGCACTCGGTTCAACTCTGGGCGACATACAGTAGGTTCTCCAGCACTTGCGAAAGAAAGGACATAAGGTAGGAAGGAATGAAAAGTCCAACTCGCACTGTCGGAGTCTGGCACGGCAAGCGAAAGGTCCACCTTCCAAGGAAAAGATCACACGGCGGAGAAACACCAAGGAAAGCCATGAAAGGGGACCGCTAACGAGGGCACAGGGAATTGGAACTGGAGCCAACGTATCACTTATCCCCCTCGGTGCCGAACGTAGGTGCTAAGTGGTTATTAAATACTTGAATGAATGAATGCATTACATAAGAAACGTGAGCACTCAACCAAGGTTCCTCTTTGCGCGTCGGCTACTCCTGCTGCAAGTCTGTGTTTCTAAGTTTCCTGATTCTATGTGGTCGCTGGTAGCTGCTTATTACACCTTTTCCCACTTTTTAAGCATTTTGTTTTCTACCGTTTTCCTCCCTGGGGTGATGATTTTATTTCATTTTGTTTATTTATATCACATCAGGGGAAATAATGTATTTACTTGTCTCAGGTAAAATCTCATATTCTTCATGTCAACTCACTTTCTTATTTTCTCCAGGGTTAAAACTTGCTTAGAACTTAAGAGTTTTCTCAAAATAATATGTTGTTACATTCTATATATATATATATACATATATATATATATAAATATTTTAAATATATCTTTATTGATTTCAGAGAGGGAGAGAGAGAGAGAAATATCAATGATGAGTCACTGACCGGCTGCCTCCTGCAGGCCCCCACTGGGGATCGAGCCCGCAACCCAGGCATGTGCCCGACCAAGAATCAAAGTGCGATCTCCTGGATCCTGGGTCGATGCTCCACTGCTGAGCCATGACCAGCCAGGCAGATATCTATTTTTCATTTTGAAAGAGGGAGCTCCCTTGGCATTACACCACTGTCAGAAAACAGGCCAGGCAGAAGAAATAAGCCCATGATAAGAACTCCCTGGTACCTACCCAGACACTGCCCATTCCATCCTCGGAACCCTTCTGTGCAGGGAACACACTGGTAAGATCCAGGAGAATTCACGCACTGCTCATCCGGACAAGTACTTGGACTCAAACACTCATCAATATCTGAAAAATCAAAAGAGCTAGGTCACGGACATTTTATTAGGATACTAAAGTGAAGACTTACTTTTGCGATAAAGGGAGAAAATGCACGTTGTATATGGTGGGGAAAACAGAGTCTATGAACACACAGCACGGCCAGGTGATTGAGATATCTACACATGTTCCAAGAAGACCTTGGACCCAATTCTCCAACTGGCAGGGCCAGAACTCCCTGTCCTGGGAGCTGGCAACTTCTCCGGGGCCACTTTTTGGACATGAAACCTTTCAAGTAATGAATAGTGCAGCTTGCCAGAAAATACACACACACGAGAAATGTGGATGAAAGGGAGGAAGCCACACAGAGTGGGGCAACAGCAGGTCTACAGTTGTTCATATGGAAAATGATACCATAATTAATAAATAAGAATATAAGAATAAACTGTTTCGCATACTCACAACGTAAACCTCCTTTTGCCCCACCCCGAGTACCCACCTGGCCACAGGCCGGCTCTGCAGACTATGTGATGCTCTGGGGAAGTCCTCACTTTCATTTCATGGCCCAAGAGCATCCTGGGTTTGAATAATTTAAAACCTCTCATATGACAGGAATTCCATGGAAGCAGGGAGCAAAAGACATTAGGAGAGAATGCACTCATCACATACTCCCAGTATTTTCCAGAAATCTTGGTGATATGATCAGACGGTCGCATTTTCTTTTCATGTTTGCAGCTAACTAAAGTTATTAATCACTGTTTTCTTCCACATGTGGAGGAAAAAAACCCTTAAATACGGTGGGACTGTGGGAGAGGCAACCATTCCAATAACTTGAGGCATTTTTACGAATGGTCAAACAAAATGGGGACGGAAGCAGGATGTAGGGGACAGTTCGACAGTTGAAAATGCGTGGTAACACCTAGGGTACTGGCCCCATTGGAAATAAGGGTTTTTCTGGAGTTGGATTTTGAATTCAAGTGAGTGCATTTAATGTCTACGTGTCCCAATATAAAATGTATATAATCAGCACTTCAAATATAAGCAGATACTTTGGGACATAAGCTGAAAAGTGAAAGATGTGACGGACACCCACATGGGCTTCTGACGTCTTCATTCCAGTAAATTCTTAAAAAACTACCTCCCGTTACATACCCCTAGGTGTGTGTGTAAAGAAAAAGCTCAAAGTAAAAAAGCTGAAGATGATATCTGCACAATAAACACCAGGTCAGCATTGTGATTCTTTTTTCCTATCAGCAGAAAATTCTTGCCAAGAGACAATGACACGCAGTGGTTTCTTGGTGTGGTTTTTTTCAGGTCAGATGTTCTGGGACTTCTTGTTCTCCAAAAAGATGATGCTTGCCAGTTTCACTTTCCAAGCTGCATGACATTGCTCTCTGGATGGGGTTCTTCTTACCCAGAACTGCAACTGCTAAGTGAGGGCAGGTCACGGAGACAGGCCGGCCCGACGAACGCGACACAAGGCTGCGCAGCGCAAGATAACACCCCCGACGTCCCTGCTGCTCTGGCCTGCTTGCTTGTCCCTTCGTCTATAACTTAGGGACTACCTGCCTGGTAATATCTCAACGGGATAAAGTAAGGATACATGAGATAATGTCTGTAAACTACAATAGGCTCCTTGGAGACTGGCGCTGTTTGAAAGCAACTCTGTCAGTGACAGCTGAGAAAACCTTCCGTGAGCCAGGAGCCCGGGGACCTCTGGTTCGGGTCCAATGACAAAATTAGAAAACAGGCTCTGTTGTTTGGCTCTTTCTTCTTCTCAAGGCTTATCATGGGGATAGAATTATATATTTTTTACTCAGGGAACTTGGGTAATATTTCTGTTAAGTAATTTGCATACATTGAATTTTACCAAACAGTCTCTTGTTTTCCATTTCCTTACATAATTTTCAAGTTTCTTTTCTACCCCTTTCCACTTTCCACCCTTACGCTACAGTTGTTACTCAAACGTCTTCTTTGCCCACTCTGAGACTGTGCGCGGGATGTAAGGATCCGTATTTGATGTCTTCGGGGAGTGTTGCTTTGCACATAAATGCCTGTCAAGGACCCACACACCCCCCTCTCTCTTTTTAAAACAATACTCCCACAACTACAGATGTCCTGAGATCTATGCAGGGAAGGGGGGTTAGGAAACTCACACTTCTTCAGAACTAACAAGGTGACAGGCATGGCCATGCAAGATACTGTGACCCGCATTTGCATTCTCAACAACCCCGAGGAAGGTTAACTTCGTGGCTCCCACTTCACGCGTGAAGGAGCTTCAAAGGGGCCGAGGAACTGGCTCCAAGGCAGACGGTTCCTACACGTGGGGGTCGTGAGCTGATGCCACGGCTCCTCTCTCCGCCGTTTCCACGCTGCCTCTCCCGCGTGGAGAGGGTTCCCGAGGAGAGGAAAGCGGGGACGTGTCACATCTGCGCTCTACCATGTCCCTCGGCCATCCGGGGACGGCTCGCAGCTCTGCTCTGAGTTGACCAGAGATCCGGGAACATACACCGTTCCCGCTTCTCTCTTGATTAGAACCAAAGGGCCAAGGCAAGGGGCCAGCAGGAGGCAGGCGCAGGCTGCCAAAATCCGTCTAATTAGCTCTCCCTCCAGGCCCGGGCCCTTAGAACTGTGAAGAAAACCAGCCTGCAGAAGCCAAGGGACAGCCGGAGCAGCCCGCCCCGACCAGTCTCTGCCTCCCTGCTCTCCACGCCCCCCCCCCCCCCCGGGCAGCCGGGCAGCGAACCCCAAGGCACCAGCCCCAGCCCCACGTCGGGGCTCCCAGGCACTGGCTCAGAGACTCCCGTGCCTTTACCCTCGCGTTTCCACGGCAGGATTTATGCCGAAGTTCAATGTCATTTTCTTATTTTGGAATGTCTTTGTCCGGTTTGGGTATCTGGGTTAATGCTGGTTTCTTCAAGAAAATAATTAAAGGAAAGTACCACCGTGGTTTCGAAAAGAACCTGTGTGCAATTTGGACCCAGACATGAGAATATGAAATGGTTCATCGTTTTGACCATGCAATAAAAACTTTTGGAAACATTTTTATAAGGAGAGCAAACTCACTGCCGTGGTCAAGAATAAAGACATTTTTATGGAGCACAACTGACATTTGACCTGGAGCTGGTCAGACAGAGCTTCTGCGGAGAGTCTGCGAACAAGTCCCAAAGCCTACGTAAAAGAAACAAGTTGAGACAAAGGAACACGCCAAGGTGAAGAGGTCAAGACCAACAAAAAAAGTGAGCGGCGGTTACACCTGCACCGTGTCCTCACATGAATGCTCCAGACACTGTAATTAAGTCTGGTCTGTACTAACTCTGCAAGGCACTGTGCTAACGTGACCTCACTTGAACGCCGGGGAAGGAAGATACTGGAGCGGCAAAGGTAGAAAACAATCCAGACGGTCCCACGGAAGTGCAGCAAAGAGGCTGTGACCCTGGAGGGCGGGAGGCGCTTGGACGAGCTGGCGGCTCGACCCAGGCCCGCGTCCCACAGGCAGCCCGACTGCGCACTCAGCGGGGGGCGGTGGCCCCGTCCCCGCAGCAGGCTCACCCTGGCAGTGTCCTCCCGGGGACATGCGGTGGCCGCTGTCGCAGTACTTGCACCGGAAGGCTCCCACGGTGTTGATGCAGTGGCCCTCCCCGCACACGTCCGGCCTCAGGCACTCATCAACATCTGCAGAAAGCAGAAAGCACTGTCCAGGTTGATTTCCCGAAAGAAAATTCCAAACCCCTCCCATCTCCCACTTTAGTTCGAGTTTAAGAATGAACTGATTCCTGCTTTCACCTGCTTCAAAAGTGAGCGGTTTTGATTTTTGTGGGATCCAGAAGAAACATTTGACACCTCTGGTCTGTGTATACACTTGACACTCTTCATTTAAACACGTCAGAGAAACAAGGTTCTAATAACTACGCATGGTGCTGGCTGGGTGCTAGATCTAATCGGGGAGATCCTTTCCCAGGTTATATAAGTATCTAATGACTGCGCTGCACACCTGAAACTAATATAATATTGAATACCAACTGTAATTTAAAAATTTTTTAAATGTAAAAAGAAAGTATTGGAGAAAAAGAATCCTATTTTTATATCTTTCAGCATCTAGCTGATTACTGCATCATAGCAGGTGTTTGATAAAAATTCTGCGTTGTCTGAATAAGCACTGAACCGACGGGATCTTAGGGGAGGTAAAAAGCCGGATCGGGGGCTTATGCATCGGGAAGAACATTGCCATTACCTATGCAGCTAGTCCCCTCCTCACTGGCCATAAATCCTGCTGGGCAAATACACAAGAAACTTCCCTCCGTGTTCTCACAGCGTCCCTGCGAGCAGAGGTGTTGGGCCTGGCTGCATTCGTCAATATCTGTTTAAGAAGATGACAGATAAAAGGATTAGTGTGCCGCAGTGTGACATCCGCAGTCTCCCTGTTCACCAAGTACGCGCACGCTCCCTGCGGCCCACAAACCTTCACAGGGGACAAGGAGACGTGGCTGTCCTCCGTAACACCGGGAGGCTGTCACTGGGAAGGGGGATACAATATGCGGTGTGTGTTGCTTCAAACGCTAAAACTACAACCGTGACATGGATGTTGCAAAGAGACAGATCTGAGGTCGACACAGAAGGACCTGCCTGATAACTGGAGTCAGCTAAGCTCTAGAATTTGCTGTGCCACTCCCGGCAGGGACGCCAGGGACAGCAGGACAGACAGAAGTGGCGTGAAAGGGACTCCCCGCTGTGCGCACAGGCGAGCTGGACTAGGTCATCGTGACTGGCCTTTCAACGTGAAACTTTATGGTTCTAAAAATACAGACAGTGTGTGCAAATGAAGGAGAAACAGGCATAGTATGAAAGGCGGATGCCCGCTTACCCCTCGGACGTATACAAAGCCAAGCAGCAGGAGTCCAAGTCTTGTCTAATAGCATTTAGCATGTTAAAGTATTAACTAGCTATATGCCTTTGTTGGTTTTATCCACCTTATAACTCTTAGCTTCTAAAACCTAAATTTAGTGTTAACACATTAAAATGATTTACACAACACCATCACATCTCCTGCTGAGAAAGTTTTCTCCAGAGAAACATGCATGTGTCAGCATTTACTGATTTTCAATTTAGAAATCCCTAGTAGAAATCGGATTTTATGCAATTAGAGAATATAATTCTTTATGGCAGTATAGATTAATGTTAATTTGATTTTGTTAAATATATGTTTGTAGCTAGCTATTTCTAGAATTCTTATTTTATATACTTTACCTGAAAAACTTTTGGGAATCATTTCACCTTTACATAATTGTATTACACTTGGCAAGGTGGGCAGTATTGAATCAAGAGGTAAGAGGTTCCCATGAATTTAGCAAACCTCTCTTTGAGCAACCTTAGCTCAGGGATAAACATTAAGCTAGCAAGCACAATAACATTTTCCTATGATAATTACAGAAAAAAATGTTAATGTGCAAATATTTGCTATTTAATAATTTCATCTATGAAAAGTATCTCTTACCAATACATTTCCTCTGCTGCTCACTGAACTTGTAGCCCTCGTAGCAGATACAGGTGTACCTCACAGGCAGGTTAATGCAGTGTCCTGCTCCACAGATGTCAGGGTTCACAGAACATTCATTGATTTCTTTAAAAATAAATAAATGTGGGGGAGAAACAGATATAAAGATTTCATTGCTACTTATAAACCATTACTTTGCATTTCCTATGAGCTTATTGCCAGGTATGCAATTAAAAGACAAGAGGTGGCTACCTCTAAAATCAAGTAATCATTTGATTACTTTATAATTGTTGCATGAGGCCCACCTAAGGTCATCAATAATTCCTAATGAAACAACTTCTAAGACGAGCTGGAACTGGTGGAAACTCAGAAAGAGTTCGTGGTGGAAGTTGTAAAATAATGAATTCTTCCTAAATTCTAAGATGGCCTATCAGTGAGCTTCCATCCACCCAAGTTCATCTCAGACGGACTCTGAATCATCATGTGATCTGTCCTGATAAGAAACGTATGTTCACTCTGCATTTCTTAGGAGGCCACATTCAGGTTCCAACAACGATGTCCAATCTCCTCCAAAATTTCCCATTAATTCTCAAGAATGACATATCACTTCTAATCAGAGCAAAACTTCTGGGTGTAACTTTAATTTGCTAATCCCAACATGAGCATATCTTATTTACATTGGTAAAGTAGAATCTTCTTCCAAATCTTCTCTGCTAAGTTACTCACTTACTCTTCCACTGATTCCTGCCTGAGACCTGCTGCTTCTGTAAGCCTGAGCAGATCGGCCCCGAGTCCTCACTCCACTCACAGACAGACGCTGTGACAGGGACAGGATCGAAGGAGTCCACGGTGGGCGAAGGCCAGGAAACGGACCTGAGGACTCAAAGGTGGCCTTCTGAGAGGACTTACTCCCCTAAAATAGCCTGCTTTCAATGGCCTTTGTAAGGAGGTGTAATGGGGCAGTGGTCAGAAGTCTAGTCTGGGAGACAGTATGGGTACAAATCTTGCTGTGCTTTCCTAGCTCTGTCACCGAGGGGCAAGCTGCTCCAAAAGTCTATGCCTCACTTTTCTGCATGTGTAAAATGGGAGTAATCCAGGCACCAACTTCAGGCTGCCAGGTTCAAAAGAGGTAACATCAGTAACACATGGGGACCAATGCCCGGCACATTATACATGATCAATAAAAGTCAGCCGTTATCATCATTATTACTGTTCCTGTGGAAGTCACTTGAGAATATATGACAAAGAAACAGCACATTTAAAACAACAGCTAAGTGCTCAATGTCATCACACAGCAAGCAATGCTGACATGGAAGAGCCCACTGGCCCAGGGTAAGATGGGGGCCCCGAGCTTGGCAAGCGAAAGCCCAGCCTTGTTAGAGGGCTGGCTCTGCAACCTGAATGAGAAGGAAAAGGGGTGTCCTGCTGCCACCAATAACCCCCAAGCACTCTGCAGAAGGGTGTGAAAACAGTGCCTTCACAAAGATTCACCACGGAAAGGACCTCCATGGGGCTAAGGTCACTCTCCAAAACCCACACCACGGTCTTCACATTTCATCAAGAGTTATTCACCGAGCTGTGACTTTAAGGCACAAGATGCAAATCACCAAAAGTGCTAGACTTTGAAAGAAAGCACATGAGTACAGAGCTGTAGTATTTTACACAGAATCCCTTGGGAGTAAGGGAAAACCACACATTTACAAACTACTGATATCTCAGTGAGCCCAGTTATGCTAATTCACTTCCAGATGAACAGATCTGTTTACATTCAGTATAATATAAAATTCCATTAAAAATAAAATAATTCAAAAGGCTAAAAACATGGGTGATTAACATGACTGCATTTAAGTGATGAGCAATTATAACAAAAAAAATTATGATACACATATAGCATAGATTATTATGCAGTCAGTAACAGGATATGGAAATGTTTACTTGTTACAAAATATAGTTGGGTACAAACTCATATAAATATCATCTAAATTATATTACACAGAGAAAATAAGATTGTAATGAAACAAATGCAGTCATAATTATGGGGAATTGGTGTTTTTTTCTTTATATTTTTCGAAACTTCTACAATGAGGATATGTAATTTTACAATCAGAAAGGTCTTCCTTTAAAAAAAATGATCATTTCTATGTGTCACAAAATCTGAACGTGAAAGGTAATCTTGTCCAGGTTATACTCCTAGATCCTCCGGTAAGAATTCTCTTTTCTATTTACGGGCATTATTTGTAGAAGAGTGAAAAGCACACCTCTAACCACCTAATCCATAATGCAGTTAGATGCCTTCTTTGAAAATTACTGCTATCTACACTTCTCAGTTTTCTTTGTAATTACTGACCTTTATACTCTTTGCTCTCATTTTCTTATGAAAGAAAAGACATACTGATCACATTTGCAAAATGAAAAAAAGTAGAAGATAAATTAATAACTAGGGACAAAAAATCAGAACAAATCAAAAGCCTATAAATATCTGGAGTTTTCATGAAATGCTTGATCAGTACTAATTTGTTGATTACTAAAGATTTGTCACTTTCCAAGCATATCAGAATGGAGCTTCTACACGTGTGAACAAAAGTCTTCAAAAATATGTGATGTTTAATTCACACGAGATACATTCCTATACCACAGTTGGCCAACATATTTTTTCTTAAGTCAGCTCTAAGATATAAGAAATGCTTAAGAATTATAACTCCTTAGTCCCAGGAAATGAAATGAACAATAACAGCCCTTCCTTCCAATCTAGTATCTTGAATGGAAGCTGTGAGGTTGGAATTGTATTTATGAGGCCTGTTTGAGGATCTTTAGCTGACGGCCTCATAGACTAGTAAGTCTATCAGGATGCTGCCTGAAAATGCTGATCCGAATGGGCAGGGCACTGACGCAGGTAAGAAATGTCCCTTTGACACCACTAGAGGGTACTAAGAGATACATCACAGGAGTGAAGGGACATTTACTAAAATATACACGATTTCCTCTGTGCTCCTCCCACTTTTTACCCAAGTCATTAATTCATGCAACTTTCATCAGTTTGGCCCCAGAAACCCCTTTCACCCCCTGTGCCTGGCAGATCTCCACCCTCTACGTGGAAAGAAGAGTCACACCACCTTCAAAACGCCTGGGCTGCTTCCTCCTCACTAGTCACCAAAGTTAATCGTCACCATTTATTAAGGTAAAAATAAGTCACGAGTACTCCTATCTCGAAACTTTAAAAAGCACGTCTCCTCCCACCTCCCGCGTCCCCTCCTCTCCAGCTCACATGGTTACCCAGCCAGGTGAGTCCTGAGGGCACGGCCTTGAAGACTAAGGGAAGCTTTCTGCCTTTCCCACGTGTTTTAGGGAAAAGACATTGTGCTCTTTATTTTGTGAAGAGGTCACTCACACGTAGGTGTGTGAAGCTGTCCTCAGAGAGGAGATCAGTCACAACATACGTTTCTCGGATTAGACTGTGTCGACATCAGCCTTGGAAATACGGCCCAGCCTCACGCAGGAAGCATTACTCGCTGGTCTCTGGGAGCTCTCGATAATGGGGGTGTCTTGTCTCCTTCAGCATGTCTGGTTTCCCAGGGAGTCAAGAGTCGGCTCCCCCGAACCCTCCTGTGTGTCCCTCACAATCCCCATCCCACCCCCAGGGTTGTCGGGACCCCCCGACCCCCAGGTGTGTGCCCCTGGAACAACTTCACCTTCACTGGGTCAAGGAACTAATTCTGTCTTTTTCCCACTACAGTCCATTTCGAATTTGGAAAAAGAGCCACAATGGAACACCAAAGGAAAACCACTCTATTTATCCCAGCAACAAAGCTGACGGTGGATCTGAGTTTGCTAGCTCTGTTATATTTTCTAGAATTAAAAGGGAGGGAAAAAAGCATTTGGCAAAATATGAAAATGAGTATGCTGACCTTTAGATTTTTTTCATCATGTGATTACTCAAAATAAATAAAGAGGGCCTGGAAATATTAAAGCATGATGATTTTACATGAAAAAAAAGAGTTTGTCTTCCATCATTGTAGTTTATTGAGGCTGTAATGACACTGGTGATAGGCTTCAGGGACAAACGTCTCTTTAAAGGGGTCAGTTATGAGCTCTGAAAAGATCTGATGAGCAAACAGTTTTTATAATGTTTGGGTTCTGATCATGACAAAGGTTTCCGCAAAGGCAGTCCTGATGTCAAAGGATAATTTCTGGCTGGTCTGCAAGGGCCACGGAGAAAGTTCGGGATGAGCAGGAGGAAGCATCACATGTTAACTCACGGAAAGGTTTGCAAAATGCCCTGGCTTCCTAACTGCCACACAATGAGCAGAAACTGTCCCACAACAGCTGAAACAGATGTTTCCACTTTGCAAGTATCTGCCAGAGAAATAAAGGTTTCATTTTCCAATCTATCCTTGAGCTATTAAGACACTATGCGAAATCAAGAATTTATATGCTGAAATCTATAATTTATTTGGAAACAGCGTGCCAATAATGTTGCAAGTCACCAACTCAGCTGTTAAGAGTGGAAAATATCACACGTATTTCCTGCAAATACGTGGCTCGCTTTATAATTATTGCATGTCAAAGGGTGTCTGACAAAATCTGAAAAGTCTACTTCCACTCTCACCATCATAAAGATATCATCACTAGGCAATGTGGAACTGATTGTATTTATTTTAGACTCATTATTATTCTAGTCCTTTCTTCAACTTACGAGAGAAACTAATAGTGACAAATAACATTAAACTCTTCTGTATTTTAGGGGGGAAAATCATTGCATAACATTTCCTAGGAGAATTGATCGCCTCGCTCCCTCAATCTGTATGTCTGGCTCTCATATCAAGCCAATAGGAAAGGGTGTCCCAAAAAAATGTATACACACTTTAACAGCTAATAGCTCAATTGATGTTTCTTTCTTTTCAGATTTAACCCACTGGAATTAATAATTATTCAAAGTGTGTATACATTTTTTTGGACACCCTGTATTTTTTTTTTTTAATTAAATTTGATACAAAACAGTCTTCTTGTTCTATTGAAGATTACTGATTACAGTGTAGCCCCAAAGTTGCAAACACATTTAATTCAAAGATTATTTGTAATGTTCCTCCCCCCCCCATGAATTGTTTCAGATTTTTTTACTATTGGAAGGGGGAGCATCTACCAATGCTGGATGAAAATGAAATTGCAATGTTAACTTGTTTCCTGGAAGGAAATGTTTGTGCTTCCAACATGTGATAGCAGATGTTAGCCCTGTCTTTCTGCCAAACTCAAATTAAACTCGTTTAACATCTTCATATAGCATAGCTGCTCTCATTTCTCTTGCTCAGCTCCGCAGTTCCGCTGAAGCTAAGTAACTTCGATTTGTGATTCCTCGCACAGCTGCGCTGAAATGACGAAGCTGCAGTGACCTGGCCAAGCTGACCCTCACAAAGCCAGTTTGCAAGAGGTCCGTCCACTGTACCACAGTTTATTTCAACAAATTCCTCCTTTTAAAAAATATTTAGATTATTTCCAAATCTTGCGATGAGGACTAACCCTGCCATAAGGCATCTCACGTATCTCACACAATTTTGATATTCTATTTAAAATGAAGTTCATACCCACGATCACACAACAGACGCTGCGCCTACCTGTTACTTGAGTAGGTGCGATCACTTGGCTGGAACTGGACGTAGAAGCTTCAGGAGCTAGTTCCACAGGCACAGGAGGCGATGTTTTTTCAATTACTACTATACAAAGAAGGAGGGGACCAAAAGGCAATGAAAGCCTGTTAGATGCACCGAGATGCCATTTAAAAATGCAAGCGTAATTTAGTCTAATAACATACCACGGCAGTTCTTGGACAGTAAGAACTTTATAGGTTCCTAAAACTCAAGGTATTAGGCTATAGGTTTCAACATTTAGCAGAAATAACTGGGAATAATTCAGAAGCTGAGAAAAATGACCATTCATCAAATGCTGACCCTCAATAATCTTCTGGTTATATTACTCCCGATCACAGAAAATAGCAAAACACTTTTCTTTTGCCACTATAATACTTACAATACCATTATAATACTAACAGTACATGAGTATGTTGATACATTGTGTATAATTCTAATGACTTATTAAACTCTAAAATCAAAGACACAAAATACTCTTATTTTATTCTTTTCTTGAGAATGCTCTTACGAACAGTACAGGCGAACAAAAGCTACCTGGGAACTGAGGGTGCAGATGAATAGTTGAAACGCCTGGAGAGAGCTGGGGTTGACCAGGCTCAAGTTTGGTTTTCTCTTGATCCAATGAAGGTATTTCCTGCATGGTTGTGTTAAAAAAAAAAAGACAAAAAGAGAACTGAAAGTAGGTATTATTTTTAGTTTCCACTTGTAACTATTTTTATTTAATTAATTCTACTCTTAGGCAATAAATATCGTAAGACATTAGACAAAACCCTGTGCAGTAGTATAATATTTTTTTTAAAAATGAACTATCGGCGTGCCACCGCTACGGCAAGCGCTTTCTCCTGCGGGGCTAAGCATGCGCACACCCTGCCGGTCTCCCGAGGGCCGGAGCAGGGTCCCTCCCGGCAGTTTAAGCAAATGCCTCGGCTCAGGGGCCCCCACTTGGTCTGGAACAGAACTAACCCCGAGGGAAAATGAAACCATCACTTCGTTCGCACGAGGCTCTGTCCCAGGTTAGACAATGGCTGTAGCAGATGTGCTATTAGAAAATACACGATATTAGATATTTCACGTCGGCCGCCCGCACCTCCCGTCTAAGAGCTCCGCACCTCTACCCCCAGGCCCGGCGTCCGGCTGAGAGACAGAGGCAGGGCCTCGGGGGGCGCCCCAGCCTCCTGCGTCCCGTGGCCCACCCGCGTCCCCTGGACCCCGGCGAAGCAAGAGACTCATGATTCAGCTTGTTCACACCCCCGGGGCTCGTGCAGACCGGACCAGGCCTGTTCAGGACCTGGGGCCCGCCCCCCCGCGGGCCAGGGCAGCGCTTCACCGCTTCGCCCAAGGTTCCTCGGGCTGCTCGGCCACTGTTACCCCGCACGCTCTGCCCCCCTTTCTGTTGCTATAGTTACATACTCCTTTATTTACTGTTCGCCCTCCTCTCAACTTCCCTTTTACCCTGATTTGGAGGGTTTTTAAAAAACCAAACTTATAGAGGCCTGACTCTCCTCTTGATGTTCTTTCCTTTCGCTTTATAACGTCCCTCGCTCCTGATGCCCCTGTTGCTTCGATAATCTCTGCTCTTCCCCTTTCGCGACCCCTCCTGCGGTCCCTTTGTTTCATTTTATTTCCCACTGACGGCTGACATTCAATATGACTCTCCACTGGCTTCAGGTGAACAGCGTGGGGGTGAGAGTGCCGCCCGCCCGTCCCTCGCTTCCATCGCCGTCCCCTCCGGAAGCTGCTTCCCGGCCTCCACTTCCCGTCACCCTGCCTCCTGGTCCGAGCCATCAGCCTTCCTACTTTTTATAAAACAGAAATCCCGCCTGAACGTCTCACCCAAGATCCAATTTGTAAGCACGAGCCCGTACAGGGCGACTCCACTGAGAGTCCACGAACTCCTTAAATCCACGCCTCCTGAAACCGCCCGCAGCTCAGCTCCCCTGCACTCCCGCGGCACCCACGGGCCCACCCCGGCCGCAGGCCCTTCTGGGCCCCTCTCCGCTCCTCACCCGAGCCCTGCCCGTCCACCCGTCTGTGGCCACGGCCGTCTCAGGAAATCCCACTGCGATTTACCTTCTAAAGGTACTGAGCGCTTGATTCCTTTCCCCACAGTTTCCCCCGTTCTCAAGAACACACACTAGCTTTCTATTAGCTATTTAAGATGACCTCAGTCACCTCGATTGCACCCCAATCCCTGCAGCCCATGGTCAATGCAGCAAGGAGGAGACCATTAACCCACTCCCCCAGCTACAGGGAGGACTCCCCCAGCTGACAGGGAGGACTCCCCCAGCTACAGGGAGGACTCCCCCAGCTTAGAGAGAGGACTCCCCCAGCTGACAGGGAGGACTCCCCCAGCTGAGAGGGAGGACTCCCCCAGCTTAGAGAGGACTCCCCCAGCTGACAGGGAGGACTCCCCCAGCTTAGAGAGGACTCCCCCAGCTGACAGGGAGGACTCCCCCAGCTACAGGGAGGACTCCCCCAGCTTAGAGAGAGGACTCCCCCAGCTGACAGGGAGGACTCCCCCAGCTGAGAGGGAGGACTCCCCCAGCTTAGAGAGGACTCCCCCAGCTGACAGGGAGGACTCCCCCAGCTGACAGGGAGGACTCCCCCAGCTGACAGGGAGGACGCCCCCAGCTGACAGGGAGGACTCCCCCAGCTTAGAGAGAGGACTCCCCCAGCTTAGAGAGAGGACTCCCCCAGCTGAGAGGGAGGACTCCCCCAGCTTAGAGAGGACTCCCCCAGCTGACAGGGAGGACTCCCCCAGCTACAGGGAGGACTCCCCCAACTTAGAGAGAGGACTCCCCCAGCTGACAGGGAGGACGCCCCCAGCTGACAGAGAGGACTCCCCCAGCTGACAGGGAGGACTCCCCCAGCTGACAGGGAGGACTCCCCCAGCTGACAGAGAGGACTCCCCCAGCTGACAGGGAGGACTCCCCCAGCTGACAGGGAGGAGTCCCCCAGCTGACAGGGAGAACCCCCCCAGCTGACAGAGAGGACTCCCCCAGCTGACAGGGAGGACTCCCCCAGCTTAGAGAGAGGACTCCCCCAGCTTAGAGAGAGGACTCCCCCAGCTGACAGGGAGGACGCCCCCAGCTGACAGGACTCCCCCAGCTTAGAGAGAGGACTCCCCCAGCTGACAGGGAGGACTCCCCCAGCTGACAGGGAGGACTCCCCCAGCTACAGGGAGGACTCCCCCAGCTGACAGGGAGCAGCCTCCCTGATCGATGCCACATCGCCACCGACAGAGGGGGTCTAGTTGGGGAGCAGAGGCCTTCCCCACACATGACACTGCAGTTGGACACCCCAAGCCTTCCAAGTTTCCTTCTCACCAAGTCTCTCCTGCGCCCCTCACGGGTCTGTTGCGCCCCCTGCACCTTTGCCCGTGTGAGTTCCCACCCCAGAGCACCCTGCTTTCCCATCATCAATCTTGAAGATCCTGAGGCCTCCGCAAGGAATGAAGACCACAAAGGCTGCGGGCGCATCCCGCCCACGGCCGCCTCTCCAAAGAGCTGCAGTGAGAGCGGCCGGGAAACGCGCAGGCCCCTCGCGGGCGCCGGAGGAGAGGTGGCCCAGCACAGCCACAGACGGGCAAAACCAGCGGGACGGCCGTCGGGGCGCTGCCCCCACGCTGAATGGCGGCTCACACGCACCACCCGAACTAAATTCAAAATCAACGAAACTGCAAACCATCACAGTCACTGGACTTCAGAGACGCTGCCAACAGCTGCAAATGCTCATGTAAATATGCAGGTCTCGTGTGCTCGGTTGGGGTTAATAACAGTCTTCCTTGTTGGAAGCTATCACTCTAAAATCATACTTCTTTTTTCCTGGATACTTTCGGCACGTATAACACTTATGTTATTCTAGCCTGTATCCACAAGATGAAGATTTTTTGAAACTGTAATAATTTACATATATATATAGATAGGTAGATATGCCCGATCTAAATTTGAATACTTACTGTATTCTTGCCAACTGAATAAATGACACATAAATGTATAAACATTTAATAGTTACCTCACTGTCCTGTTATTAGAGAATCAAAGCAAGATTCAGACAAGGAACAATATTCCATAAATAGGACTTAGTTCCAGAAAATTGCTAGATTTCCTACGAATAAATTTCACAATTCAAAGTCCCATTTTATGCCAAAAACAAAGGTTGATAAAAATTTCTCTAAACTCTCTACGCAATATTCTAGTATTAGTTGTAACTTTCAAGGGTAAGCTCTGTTTTTACTCTAACAAATGCAAACACGCATGTTAAATTTGAACTGAATTAAGAAGTACACCGCTCAGTACATATGTGCCACAAGAAGACACAATTGCAAAAACACATCAGAAGCTTTCTTTCCATGGCGGGCCCAGGCCATGAGCTGGCTCCTTGAAGTCTGTTTAACTTTCCCATCTGTCTCACCGTTGTCCTCCCCTGGAACTTGAGTTCTATGAGAACATAAAGTCTTGTCTGATATTTTTCTCTATTGTTTTCCTAACATTCAAAAAACATGACTGCTGGTCACATAGTAGGTGCTCACTAAATATTTCTTGAATGTATGCATAACACATTTCCTCTCACCAAATGATGAATGGACATGTTCTGGTATTTCAGCCTTAAAAAACCCATACGTATTCCAAAAGGAAATCATCGTGAAGTGAAAGAAAAAGAGTGACTTGCAAACAATGAATAAATTACCTTCTCAGGGGGTGCAGTTGCCACTAAAATCAGAAAAGAAAGGAAGACGTTAGTATCATTTAAAACAATCTACTACATAATATTTCAATTTTTAAAATGCAATAAAAGTCTAGCATCTCTCCAAAAGGATTAAGACTCAAACCAAGTCAAATGCAGAATTGTGGCCACTACGACTTGGGAGAATTTTACACATGACTGACAGGGAAACACTATTGGTGCTATGTCCTGCCTCAGTCACAGGAGGTCAGGTCACGGGTGTGATGAAGTTCTTTCCATGTCTCTCATTAACTAAAAAAGTCAGAGGGAGCAACACGTTCTGGTACATTATTTTACACCTAATCTCAATTTTGTAGAACTTCTCATATCTTAGAAAACAAACATTTTCTTTAATTGGTCACATACGTATCCTCAACATAACAGATAACGTTTGAAATGCTTTCTGATGTCAACGTTAAAAAAGAAATGCGGCTATTTCAATGGGACGTAAGAATGGGTCTGCGTTCTTGATGCACACAAATTCTTAATGAAGCCCTGTGAGCATGTCCAGGAAGATATGCTGATGAAACTGTGAGAAAACGATCACAAGTCAATAAGGCCCAAGGAGTGATCAGCATCAATATGGTGAACCAATCACATGTGACACAACTATAAACATTATTATAGGGTGTTAGTGCTTATGCCTTCGTATTTTGCAAGGCTTGCTTTTCACTAATCAGTCCTTAAGCCCTGGGTGAACATTCACTGACATTTTTCTCACGAGTCCATGTCCCCAGAAACACTAGTATACAGGTTCAGTAGGTGCATTAACGCCTAAAAGCAATCAGGTGCCAGATTGCTGCCACTGCTGCAATATTCTTGTGACTGGAAAAACTCAACTACCATTCTGTCCTGCCTAATCCACCATGAAGAAGTTTTGAGGCAGAACCTGAACCAGAGCCAATCTTCTGCTTACACAGAGGGCGAGGGGCTGCAAACATCTGGCTATGACGCCCCAAGTGGATAGGAGCAAACTGGTCAACACCGTCACCTCTCGGTGAGGTCTCACCTGCTCTGCCTAACCAAGGGGGACGTGCAGCACGTGAGAGTGGAATAAAATAGGCTGGAACACACGAAGGTTCACAGCCCTGCAAAAAGACACCTCCACCAGGAAGGAGGCCTTGGCACGCCCCCAGTTCCTCACTCACCTGGGAACCTTCTCTCCTTACAAAATCCCAAATGAGCACCCTGAATTCTGACCTAAGAATCAAGTGTGAGAAGCCAACAGGAGAGCCAATATTTATTCCATGCAAACCTGAGATTTTTGTTCCTTCTGTTGGGGGTGTGAATTTTTGTAGTAACAGAGATATTCAAAGTATTAGATATGCTGGTTTACATAGAGACAGAGATAGAGATAATGCTCTTTCTGAATGTCGGAGAGATAGTCAAAGTCAACTGTCTCTAGACTCCCTCTGGAGTATAAACCACTTCCTTGGAAAAATGTGCTCTTGGTCCCATCATCTACTCTGTGCATGACATCTGGCAAGACAGGTCCCCTTGCTAGGTCTCAGGTTTCTCAAAATGTAAACCAAAGGGCTGCTCTAAGTGATCTCCACGAGCCCTTCAATTGACTTTGTCTTCCTCTCCTTTGCCTGCCACTAACCCTGAAGGCCTGTTGGACTGTATTTCATGGACGCTCAGTTGATGCTTTAACTTTAAGCCTGTGGATTCCACTTTTTAAAGTAATTAACTACTTATTAAATGGCCCCAGAGACAAAGGAATTCGGGCAATTCCTTGAAGGATCTAAATCACTCTTCCAGGGCTAAACACCATAACACAGGGGCCCCAAACACAAGACTATGCCCTGAGATTACCATGGGATATTGTTACCTTCTCGGTTCATATTACTGTAGAGCAGTGGTCCTCAACCAGGGGTAATTTTGCCCACCAGGGCACATTTGGAAATGTTTGAACACTTTTTTGGGTTGCAACAACTGTAAGGGAAAAAGTATTCTAGAGCATCTGGAGGTCAGAGGCCAGGGCTGTGGCTAAACATCCTACAATGCACAGAGTGGCCCACGTCCAAGAATTGTCTGCCCCCAAACGTCAATAGTGCCAAGGCGGGAAGCCCGTGTTCTGGAAGGGCATAAACAGGGAAACCGAAGCAAAGGCACGCAAGACAGACGGCTAGGCCCACGATCCACGTCCACTCTCACCTTCTGGCTCCGCCACTCCTGGCCCGTGTTCCCGGGAGAAGGTCAGGGCCTCCACTGGCTCTTCCTTGGCTGGGAGAGGTGGAGGATGAGTACTTTTAGCAACAGGTTGAGTGTTCTTTGGCTTGACAAATACAGGTCCTTTACCTACATGGTGATGGATTGGCCTGCGTCTATGAACGCCAGAAACCGTATAACCCATTCCACCAGGACAGATTTCCTTAAAAGCAGCTAGATTTGGGATGGGAAAATATTCCTTTTAAAAATCTAAAAGTGCAAACTGATACAGAGGAAAATATCATGATGAGTATCTCTTAATAAATAACCACTAATATAGTTACATTTAAAATCTTCAAAAACAGATGCAAAATGCTTGAATTCCTGTTAAACTTGCATAGTTACAGAAAAAAAATACCCAACCCTTTCTTTTACTAAACATTTCTCCATCTGTTAATTCCTAATCCTACCCAATCCGATTACATATATAGCACATATAAGAGCATATATTTTATATATCATATGTCTCAGCAATGAATTAGGATAATTATCGTTTATATTTAATATTTTATATGTCACATTATATATTACACATATAAAATATATGTAATATATTAGATATGTATGTATAAAAGACACTATATAATACATATCTTATTGGAGGTGTGTGTGTAATATCAGCAAAAATCAGGGTTATTTTCTTCTACTATGGTTTAATTTCATTAATTATTAGCAAGAAGCTCAGTAACTTCTAAGTTAGATGATGAAAAAAATTTTTTAAATCACTATTCATGGAAATGAGGGGTTGAAATCTTCATAACCTGTTTGCAGTTGAAGAAGCCAAAGGACTCGGCCCGAATGGAGTGTGTAAGCTGATGGAGAGGCCGGTTAGGGGCTGGAAAGGGGAGTGTGTTTGAATAGAGTCTCAGGAGAGTGGGAGGGAACCCAGTGAATTAAAACATGCTAAAGAGGTGATGGGTAGGAACCGAGTTAAAAAGGACATGCCACATTAGCATGTTCTTCTATTCGAGGGAAGGAATGATAAGTGGCAGAAGCCTGACCATGAGCGGACGGCTACCTTCTCCAGCGGGCAGGCGACAGTCCGCGCCTGGAACTGCCGTCCTCCCCAGCAAAGTGGCTTAGCACAGTCATAAAAAAGTAGGCTGGACATGTGTGACTTGCTGCCCTCCTTCGCAGGATCCCCAGGGATAAGTAAAGGGGAAAGACGAGGGTGGCCAGGCGTTGCGGGGCCCAAGGAGGAAAAACCCACCTAATCCTTTTGGTGTTGGTATTGGAGGCAAGTTACCAAATGCACACATACCAAGGAGCTTAGGGTCAACTTTTTTCTTTCTACTTTTAAAGTTAAAAAGAAAATAAGTCATTTCTCACTTCTCCTGAACAAAAGATCTCCTATTGAATGTTCTGGACCTAAAATGAGTTCCCAATGGAAAGGAAACTCTAAAGTACACCTGAAAGCATGCTAAAATACTGTTTTAATAAGGCTCCCACCTCACATGGTGGAGTCTCACTCTTATGTTTAACTATGAAATACAATTCTCACTGGACAGAATAGATGTTTCCAGAAGGAAACAAGGCCTTCTATCAGATAACTGAAGCACTAATGAACTAAATATTATTTTTATGAAAATCACCACATAACCAAAAATTGGTTAAGTGTAAAAATTTTATCTTTAATATTATTTTCAAATTTAGCTGTTCTATCCCTTCATGACACTCACCATCCTGATTTATGTTTCATGTAAAGGTTACAAAGCTACCAAAATTGAACTTAAAGAGAAATGTGTCTATGAATTATAAAGATGATTTATTTTTTGATTATTACTTTTTGATAATGGGTGGGTCAGACACTATAGAAGGAAAATAGGACCTTTTGGAGATGTCTAAAATTATCTGGTCTACCAAAATACCATCAACATTACACTACCCTCTGCTTTACCAGTTTTTTCTGATCCTACCCACCACCAAGGGTGGCTCATAATATTGAAATTTATATTTAACCTGTAAGTTACAGCTTTAAGAATGCAATAGCCGTGTGAGAGTTTATGCACTTTCCCAGGTGGGAAGCATCTTCTCAGATATGCAGTTGAGTAAACATTTTATGACCACCCACACCAGTGAAATTGAGGCCACTCCTTCTTTGATAAGATCATGGTGCCCAGTATTTTGCAGGATATGTTCCTTTCTCTTCCATTTAACTCTACTTAATCTTGCATGAGAAGTTGGTGACTCCTTGGTAAAATTAAGGCACTTATATGAATTTGCTCTTTCGGGTATTAGGCAACTAGGTACCAAATTGAAGGACAATATTCAGCTCCCATCTGGAAGTTCATGGGGGCTTTGCCAGGGTCTGCCCTTATGTTACTAAAATCCCCTGCATTTCCAATTGGAGAAATTAAGCAGTGTTCACAACAACCTGACAAGCACATGAGCAATAAATGAGTGAATGGGACGACCTGCACAAGGTCTAGTTACTGTGCAAGAAGGGAGCAGCCAATCATTAGAAAAGCACATGGCCCAGCAGGGCCTTCTGATCTGGCTACACTTTAAACAGCAGGCTTAGAGTCCTGGAAGTGAGGGTAAATTGCAATGGATTTTCTTAACATTCAAAAGAAACCTAACGTTACACAGAATTGGGAAAATCTCTTTGCATGTAATTTTTTCCACCAATTCACCTTTCTATGTTCATGGTTTCTACAGAAGTGACAAAAACACATTGTATTACTAAAAACTCAGTTTAGAGTCAGAAACCGAAAATAACTCTAGCTGCCAAAGTTGCCCTGTGTCCTTGCGTGGCCAGGAATGAGCGTGAGTGCGCCGCTGGGCGTGTCTTACCTGTGCCTGGGAGGGGACATTTCTCACAGTGGGGGCCCCAGGCCTTGCCCACGCTACAACAGCAGAGCTGCTTGGTGAGGTGGACAGACAGAGGGTGCATGCACTGCCTTCCGGAACTGACAAGCCGGTAACAGGGCCCCTTCTCTTCAGAGATCACAGGGGTATCCGCTGAAGCAGAGAGATAAGGCCTGACGTCACCCAAGCAACAACAAGAACCAGATCGACTTTGCACACAATAGTAAAAATAACCATACAGCCTGGATCAGAAACCATACTTCGGAATACATCTATCTAGATTTAGGACAAAACTTTTCTTCAGTTAGAGTCAGTTTACTAAATGAGTTTTAGAATCTGGGCACCTAACGGACCCTGTCCAGTTCCTTCTTCCATTTTAGAAAAAGCATTAAATCAGGGATGTGGGAAAGAAACAATGTCCCCCCAAATCTACCTTCCCAAATAAACCCAGTCACCTATTATCGAAATCACTACACGGTGCCTGTTTTCTTGTAGCTGGCCACAATCGGGGCAGCTCTAGGGGAGAATTTGGTGAGCACCCAGGCACTGTGGAAGCTCACAAACGGAACACAGTTCATGCCACAAGCCCGCTGTTGCTGCTCTTTTAGCTTTGAGGACAGTGAGAGCTTTCAGGGCCCCATCGGGTTCCACCGCAGGGCAGTGAACAGCGACAGGCAGGCAGCAAACCCTCCGACTGCAGTGCCACACGTGGCCCCCGCCGGACAGCAGATTAGAGGTGGACAGAGGACGTGCTCAGGCCGCTGGGAAACATCACAAAAGCTCAGCAGCTAACTCATCCAGAGCCTGCATCCTAGTCCTCAGGAGCCTGCTGGCTAAGTTTACTAGATAAGACTTCAGGAGCCTCCCAGCCACAGCTCTGCTGGACAGAAAGGGCCCATGTGAGGACAAGTGATGCCCAGCCCTGCCTTCCTGAAGTCCATTTTCTAAGTAAATGTGGCTGGAGTATGTTCTACAGAGCCAGCTCCGGGCCATGTCAGAACTGCTGAATAGATCAAGCTTGGGACGCCAGGCTTGGTGGTCCCCTCTGTCCCTTCTCCCATCAGCCAACGCTCTTCTCTACTGTATCAGTGTCCAAATGAAGCAACTTTCCCAACTGCCATTTCCTCACCCAATTCCTCTACCTGATGCTTCCAAAACACCCTCTCCTTCCTCCCCGCTCAGATCTACAGCTTCCCCATGACCCCCGAGGGTACCCCCATCTTGCCAGTATCTTCTGCCCTTACTCTGTAAACATCACTTTCGTCCCCGATTCTTCTCAGCTGTCTTTGGGCTTTCCCCATGAATTCCTTCCAAATATAGTTCACCACCAAGTCAGACTGGATTGAAGCAAGTCCCAAACCCTGAAGGAACTCTACGTATCCCTGCGACGTTCCACGTGGTAAATTCAGAGGAAAGAGAAATAAACCTGCCCTCTCGATACTGGTACAGAGGCCAGGTTTTAACTTCAAATTCTCAACTGGAACATCTAGCTAGCAACGAACGTCTCCCAATGCTTATCATTTCAGCTGTTGTAGCTGAACCATAAAATTGAATTATTTATTTTTCAAGTAATAATGGATGGTTGTTTAATAAGTTCAGTATTATTTGGGCAATGACAGGGAAAATAAATGCTAAGGAAATGTGTAAGTGTTTCAAAAATCTCATTGGCAAATTTCAACAACCTTATTAAAACCTGGATATCTGCCCTTAACACTAGACATCCGATCTAGTCAAAGTTTAATAAAACACTCTGCGAGCAGCTCTCCAAGTTTACTAATCTACAACCTTCAATGTAGTAATTTTAACCGGACAAGTCAAATTATTCAAGGGGGGAAAAAACATTCACAACAAATTTTATTCCCAAACTCTGCAAAATCTTTTATACTTAAATTATAAAACTATTTAAAATATTTACTCATGTAATTCAAATCAACCAGAAATCACCTCTAAATTTTCTGGATATTGTCAACCATGTGATTTTTGGCCTGAAATTTCCAAATTCTTGCATCAGTTTTCCAATGTACCTCGTATGCAAACATAATTTTACAGTCTAATTTTACCACCTGCCAAAAAGCTCTATAATTGTCTGTCTGTTCATGATCAGAGAACTATCTGCGAAAGAACGTAGAGGAAAGAACTTACGTGCAAAATTTCCTAATCTGCATTGGACAGTTTTTGAAGGAAAATAGCAGTAATTAGTAACAATGTTCCAAAAGACTCAACAAACTCATCTAGACGTAATGAACGAGCCTGTCATTTTTATTCTACTGTGCTTGTTTTTATTTCATCATGTCTACAAGCTCAGCTTAGGGCACAGAGTTAGAGATAAAATGCACAGCTAGACGCAAACAATGGGATCATCATGAAGAGCATATCTTGACCAAATGGCAAGTTTATAAACTGGGGACCAGAGCATGCAGCTTAACATATACCAAAACCACATTAAAAAATAGATAAATAAGAACAAAACTTTGCGGGACAGAAATTAATACAGAACTGTTCTTAAAATTATCCTATTTTCTGCCATGTGTTAGTTTAAAATGTTTTAAACTTTAGTTATATACGGCTTTGAAAAATCTGCAGTGCTTACCTGCTTTGTAATAATGGGCACAAATATCTTTAAAAAGTAACCTTTAATCGTCTGCATTTGAGAATTTCACATCTAAAACGCATCCATCTCTAACTGTCAGGTGATCTGTAGTGACTACACTGGATTAGCTTTTATGGCGGGACAGTCTTTTGGAGAAACTATATTTTCTGTCCACTATTAGAATACGTGGCTTGATGGAGGAGTTTTACCCACACCAGGTATAAGAGAAAATCTTAAGAGACAACATTTATAAAGCAAAACAGTATAACTTCGGGGACACATTTTTGGTGGTTTTTGAGGACAACAGAACAGCATATTTGAAATTAGAACTGAACAGAAAATCCAAAACTATTTACCAGACTCTCCAGCTAAGAAAGTACAGTGAAACCTCATTAAATCGGACACTAGTGACTCAGAATTTGGGCTAATTAAAAACAGAAGCTGGGACAACGTTGAACTCAGCCTAAATAATGCTTAAAATACTCATGACGGAGAAAACGTCTCATCTCCCAGGTATACTCACTTTAAGGAACTCTTTTCTTCTCATCAGTCTATTTCCTCCGCGTTCGTGTTCTCTACCTTGATTTTTAGCTATTCTATTTTTCTGAATGAATAAAAATGGCATTTTTGGTTCCGTAACATAGGTTTATTTTAATATCTCAGTCCCTGCTTCCTCCGTCCTTTTAATGAGGTTTTCCTGCACATGTACAATATTCAGTTGACCACTGAGTATTTACCTTATTTTGGATAACCTCCCACTCCCAACCCCTCAAAAAAAGACAAACAAAAAGATCCAAAATTGGAATAAAAAGTGCTCATTACTTACGAACACAACTTGTAAAAGTAGGATCCGGCCCAAATCCCATTTTGCAGATACATCGATAGCTGCCCATGGTATTCAAACACTCACCGTTAGGGCACACACCCTGTAGCTGGCATTCATTAATGTCTGCGGGGAAACACAACTCTTTCAGAGGGAGCACTCAAGCCCTGTTACGCCGGACAGATTCTGGCCATAAACTGCATCACTTTCTTTTTCATCACAATTGCTGGGTTACAGTAAACAAGAGGAGCTAGCATCTTTTAACGCAGCAGATGTGAATGAACTAAAATGAAATCAGACATTATTGAACATATTGCAATTTATACGACAAATATTTATTACGCACCTACTGTGTACCCAGCTCTGCTCTCGATACTAGGGATTTCCCAGTGTGCAAAACTGACAGGAGGTTCCAGCCTTCGCAGAGCTTACCTTTTGGTGTTAGTGTATGTTAGGTGCTCCAGAGCAAGGAGGGAGAGCACACAGCTCACCTGGAGACACTGACTGTCTAGGTGTACAGACAACTATGTAAAAAATTCAAGAAGCGGTACTGGGTTTAAGTTATCACAGTTAGAAGAAAGGCCCTACACTTGAAGTTAAAGTATATAGACAGGAAGGGCCATTAGAGGAAGCTGGAGGCTGCAGCATTGACCAGGAGGGAAGACTTCAGGCCCTGAAACCGGGAGGAAGCTGGATGGATGCGGAGGAAGGGGCGAGTGATTTATGTGTTGGCCGAGAAAGCATAAACAGAGACTGGAGAAGGGAAGGGGGATCAGGAAATCGTGACTCAAGCCGCTGGCTACAAAAGAAGTTTCGGGAAGGTATATATTTAGAAAAAGAGCTGGGTAAAGCCAGGCTAGGTTTGGATTCAATTTGATGGAGATAGGAAGCTACACTAAAGGTTTCTAAGCAGGAGGGAAGACATAATCGAAGGCAGGCTCGGGGGAAAGTCATCTGGCCAGCACATGGCTTGGTGAGACAAGATTAAAAGTTCGATCACTGAAGGAGTAACGCAAGGATGAGACTGGTGACAAGCCAGGTTGGTGACAGCGAGGATAATCAGGAAGGGAAGGGATGAAGAATTGTTTTAAAAGGACACAGACAGTGCATGGTGTCTGATTGGCCAACACAACATTAGAAAGAGAGAGAGGAGTTGAAGATGCCCGGGAGGCTGCGAATCTGAGAAAAGAGGAAGACACTGCTGGTTCTGTGGAAAGTTCTGAGGAGGGAAGAGGCATAGGAAGAGGTTAGTTTGATACTCGAAGGTCACGCTGGGATACTCAAGTGTAAATATTCAGCAGCAGGGGAGGATTCAAGAAGTGAAAGGAAACCAGAGCTGGAAATGGAGACAAGGTCCTCTGTATATGGTGATTGCTACGGACTGAAAGTCTGAAATTCATTCAGGCCAAAATTCATTTGCTGGAATCCAACACCAAGAGGTGATGGGCTTAGTGGACGGGGTCTTTGAGGGGAGCTTAAGTCTTGATGGTGGAACCTCGGGAATGGCATCAGTGCCTTGTAAAACAGTCTCCAGAGGATTCCCAGTCCCTTAACTCCCTCTGAGGTCACAAGGGAGGTCCGCAAACAGAAAAAGGGCCCTCAGCAGAAGGAGACCATGCTGGCGCCTTGATCTTGGACTTCCCAGCCTCCAGGACTGTGAGCAGTAAATATCTGTGGTTTATAAGCTACCCGGTTGGCGGTATTGTAGCAGCCCGAATGGGTAAAGACAGGGATCCAAGGGAAACCAAAGCGATTTGGAACAGGAGAGAGAAAAATGTGCTGATTTTAAAAAGATTAGAGTCATTTGCAAAGGCAATTAATTAACAAGCAAAAGTAGAATGTGACAATTTAAAAATGAAGAATCAGCCTGGCCAGGTGTGGCTCAGTGGTTGAGCATCGGCCTAGGATCCAGGTGATAGGGGTTTGATTCCTGGTCAGGGCACATGCCCGGGTTGAGGCCTGATTCAAAGTTGAGGGCGTGCAGGAGGCAGCCAGTCAATGACTCTCTCATCATTGATGTTTCTATCTCTCTCTCCCTCTCCTTTTCTCTCTCTGAAACCAATAAATACATATATTAAAAAAAAAAAAGAAAGCTACAATTCCTTTCCCAAAAAAAAGAAGAATCAGTAGTCATTTGTATTTCAATTTATGAAGCTCAATGGTTAACAAACTTGGCTACTAGTATTTCGTTTTGAAATAATATTCATTTCCTTCTATCATTCATTCTAATATAAGCTTTTATTAAAGATTCCAAAATATTAATTTTCTAAATTAAAACCGAACATATTGGTAGCAAAACATTACTAGCAGAACTGTCACATAAAAAGGCAAATACAGCCCTCAATAAATCGGTGTTTGCTTATATTTCATATTCTAAGTAGCCATAGATATCTATTCAATATGGCCATAGTTTATCCAACACATGCAGTTTTTTAATTTTAGTGATAAAATACATTTCCAGTGACATTCAAATGACAAATTAACTCATCTGCTGTACCAGCTCCACGGCATTCCAAGTGGGGTCCAGCTGGAAACTGGTCAGCCGGCTCCCCCCCCCCCCACCCCGGCCCGCACCTCACCAGCTCCCTCCCCGCCCCCGCGCCCTGCTGTGCCTGGGCTCACGCAGCGCGCACCAAGAGCACTGCCTGCGCCCCGCTCTCCTTGGGAAAACCACCATGAAGGACAGGAGAGCGCGTGGCAGGAGCAAGGCCCCTATCGGATGTCCCCAATTAAACCTCGAGGCTGGGTAGCGAGCCAGCTGTGGCAGAGAAGTCTGCACAAAATCGTCTCTCTTCCATTTCCGCTCATGTCCCCGCCGAGGGGCGATGACTGCCCTTCCTCCTTCTCTGAGTGGCCTGTCCCGCGCCGCTGCGCAGTCCAGGGTCCCCTCTGAGCCCCAGTGTCCCCTCGCCTTCTCCAACAAGCCATCCCAGCCTTACCACCGGCTGCTGGCCTAAGGGGAAAGGTTTCGCCCAACGTACAAGGCCTGGTGCGCGACCACGGATGCGCCCTGTCATCGCCCCCTCTTTGCCTCTCCTCGACACTGCTCACTGCCTCAAATGATGCCATGAGACGGGAGGACAGGAATTAAGGCTTCTTTAAAGAGCACACGTATGGCTATAGACAGGGAGGAACAGAAAAATCCACAAGGCAGGGGAATCGTGCAAACCTCTCCCTTTTCCTGCCGTCTCTGCTCTAAGCAGCTTGTGCCACCGGCACTAGCAACTCCAACTCCCCTAATTTTGGCCCCAGTCACCCAAAAGCATGACCTTTTCTACACGACACATGCTCACAGCTTCCAGAAAAACTTCCATTTTCCCTCAGCTGCCTCAATTTATTTTTATCAGATTCTCTAAAGACCATAGATCAGAAATTAAATTTCCAAGTTTTAAAAAATGTACATACAGAAAAGTTATCAATCTTAAGTAAACAGCTAGATGAATTTTACACATACATATTGTGAATGTATATGTATGCACACATGTGAACACGTGTGTGTGTGCATGCACTGCGTAACCAGCACCCAGACCATGTTGCAAAACTTGTTTATTGCCTGAGAAGGCTCCTTCATGCCCCTCCCCAGTCCACATCTCTGCCCCCACAGGTCACTACTATTCTGACCTCCACCATCACCGACCAGACCTGCCTGCTCATGAACTTCATACAAAGGGAATCATATTGTGTATGTTCTTTTGCCTGACTTTTTAATTCACTATGACGCCTGTGAGATTCATCAGTGCTGTGCACGTAGCAGTTCATTCTTTTACTGCTGCATTGTGTTTTATTGTGTGAGGATACCTAAATTAGTTTATTCCTGCCAGTGTTTGGCTACCATTAACAATGCCTCTGCGAACATTCGCCTACGTGTCCTTCGGGAGGCCTGGGTACTCATTGCTCTTGGATTTCTGAGTCGCTAGAGAAGGCCCATGTTTACTCTAATAAATACTGTCAAATACTTGCCCAAAGTGGCTATGCCAATTTCCATTCCCAGCACCCACCGCTCACATCCTCGTCGGGTCACTGTCAGTCTTTCGTTTGAGTCATTCTGGCGTAAGCGCGGTGGGATCTCACTGAGGGCTCCACTTGCGCTCCCTTCTCATGGATCTATCAGCCCTTTGTCTTGAACAGACTGTTCTCCGCTCAGATGTGAACGCTGATAGGAAAGCTGTGGGCTGGGCCGACCTGACCGCTTCCCTTTAAGCGCTGGGTGATTCTCAAGGAGGGGGGTGTGGCCGCCTAGGGGAAGGTTTGGGTTGTCAGGAGGACTGGGGAACCACAGTGGGCGGACACTGGGGCAGAGCTTTCTAACGGTGTGGTTAAGTCCCCCTGGACAAAGAAGTGTCCTGCTGAAATGGCAATGCCCTCGCTGAGACACTCACACGGGGTGACGGAGCTATGTGTGGAAGTGCAAAAGGGACCCTTTTGAAGGCCATGGGGGGAGGTGGGTGCTGGTTACGTGAGAGGACTTGACGGGTTCCCTTCACTCGACCCAGTGTCTGTATCTTCTACATGTGGGCAGTCGCTTGCTGTCTCTGAGACTGTGCTTTGGCCGTAGGATAGACGGGAGGCTTCGCTACGAGCCAAAAAGAGACTGGGTCCCCCAAATCCGAGTCTGGGGCTGAGTGCTTTGGAAATATGCACAACGAGAGACCCATTAAATAACCTAATGTAACACAGCCTTCATATGTCAGTACTAGGGAAGGAAATGACAATCTAGTACAGTGAGGCAAGAACCCCCACCCTCGTCCTGTATATTTACGGGGCACACCCTGTCTCGCTGTAAATTCACAACAATCCTGGACGGCGAGCCACACAATAGTTATTTCCACCTTATGGAGATAATTCTGTTCAAGACCATATTTTTTAGAAGGGTTAAGAGGGAGTGGGGAAACTGAATGGAAGAAATACCTCACTACAATCCAGTTTGGGTCTACCCAGGCTGCTAAATTATGTCGCCTGGAAAACATCACTTAATTTCTGTTGATCTCCATTATCTCTCCTGCAACCCAAAGGGGCTGAAGCGGACAATCCCCAGGATTACTTCTAGCTCAGATACTCTGACTTCAAAACAATCCACCAGTTGCCAGGGTTGAAAATGACAAAGAAAAAATTGTGACATTTATGGTACTATATTATAAACAGCACAAGTGCCCTGATGGGAAATAAACACATTTTTATGTATCTATTCTGTGCATTTAATGAAGTAAGTAATAATTTACTGCCTTTTTAGTGACGCAAGTTCATACAGGAAATGACACATGTCCAGCAGTCAACAGGAATTAGGCACAAGGTGAGAACCGGACATGAAGATGTTTGTACTGTGAAAATACAAAGCTTTCTGGTGATGATGCCGTGCATATTCAGCGAATGCTGGTGAAGAGATCCCATCAGACAATTTAGCAACGTAACTTCTCCTTAAAAGCAGAAAGAAATACCTCTTGAGGTAAACATTTTCCTGGCCAGACAAGCCACTTGGCTACTGAACAGGGATCTCTAAAAGGACAGGTGTATGCCTTAAACCTCCGCAGAAGCACTTTAAACTGGGTCGCATAACAATATTCTACAGGGTACATACCAGCTTGGACGCTTTTAAGGGACTCAAATTCTAGATCTTGAGCTTAAAGCACATATCTAATATAAATACACCAAACATAAATCTACTGCATCCACTTAATGTTTGACAAAAAAAATGTAGATGTCAGCTTTAAAAATGTAAGTTTTTCAAAATTAATTTAGGAGATAACGTGAGCGAAAAAAATGTCTGAAGGGTAATATTATCCAGCAATTTTACACAAATCCCAAGCTTTGTCAGGATTCTGTGGCCAAATACGTTTCAGAAACACTGCATATTCTACAAGCATGAGCACATTAAAGAAAGTCCCTGAAGTCCTTTGGCAAGGACTCCTGGTTTTCCTTAACTTGGTATGTTCCACACACTTGGCCATGGAACCCATTCTGCATACCATCTATTAACATCCCTCGGAACTGGTGTGAGGCGGTGCTCTCTGGGGCTGGCCCGCAAACTACTGGACGGGTCTCTCCGTGGTAATATTTGCTTTGACCAAGGCCTCACTGCCGCCAGAGCCTCCCCTGCTGACCTGTAACTGTCCCGCCCTTATAAGATGATAACCTAGCATTAGATGGATTCGATAATAAAAGGAGGCGAGCCACTGTGGGAGCAGCTCCATTCTTTCTGATTCTTCCCTGTTCAGGGTAACATGATAAAAGAATTATCAGAGCCCAGGAAACAGCTGTATTTGTATTTTGACACATGTGTACTATACATGGGAGATGCTAATCGCACACACATCTCTGTTCATCTTGGATCTGACTCTAGTCTACAGATACTGAATTAATTTCTCCTCGAAACATCCAGGCACATGGGCTCTCCTCATCATTCACGATACAACAGGCATCTTCCCAATGATTTTACAGCCCCAGAGATTAAGGTCAAAGAGCTATTGGAAAATATAATGTGCTAATGACTCACTTCACCACTGTCTTTCCTGAAGAAAAGCAAATAAAATAAACAGACATTTCCTTTTTGAATCCCATCCCAGTGATTTGAGCACAGTAAAGGACACACCAGAAAGTGATTCTGAAATGGAAAGGAATGGGTCCCAAACTGACTTTTAAATGCTGAAATACGACGCTCAGGTCCAGATCAAAACCATTTAAATTCTATCTGAAAAGAATGTGCCATTTACACTAGAAACTGGAGTAGGAGTTCCAAGAGGATGCCCTTTCGAACAGCTGAAATGTCTATTGATTCCCTCTTAGCCACTATTGTAAAACGTGATTTGGCCTCACATGAAGTATCCGACAGTTTCTGGAATGAAGTCACTAAATACAGCAGAGCATTGTGTGAATCTCCATCCAGCAGGCTAAATAAAAAGAGCTTTAAACATTTATCTTAACTCCATGAAAATTTTCTCCGAAACCTTTAACAGAAACCACAAATGTCAATGGAGTAGCTAGCGTAAATAACAAAATATATCAACTTTTTGTTTCTTTAAAATATAAACTTAAAAGAAGCTTACACTCATTTACCACTATAGCAAACTTCAAATTCAGCCTAGGTCCCCTCCCGATACCTTTATCACCTTACCAGCCACCTCCTCCTATGGGACCCGCCAGGCACCGCCCGGGACCCGCTCTCCCACGCCTGGGTCTTGGTTTCTTCCAGCCCCAATATCTTCCCCACCCCATCCTCATCTTTCCCAAATTATAATTACTTGAAGGTAAAATTATTCCCACATGCAAAACTCAGAAGAAAACTACTGAAACCAGCAAGAGTTAGTTGCAGTAACACAATATACATTTAAAAAATAATCATCTTGCTCACCGGCATATAAAATAGCTGGGGAAAGCCTAAATAGAAACGTCTAGGGCCTATGTGAAGGAAAACATACTAACTAACTGCCCCTGTGGTGTTTTCAAATTTGTAAAGAGAAGGAATCAGGGGAGGGGCCAGGCAGCGGGCTGTCCTTTGGGAGGGAGCGCGCAGGACGCCGTGGGGCCTGGAAACCAGCACCTCTCTCCTGGGCACAGTCACAGTCACACAGGCTCACGGTCACGGTGCCCCGACAGCGGTCCACACGATGCGGAAAACAGACAGCCCCGCTTCGGGGGAATGGGGAAATGAATTATCCCATATCCATGAGCTGGTATGCCACGTCAACATTACAATAAATTTTAGAAGATTACTTAATAACATCAGAAAGTATTCATTATGTATGAAGTAAAAAATAGCTTTCACAGCTGGCCATGAAATTTCAAATTTTTATATATATATATTTATGATTGGCAGCAAATATAGCAAACTATATCAATTTTTGTAGGAGATGATGGTAGGTTTCATTTTTCCCCTTTATATGTTTCTCTCACTTCTAAATTTAAGCAATAGGTAAGAGTTATTTTTATAAATAGAAAAGAGTGTGTGACTTTTAAAAGGAATACGTTTTTTAAATGCTATCTGTGACTTTCTAACTACATGAGGACTTTCCTCTGAAATTGTATAGTATTTGGCTCATTTCATAAAGTACTTACTACATGTCACCTTGATTTTTTAAATTTTGCATGAGAGCAGCGATCTTCGTAAGGGTGAGAATTCAGTCTCATTACTCTATTTCCCAGATGCCCCTACTTAAGTCATCATTAAATGTCTGTAACACAGATGAGCAAGTGTATGAGTGGCAGGTGGTCAAAAAATTTATGTTAACATACCACTTCATTACAACAGGTAGAAATTTTACCTGTGGATAGCAGACTGTATAATTTTAAGCTTTTTTCCTGAAAACCTTTTCAACATACTCAAAGGAAAAAAATCATATATATATGCACATTAGCCTAATGCCATATTCCAAATTTTTCAAATCTGAGGAAAAGCACGAGCCTTCAGATTGGCAATGTAATGTCTATGGCATAAAATCAAGATAAATCCAAATGGAGACACATCATGATAAAACTAGAGAACATAAAGAATTAAGAGACTGTCTTCAAAGAGAGAAACGACAGATTATCTACAAAGAAAGTATCAAAAAAATAGAAGTCAGACGACATCGGTATACAATCAAAATTACTGTTGAAAAAAATTGTTGAAAAACTGTTAACCTAGAATTGAGTACCTGACAAGTCCCATAAAATGAGCTCAAAATAAAGGAGTTTTCAGACATATAAAGTACACACTTCTCAGTGAGTCTCATTAAAAGAACTGTTAAAGGGTATAATCTAAAAATATAGATTTAGCAAATAAAAATATAGGATACCCAGTTAAATTTGAATTTCAGAAAAACAACATATCCCTTTTAGTATAAGTATGTCCCAAATTATTTGCTGTTTATCTGAAATTTAAATTTAACTTGCAAACCTACCTCAAAAGAAAACACGAACCCAGAAAGAAAACACAGGATACAAGAAACCATGGTGAGTGCAAAAACTGATCAAATGCCAGTAAGTTCATGTATCTATTAACTGCATGAAAAAAAACCACCTTTCTATATTTACATTATACCTTTGGAAGGAATTATAAAGTGATGACTCTTGCCTAAGCCACTGATCCATTTTCTTTTAAATATGCAAGACGTTGTCATAAATGGCCTTCAGACATTTCCATGTTGAAAGAAGTGTGAGTTTTCCCAGTGTGTGTCACAGAGCCTGTGCTATTGTTCAAGGCCTTGCAATCACTCCCGGGGGCCTTGCCTCAAAGTCCGAAGCGCTTCATCTTCCCACAGTCTTTGCTCCAGCCACGGGGCTTTTCTGGAGGGGCTCACCTGCACTTTCTAGTCTTCAAGACACTCAAAGGCCAATAGTTCTTTAGATGCTCACCCTACTGCAGTCACAATCAATTTTCCTGGGAATCATTAAGGGGTCTGAAATGCAAGCTACAATCGAGGCAGGCTCTTCATAGCCAGAAAGTCCTATGAAAGGCCCGCTTCTACGGAATATTAGTCAAGACTGGTGAGTCTCATTTCATGACACAGAGACACGCCCTTGAAAACAATGTGCATTATCTTTTCTGTGGTCCAAACAGAATTCAATTTCAGACGCACTTTGGGGAGCTCTCTAAAAGGAGCCCTCTGGCGAAAGTTTTGGTAATGAGCGTCACTGCGCCCTAATGCATCTGCTTGGTACATGCTCTATAGTAGAGTGACCAGTGTAATGAAGTGAAGCCAAAAGACAGTTCTGTGGGCAGCTCTCTCATATTTGCTTTAACGGGCTCCTCGGGAGTCAGCTACAGTTCAGTTAGTCGGGACAGTAAGTAAGGCGAATTACATGCTGCTGATTCAAACGGATTTAATTACACGAAACCCAGGGGCAGGAGCCATGTCTATGCATCATGTGTTACACATCCTCGGTCTGCAGCTCAGGAGTGCCCTGCCAATTAATGTTGATGTAATACTGAGTCTCTTTCAAAGTTCTCCAGGTTATCTATGAAAATGGAATATACATACGCTGGATTTTAAAAGTGTGGATGCCTTCTAGTTGTACATTTTGGCACTGCCACAACACCTGGACACACGCTAACAATGTAGAAAATAATACTAAGCTGATTTTATACCTAAACACTCATGAACCACATAAGTGATTTTGGTAAATCAAGAGATATTTGCTTTTAATAAAAGATTTCACCGAATAGATTGGTGCCCAAGAACTTTCAGAAATAAATTCTACTTGTAAAACTTAGATTTACACCTAATTTAATAACTCATCTCATGCCAAAGTTATGGGCAAGTGAGAGAATTCAAAATCTGGGGGGAAATGTAGCTTTAGAGTAAAGCGGTATGAACGCAGGAGGTTCCTACTGTCATCACTGCCATGATATATTATTTCATTTAATTCAGACCTGTAGCATAGTAATGAAATGACAAATGACAAATGACGCTCTAGATCCACAAGGAAATAGAACTGCATTGTTTGTTATGAGAAATAAAACAAATTATAACAATTCTGAAGTGTTGAGGGTAGTGAGGGAGGTTTTAGAGCCCGTGTGTGTGTGTAATAAATCATTCCTTTGAAAAGATAATTGCAGCACCGCTAGAGAGGAGAAAAAACCAACGTTGAGGGCAATTATTTGAAAGCTCCTCAAATTAACTTGGGCACAGTTGGTTCTTTGTTCCTGAGCGCACATTAGTGCGAGTTGTATCATTGAAGAAAATAATGTAATTCTAGTTATTAATCACTTTAATTTTAAATGTGCTTGGTAAACTGAGAGGGCATGAAACCGTAAGAACAATGTGGAATGCACAAGTAATTAGATGCTGAATGGGCTCCTTTTGAAACCCGGAGGGTAACAGAATGCAAAAGCTTCAAGGCCCTAGGAAAACTCAGGGACACATGTAACGTGAGGAAGGTCTGTTTAACTCTACTGACCAACGATATCACAAAGGGAGTGAATTAAACCTTCTCCCAGAAGCAATTTTAATAGATTCCGCGGAATGAAATCATATTATTTTATGAGTCAGCCTCGTCCGTGGTGGAATTTAGCGGTGGCTTCTGGAGGCACCGTGAGATAGTTTTCAGTCCACAATCTATGCTGAAAAAGATAACACTGCCTTTGCAAATATCCTCCCGAGACAAACATAAGCCGGGATTTGGTGTCACTGACCATCAGTGCAAATGACCGAGGTGGAACCATCTGATATGCGAGGTATGAACAAAACTTGCTAAGGGCCACTTCATCCCAGCCATACCCAGGAGAGGGGAAAACAAAAACAAAAACAAAAAAACCCCACCCTCAAGCAAGTCTTTAGAAGATTCTCGATCCTGCTAAATGAGATTCATTAAATGAGAGAGCAAGTGGCTACTTGCAATTTTCACTTCCGTTTCTACAGTATTTTTATAAATACGAACACTTAGAACCTGGAACCAGCCAGTAGAAGGAATGTATTAGATAATCGCCCTTTCTTGTTAAACAAAACCAAACAAAGGTTAATTGCTTTGACTCCTACTAAGTCCAGCACACAGGGGTATCTTCTGTTCCAATTAGCTAGCATCCAGATGAGCCACAGTTCACAGACACGCAGATGGTAAGGGGCCGTACTGCACAGAGAACCAGGTGGTTTGCGAGTCCACTCCTGGCTGGGCCTCCTTCCATATGTGTGACCTGGGAAAGTTTCTATGCTTCAGTTTCTAACTGGGATTAATAATGTCCAAGTCCCACCGCCACCCCCAACCCCACCCCACCCCCAGAAAACATGTATATTCTCCATCATTGAACACTCAGAAAGATTAAGAGCATCCGACAGCCTGGAGCCTCTCTGACAATCAGCCATGAAGGATCAGAATGGTGAGGAATAAAGAAGAAGGAGCCTCCTCTGTCTACAGTCTAATGGACAAGAACACGGCTCATCACAGGGGACACTTCAGGAAGCCACTTGTGTGACGGACAAGATGTGGCTTCTTTCTTCTCATGCACAGCCTCCATCCCAGGACACGGAGCAGTGACAGCATTGGACGCCTGCAATGCACCCAGAGTCACCCAACCCCACGTGCTGCGCAGGATCGAGGCTCCCTGCAGGACCCCGGCCAACGCCTAAGGATCCCTGGGTCACTTCTGCGTGCAGGAAGCTCACACTTCCACAGGCTTTTCAGCGCAACGGCGGGGAGCTCTATTCCACAGAAGAGGTTTCTTGTAGTTCTAAATGTGCCTCCTGTAACGCCATCCTATTGACTTTGGCTTTTGAAGCGACTCGTAAAAGTCTTGCTTGTAAGACAGTTAATCAAACATTTAAAGGCCCATTTACAAACATTCAAGGCATGTTTATAAATCAGCCATTATTCTCTCGGGTTTCCAGGCCCTTCACAATCTTGGTTGACCTTACTAGTCAAAAGACAATGAACACCAAACACCCAAACCTCAAATTCAGTCTGACTGGCAGAGTGAAAGGTCGTTACTTCTAATGCCCTGCTCATTCAGCTGCTATAATGCATCGTAACAGAGGGTTGGGCTTTTCAGAGAGATTTGTATCCAAATCTGTGAGACGATAACGTGGTTTACACCGTAGTCCATACACTTAGCCATCTATTCCCTCAGTAACTCACTCACTCTCCCACCCATTTAATTAATCTTTTATCCATTTATCACATCAATCTTTGAATGACATCTTAAATTCTACTGATTCTTAAATAATGTTGACTAACCCATTATTCCCATGCCACCGAGGTTTGCAGGTGTTTTTCAAAAAGTGCCTTGGACTTGAGCAGTTCATTCTAACTTTCCCAAAATTCTTTCACATATAACAAGGGCTTAGAATATTTTAAGGCAAAAAATTTTAAAGACATGGTATATCTATGTGCATTCCAAAATAATTGTTTAAGTCAGCACAAGCTCTGCAAGTCATAAAAGCTGCACAGATGCAGTATGAAATGATTTCCTTGAGAAAATTCTCAGTTAATTAAGATATTCTGCCCGGCCGGGTGTGGCTCAACAGTTGAGCATCGATCGACCTAGGATCCAGGAGATCACGGTTCAATTCCCGGTCAGGGCACAGGCCAGGGGTTGCAGGTTCAATCCCCAGTGGGGGGCGTGCAGGAGGCAGCCAATCAATGACTCTCTCATCTTTGATGTTTCTACCTCTCTCTCTGAAATCAATAAAGATCTATATATATATTTTAAAAGATATCCTTTTGACATGAGCATTTCTGTATTTTATAACATCACCTCAATCTACTGTTCTACAAACACAGGGTCAAGGATACAGAGCCCCAGACCACAGGTCAGAAGACATAGGTTGCATTTTTGACATGGGTTTTGGTTCAATAAGTCTCTTAGAAGCTGTTTCTGTTTATTTCAATGTATACATATTCCAGTAACTAATAACAACATTTTCATCCTAGACACGTAAGGGGAAATTAGGAGCATTAACTGCACAGCCCACAAAATAACAAACAGAATTTGTTACCTATATGGGTATTAAACTAGGCATTGGGAAACCTGAATTACAACCTCAGCTCTACCTATTTAGCCACAAGGAAAGTCATTTAACCAGCCTGGGCTTCAATGTCCTTCATTTGTAAAGTGTTGACACTGGGCTAAATGATCTCTGAGGTTCCCCCTGCTTGTACAGCTCTACTGCAGGTTCCAAATAAGTTGAGCAAAAGCACTCAGGGCATTTCACAGTTAGCTTCGTAGTTTTACCTACTGCATAGGTAATGTGTGTTCCCTCTGATGTTTAATGCCTGGATCCAAGGTGGCCAGCCATACTCTGAGAGAAAAAAAGGAACTCTGCTGCCCAACCAGGTGTCAGCAAAGAAGGAGTACTGCTGGGTACATGTGTGTGCTCACGTGCACACACACATGCGCCCATGCATGGATAGGAGGTAACTAAGCATGGAGACCACCAAGTGATCGTAATGTAACCCAATATCCTGCGGATTTCACTGCAAATTAATAGAAGGAAAGAGAGTTCCATAAAGTTTAAATGGTAGTGAAGTAATTCTAGCAACTGTACACTAACCCTCTGTATTTCCACATAGCTGAAGGAGTGAGCAGAGGTGACTCACGTGTGACCGTCACCTGCTAAGCTAATGAGCAAAATGTGACAAAACTCAGGTTTCTCAAAAGCCAAATGAACTGCTGAGTCCATACCAATGACTTCGCCGCACCTGACTTACCTTGACAAAAGGTGTTGTTAACCCTCTTATAACCTTGTAAACACTCCATCATTTGGTTATATCCATGATAAGCTGGAAGGGAAGAGAGAATTCTTTGTTACGTGCTTAGTTTAAATTCTTACAATCCTGAACTATATGTGATAACCAACTCACTTAAGGCACCAGCAGTCTTACTCATTTCTAAGAGACCAATTCAATGCAAGTTCATTCCTTTCACATCACCCGTTTCTCAGTACACTTCAGAGTTTGCGTCAGACTTAGTCCCGATTACTTTCAGTAAATGCTGATCGTGTTAAATGAGTCCTAAGCCTTTCATATTTTCTCCCAGTTAGTGATTCCTTATTTATGTTACAAAGGATCGCTTCCCTCCCGATGGTCTGCTACAGGCACTGGGATTTTCTTATTGGAGGGCGGGTGACTACACGCTAGTCAGCCTGGGACAGTCCCGAACTATGCCTGATGTCCCAGCAGAGTTCACTAATGACACTCCATTTCCGTCTCAAAGGTGCCGCAGTTTAGACGGTGCATGATATGCTCGCCGTAACCGCAGGATCACGTATCCTAGTTAGGAGCGAATTCTTACCAGTATGAACCTGGAAAGACAGGAGGTAAGGAGGAGAGGCTAGGATCCGTTGCATGGATTCGTCACTTGGGAAACTCATCAACAATACAAACGTTGCAGTCATCAATTTGCCAATAAACCCCTATTTGCTGAAATTTGGACACTCTAAAGTGAAACCTGAGGGACTTCTTAGCATAGTCGAACTAGTGTAATTTCTGGGACCAAGGAGACCTAGTTGGAATCTTGGCTCTGCCCAGCAGCAGCTCTGTGACCTCGGGTTTCAAACGGCCATTCTGTGCCAGGAGAGTATCACATCTGCCGAGCACGCCAGGGGTGCTGTGGAGCTGCGAGATAATACACGCAAATGCCTGCAACAGTGCCTGGCAAAAGCAAGCACGCACTGAGGGACAGATGTCGCTGTTGTTTCCTGCAATGAGGTATTCTTTTATTAAAAAGATTATGAACAACAGAAAGTGGGCCATAATCAACATAGGTTAGACTACTGAAAAGACCTGAAGAAAGGGGAAGCTGAAGTAAGAAAAAATAATCTTATGGAAAATAAAATTACTTTGCTTTCTCGGCACTAATGGAACAGGGTGAGTATTTACTACTTTTGTTCCTCTCCTCCATTTCCTTTCTTTGCCATATTTCCTCTACCCTCAGATCCTTCGGGATGCTGGAAAATGGTTAGAGGAAGGAAGGAGTCTTAGACGAGTGAGTTAAAAGGGAGAGGTCGGCTAGGGGAAGCTGCCCCGTCAGCTCCCTGGCCGAATGTCTAGTCGTCTCCACATAATAAAGATGTTCTGGAGCAGACTTCCGACAGAGGCTGTGGGCTCTCTGTGAATTGTTAAAAGGCGAAAGAGAGATGACAACTTGTTTAAAAAGTTTCTACAGTCATCTGCCTCGAGGCAGGGGGTCAGAGCGGAGGATCTCCTGAAGTCTTCCTGAGCTTAGGATTCAATGTTAATTTTCTTCTAAAATCTTTCAAAGGGCACGTGATTTGCTCACACTAAGTACATTTTTTAATAGATTGCAGGCTATTTAATGAAATCATCCGCAGATTTAAAATTTCAGTTTTCACAGTATAAACTGATCAACAATGAAAGGTCTTTCTGTATGTGGCTAAACAAAAACTTCAAATATTAAATAAAAGCCATGTGAAAACTGAAGTTTGAACTATTTTGAGTGCAAAAAAAAAAAAGACACAGAACACAAAACCATAGCACGTAAAGCCAAGGAAAGTCTGCCGTCTTCCAAGAGGAACATGGTTTAGAGAGTAGCACCAACCAAGGAAAGGAAAATTGCTGAATGACACGGGAAGAAGGTGACCCCGAGCGTGTTTCATGGGAGTGACACAAACCAAAGTAAATGTCAAGATGCTAACAGTTGACTTCATTCATAATCCATGCTGCCTCCCTCAAGTGGAATCAGTCTCTTCAACTTTATACATTAAATGAGCCGATGTATGAATTTCTTTTCAACAACCTTTAGTTAAAAGTGTCAGCAACTTTGTACTTTCACGTTCTGTCTTAATTATGATCAACATTAAAATATAGAGCTAACAAAACCATATACAGCAGATGGATTTATCCCCAGATGACACAATTCTAGGTTAGAAAGATAAAAGGTCGGGAGTAGAAGTTAGGAATTAAAAAAAGCAAAAATAAACAAACAAAAACTTATGATTCCCTTTACTCCTGTCATGCAACTTTGGGGCTTGGAAAAAGAGAGGAAAGAGAAGGAACTAAGCAAGAGATATATAGAGAAAGGGGGAAATGAAAAAGAAAAGTAAGGTATAAGATGAAAAAAAAGTGTTAGAGGACCAAAGTTTGGCCCCAACCAAGCTGAAAGAACGGGGCTTGTCTTCCTCCAGGCCTCAGACTGAGCTGTGGGAATTACGCCCCCCCCCCCCCCCCCAATATTCCTACAGACAAGCACAGAGCCAACAAGGGCGGGCAGTAAAAAAAAAAAAAAAGGCAATACTCTTTTCACATTTTGGATACAGACTCTCATTTTCATGATCCACAGACTCAAGAGCAAATGAGAGGTGTAAATCAACAGGTTCTGAAAAACAGATTTTAAAGATTAATCAAAGCATGTGGGTGTCAACAGAGAGTCATGTCACCGAGCACTGGGACGGTATAAAAGCGTGACTAAGGAGAAAAGGGGAGAGAACTGTGTCCTAGTTATAATAAATTTCTCTTTTGCAAATCAGCCACACTCATTTCTTCATTTGAGCTTTTTTTTTGAAGTGAATTCTGAAAACTTACAGTAAAACAAAAACGACAACAGAAGTTGTGGCTGTTAATAAAAATTTCATTTAAGGAAGTTAACCTAAGAAACCACAACTGCACGGACGTTTTCTAGGATTTGAAACATTTAATTATTATTTTAAAGCTATCTTATTTTCTCTTCAACTGAGAAAATAGAGCCTGTTTTATTTAGCATATGGCCTCTTAAAAGATTTTTTTTTTTTTTAAATGTATAATCCAACTGAAGAAGGCAACTGATAACTGCACTTTTAAAAAACAGAATGGGTATGAAACTTTTCTCAGACCTGTAAGGTTTCTGGAAATGCAGATTATAGCACGATGTTCTACAATTCAGTCAGAGTTCTTTGAAAGTCTAATGTCTCACCATTAAAAAGGTAATCATAAGGAAACAGAGAGGCTACATTAACCTGCAGAGGAATGACGAAATGTCACTTACCCGGCTTCTTGGGGCATTTCTGGCATTTGTGGAAGCCCCAGGAGGTGCCCACGGTGCCGCAGCAGTCCTCCCGCTTGGAAAGGCCTGGCAGCGCTTTGCCACACTGCAACGACCAGGGCGAAACACAGGGTCAGCCGCGCAGGACGCCCAGCCCTAAGCACTGCTACGCTTCAGCCTCATTATACAGCAGTGACATTGTTACCAACAGAATTAGAGAGGGGAGGGGGAAAAGGCCCCTAAGACTTCAAAACAAACACCGTAACAGAATCAGGACGACACTGAAATGATCAAGCGTGTTTACTAGAGCTTCTTGGCATTGCTAGTATCATGAAAATCTGTCACTGCTCAGGGTACTTTATAAAACTTAAGTTTCCAATGCCTTTTTTTCTTATTAGAACCTGTACACTAAAAGATCAATATAAACTTTTAAAATTTTAGTTTCGCCCATCTGTTGAACTCTCTCCTGCGGATCACCAGGAAAGAGGGCTCCAAGGGCATGGCGGGTGTGTAAACCCTGAGAATTTGGCACAGATCCCATCTCAAGAGGCTCTAGTCTCCCTATAAACCCACGGCCCGGGCAGGGAAAGCACAGGACGGGACAATACAAGAAACGGTGGCCGGCCGCGCCAGATCAGCTCTGGCGCTGACCAGGGCTCCAGGCTGCCAAGCGGCTGACCCAGGGAGGTCGGCCAGGGAGGAAGACGCGGCAGCTTGAAACGAGCCCGGAGGCAGCAGAGCAGGGCCCGGGGCTGCTGAACAGCTCGAGTCGTCAAATGTAAAGACCCATCTCATGACCTTGGTCCATCACAGGAGGTCAGGAGAGGCCGAGAGGCAGGGGCCTGAATGAGACCAACTCAGTGGGGTCAGGAAAGGACTAGGAGAACAGACCCTGCTCTGAGGACAGAGCCACCTGCCTCTCTGTCCCTACAGTGCAGGTTAAGCCCACCCCACGCCCACATCTCAGGGGTCAGTCCCTCAGCCTTCATCTGCCTCAACCTCTACAAAATCCTCTACGCGGTTTCAAGCTTCATCCTTTCCAAAGACCGATCTGGTCACATTCCCCCGTGGATGAGAAACCTTCAGAGGCCCCACTGCTTGAAGGCTGCAAACTCCCTGGCATGACACAGAAGTTCCTGCCTATTTCTGCCTTAGGCCATTTTTCTGATTTTCTCTCTGCCCCCCTTCACCTCTCTACACCCATCCTTCAGGCATGTCGAAGGACTACAATTTTCTAAACCGTCTTTGCAGAAGTTGTTCCTTCCCTCCCCGGTGGCCTTCCCTTTTTCTTTGCCCAGGGACACTTTCTTTATCTCGTGAGCCCCAGCTCTGCAGAGCCATCAAGCGAAGCCTCGTGTCTCCTCAGTTTTAGCAAGTTCCTGCCTCCTCTTTGCTCTGGCACTTTTCTCACAGTTCCACAACCTCCAGGGAGCATTTTAATTAGACATGGATGTATCTTGTTTATCTTCATAGTCCAATACACAGTGCACATCGCAAATGCTCATTAGATGCTCAAGGAAGGGGGGGGAGGGAGGCAGGGAGGCAGGGAGGCAGGGAGGGAGGGAGGGAGGAAGGAAGGGAGGGAGGAAGGGAGGGAGGAAGGAAGGGAGAAGGAGGGAGCAAGCCGACTGAGGCCCACCCAGGCAAGCAGTGGAAATTAGCCAACGCACAGAGGCTGGTGAGCGGGCAGAAAGTCCGGGCCGGTGGTGAGCCTTCGCAGGGCCGCAGGGAGCAGACGGTCACCTGGCAGGCCTCCAGGGACAGCGCTGCTTTCCCACCGGGACCGGGCATGCAGCACTCTGACAGAGGCCCTAAGTGTCCGATCGTAAAACGAAACCAGAGATGGCCCGGCACAGTTCATGTAGTTACATCATAGCTTTGAAGTCTTTAGGGTTTTTCTAAATGGTTTTTAATGATTCTGGCAGGATGTTGTGTGCTCTCCGAAGCTGGTATAAGATGAGAGAGAGGGAGAGGGACTCATGACCAAAATGGACAGAAGAAAGGCACAGGCAGGCGGATTCAGGCAGCACCAGGCGCCCTCGGCTTAATCTCAGGCTTGGGTCCGAAACGCAGAGCACGAAGAGGAAGCACGGCTCCAGGCATAAGGCTAGAAGCAAAGCGGTTCTGCTAAGAAAAGGTGAAGGGCCCGGCCGGGCGTGGCTCAGCGGCTGAGCATCGACCTAGGATCCTAGGCGATCGGGGTTCGATTCCCGGTCAGGGCACATGCCCGGGTTGCGGGCTCGATCAGTGACTCTCTCATCATTGACGTTTCTATCTCTCTCTCTCTCTCCTTCCTCTCCTCTCTCTGAAATCAATAAAGATATATTTTTTAAAAAAGAAAGAGAAAAGGTGAAGGGATTGCGAAATACAGATTGGTTGTTACAAAATAGTCATGCGGATGTAAAGTACAGCATAGGAAATACAGTCAATAACATTGTAATAACTACGTATGGTGCCGGGTGGGTACAGGGAATACTGAGGGAACACTGTGTAAAGGTTATGACTGTGTAACCACTATGCTGTGCTCCTGAAACCAACACAGAATAATATTGAAAGTGAACTGTAATTGGAAAAAATTAAAAGAAATTATAAAAAAAAAAAAAAAAAAAGGAACACAGAGGTCTCCACTGCTGCAATGTGCTGTCAGGGTGTGTTAATGTTTCCTTCCAGGTTTATCCACCAGGCTGATGTGAGGGACCAGTGAACATCCCACGCTGATCGTTCCTGTACCAGACTCTTGAGGTCCTTCTCTATGTCATCAAGCAAGACGCTCAACGCTGGCTGATTTTATATGCTCAAACGTTTAGTAGCAGTTAAAATCCAATTTTCACCTTGGATTCCTAGAATGTTTTATTTGGTATGGCGAAAATAAATCATCTCTCTCTACCGGGCCTCAAAAAAGGTACCAGGTTTTCATTACAGGACTCAGGCCGCTTCATCCCATGGCTCTGTTGCTGCAGGTCCACAGCCAAGAGCGGCACAAGCCACCCAAATCGATTAAATAGACGGCCACGTAGGCGGCACCACGCCACTGTGTGTTCTTCTCCAAGCTGGGTGTGCACAGCCCGACACCGGGCTGCAAGGGTTGAAGGCAGGCTGGCAGCAGGCACAAAGTCTCCGGTTCACCCCTTTGTGCTTTAACTGTAAAGAGCTTCCAACGTGCGGCCAGAAACTCCACCGAGAGACCTTTGGGGCCACACGCGGGGCTCTCACACGAGACTGCGCAACACCTCCCTGGACGCTGGAAATGCCTAGATGAAAAGCAGGGAGAGGAAGGATCCTCTCCTCCACGCCAAAGGGCCGCATGGGAGAGAGCCACTCACAGGAGGAGGCCAGAGCTCAGGCGGGAAGGTCTGCTTCTCCATGAGGCACAGTCACATGCACACGGGCTGATGCTGCCTCCCTGCATTTTTATGCCCAGACTGAGGTGAGTTTTACAAGTGAAAAACACAAGTGGAATTTCTCCTCGGTGCGTCATTCACCACATTTTCAGAGAAAGCCAGTTTCTCATTTCAAGGCATACCTTGTGCATAAGCAATCCAGAAGCGTGCTAAAGTACAACCAATGTTTATCTGTTTCAAGTCAGAAAGAAAAATCTATCCATCAAATGAGCACTGGGCTATGGCTCCCCAAGAAGTTCACATGACTTTGGGCTGCAGATTAGGGAACACTATGACTCCACACATCCATGTCAGGACTCAGCCAAGGCATGACCCACCTAAAGCGATGTAAACAGAACAATGAAGGTTCTGGCAACCAGGTCCCATGAGTATCAATTAAAGAAAGTAGAAATAATAAGAATGCAAGCAGCCACAATGGCAGAGTTTAGTCAGGTATGTTACACTTGTTGCTTGAAGTTAGTGGCATGAGGAAGGTATTAGCAGGACTCAAGGCTGCAAATGACAGGAAGAGAGGATTCAACTCATTAAGCAGGAGGCCTTTTCAACATTTAACACTCAACAATGGAAGACACTGACATCTTCCCTGGAGCAGAGGCTGAAAGAGCCTCTCTCAAGAATTCCCAGGATATAAAGCCGGTGAATTCTACAGAGTCCGCCAGGTCTAGGGTTCTATGCTTAATGTATACTGGTACCTACGATATCCTCACTCCAGGAATGTTTGCTGCACTGGGCCAGGTTCTGGGGAAGGAAGATCCAACCATGGAAAAAAGAAAGGAGAACTGAACTGGAATCTTTAGGCCTGGATCTGAATCCCGGTTCTCTCTGATGAGCAGCGAGATGTTTGACAGAGTCCAGCCTCTCTGTGCTGGTAATGGAACAATAATCCCAACTTCAAAGGATTGTAGTTGACACATAAAATGACACATGCCAAGCAGGGCTGCTTTTACTCCTCTGTGGGGACTGGAAAAAGGTGACCCTTTGAGATGTGTTCTGCACTAGGACATAGCATTTGGTAAGCAGCGTAGAGGCTGGATCCCCATTTGCCTCCTCAGCTGGTGTGTGGTGTACATATAACCTATAAGGTGTTAACGTGCTGGCCGTCTGCTAGGCCCTCAGGACACGTGAAAAGGGTCCAGATATTTCACTAGTGAAAGGGCCATGCCATGAAGATGGCCACCATACCAAGGACTACAATTTAGTCTCACCAATGAACGCATTTAAAAAATGATAATATTGAAATACTCTTATGAATTCTCTTTATCACATAAATAGGAGTGGGCAAAAGTAGGCTTACAGTTGTGAGTATGCAAAACAGTTAATAAAACTATTGAATAGTCATAATCTGCATGTCTTTTTCCATAGGAACAAGTGTAAATCTACTTTTGCCCACCCATGTATATAACTCATTTTATTTTATTCTCATTATACGATGGATAAAATATTTTGAGTTTGAATAAAGACTATTTTCTCAAAGACAACATGGCACTGAGCCAAGAACAAATAAAACTGAAAATGTTACAGTCATACAGATTCTTTAAATGTTCCTAAAGACTGTACTGAAGTAATCATGGAAAGAGAGAGAAGGCTGATTCATTGCAACTCTTACAAGAGTACACAGGACGGTGTTTAGGCAGGAGCTGAAACAGACAGTGACTCAACCGCTGTATTGGGGAGAAAGAGATTCCAAAGAGATGGCGCGCCTCCAGCTACACCCAGGGCCCACCACCAACAGGGAGAGGACCTGGGGTGCGTGGGTAGGAGAGAAGGAAGTTTTTATAAAAGTACAGTTTTTTACATCTGGTGTTTCCCCTCAAAAGTAAAAATAAAATAAAGAATCACTGGGATAGAGTACATCATTTATGGGGGGAAGGAAGAAATTATATTTAGGGTAAACATGAACAGTAACCATCAAAGGACAAAAAAATGAAAATGAGTAATTATTCAAGGCACACTGGCTAGTCTTGCCCTCAAATGAATAGCAGAAGGGCACGTAAGTTCAGCACAAATGAGCCCTTTTTTGAACAAGAGAGCAATGATCTAACACAAAGCAAATGCCCAGGCATGTCCACGCTCGGCAGAGCTAGTGCTTTATGAATGAGAACTTGACTTTTCCACACAATCATGTTCCCTGTGGGCCCCATAAAAAGAGGGGTAAATATAACAGTAACTGAGAAAATGACAAGAGCGTAGCTTTTGAAGTTGGACCAACATGGGTACAAATCCTCACTGTACCAATGACCACCTACATGACTGTCGGCAAAATTCTCAACCTCTGCCTACTTTCTCCTCCAGAAAATGGAACTAAGAGTGTCCATTTTCACAGAGCTTTCAAGAGGACTAAGATTACACACAGGGGACAGGTTCTACATGAAACAGCCATAGGGCCAGCATGTGCTAGGCTCACACACAATATTAGGCTCCTTCCTCCACAGCCCTCATTTAAGAACCTGGGCTTTTTAACAAAGGACCAAGGAATCTAATAGTTGCTCGATATACAATGTCCCAGAATCAACTTATGAAGAAGAGATACGTAAATAGATAATTAAGTTAAATTTAGAAGTAGGAAAAATAAGATATTCTTAAGATTCTACTTAAAATGTTCAGGTTTTCACAAAAGTGCTCTGGCTAGTAAAGAAATGCTGAGAGACTAAATGCTGTGAAGGATTGGTATTTATATGGATGTCGATGCATCACCTGGTATCACTGAATTACAATAATTCAATCAGTCCATATCTATGTTCAAGCAGCAGATGGTTTGACTTTGGGGACATCCTTCTAGTCATGCATCATGACTTAGTGCCAGAAGAACAACACTATGAAGCCAAAATAGTGGAGCCCACTCTGCATCCCCTCCCCACAAGCATCCATGGCCCAGTCATAAAACACTGGAGAACAGAGAACTCCCTAACACAGATCCCAGAGAATTCATCTGTCCTTTCATGTTCGGCTAGTGTTATAGACTAAATGCTTGTGTGCCCCTTTCTAAATTCATAGGCTGAGGCCCTGACCCCCTAATGTGATGGTATCAGGAGGTGGGGCCTTCAGGAGGACATCAGGTGTGGATGAGATCATGAGGGTGGGGCCCTCGTGACGGAATCAGCGTCCTTATAAGGAGGGAAGAGACCAGAGCTCCTTCTCTCTTGGCCATGCTGAGGGCCGCACCGCAAGGTGGGTGTCTGCAAACCAAGAAGAGACGCCTACCAGGAAATGAATGTCAGCACCTTGGTCTTAAGACTTCCAGTCTCCAGAACTAAGAGAAAATAAACTTTGGTTGTTTAAGCCACCCAGTCTATAGTATATTGTTATGGCAGCAGGAGCCAACATGTATGAACAGCAATGGTTTCTTGTGAATCCTCCATGCCCAGAAGAGACGGCCTAGAGCCAGGATGGACAGTAGAAAGAACGATGGAGCAAAAACCAGTTTTAGCCCTCAACAACCACAAGCTCGATACAAGACTCGAAGCAAATTAACTTACTTCTCTAGACTTTAACATTGTCATCAATAAAATTTTTAAGTACAGGCTAATGGCTAATACTCATTGATGTGCCTAAAATCAATGAGTATTGATTTTATGGTTTCACAAAGGCTATGGTGAAATGGTGCCCTATGTCAGGGCAAACCTGTGAAGGTCAGCGTTCCTTAAACGTTACCTGCCTGCGAGGCTGATACACTAGGATTGCGTGATGCCACCTGTTATCTAGTCCTAACATCATACCCTGACCCGGGCCAACTTGATGGGTGATGACCAGAATGGACCTCTTCTACCCTACTTCATGGCTACCCCTTTCCTACCAGTCTATACTCACAAAAAAGGCAACCCTGTCTTCCTGAAAGTCATCACGGCTCTTCAATGGCTCCTTCCTAGATTAAGCTATAATAACTGATTATGATGAATGATACATTTTTATCAATAGGCAAAATATCAGAAATTATTCAAGACAGTCAGATGCTGTGTGCCGTGAGCTGTGACCATTATAAAGTCACATTATGGTCCATCGACCCAGGCTGCACAGGGTCCCATAAGTTATTCCCCCTTGCGGTTGCCATGCTCACCTCTGCCCACACTCAGAAGCACCTTATTCCAATGCTCTGCAGGAACCCTCTGAGGTATCCCGGCAAACAGAACTTACAGCTTCAGAACAATGAATCTGGTTGAGGGGTGTGAACGCCGTTTTTGGAAATCTTGGACTTCTTTTCATACAAACAAGAACGAGCTTCCTTACAGGAAAGTTCTCACTGTACGTAATGGGTCGGATTAATCCAAACTCCTGTCGCAGCCCTTGGTTGTTCCTATCATCAATCTTTTTGCTGTGATATAAACACATCTCCCCTCTGGCAAAGTGACTTTTGCCCATCTTCCGAGGAAATGATGTTCTTCTAGCCTCTGGACCAACTATGGCTCCAAATTAAACTGAGAAACCCCACGAGAGCTCTTCAATGTCCGTGTACCAGAACGTTAAATATGTTTATAGCCATGTGCCAATAAGAAAGAGGGTCCAAATCTCTGAACCCTATCACTAATACAGCTACGGCAACATTATTTGATCAACTTGTTCTAAAGGCCCGTTGTCATGAAGGAGAATATTGTACGACGGAGCACTGGCAGGCTAACAAGCATTGTCTCATAAGAAGAGGAGGAAAGCGCTTAAATACTTCCAGATTTTCTAAAAGAACTTGTAAAAAATTTGCTTTGGCTTGAGCAGAACATTCTTTATAAGCAAGGTTGGTTTTGTGTGTTTTTTTGTGTTTTTTTTTTTAATAATCCACCCAGCTTTCTTCTATTAGAGTAATTAAAACAATGTTAGGTATTTGGGGGTATCGGATACAACCCTAATCCTCTGATATTTCAGGCTATTGATTTTATAAAGTATTGACTGTGACGCGGGCATTAACTGCTGGAAATGTATCCACATCGATTTCGGAGAGTGTATTTGTTTAAAGCCCGCTGAAGCCAAACCATGGGCTTCAAGGAATTCCAGACAACTACTTTAGTTTATGAAACGGTACTTTAAAAGTTACACTAAGGCAAGAACGGTCTTAAAGTAACATACAAAGGGGAAAAATTCTTAAGCGTGAAACTTCTGAGTTGACATCTTTTCTGAAGAAGTGATCAAATCAGGGCCGCCTGTTTCCTCCACCTCTACAATGATTTCAGCCTTTCCACAGCCAAGCCCACCAGGTTGTGGCACACGCGAGTCTTGCTGTTCTTAAATTGCAAAAAGTGTAACTAAGCATTGTCATGACTATATTTCTGACATGCTCATTCCTATTAGCCTTTCCTTGAAGCAAAACAACACAAATCACATCATGAATCCTAGTACTAAACGGTGAAAATATAAAATTTATTTTAAGTTCCATTACCAAGGATGTGTCTAAAAAGATATACTCCTGTTGAGGGAGGGAACAAAGACTGGCATAGAGGTGCGGTTACTATTACTATGGCAACCAGATCACTCCCAAATGATGAACATAAAGGCCTCTTTTCCCCAATGCTTATTTCTACAACTGCATTGAGTAAAATAGTCTATATGAAACCTCAATGTCCGTCAGTTTCCCTTCGGTCTACGTAGAGATACTGGAAGGAACAAAAACCATTCTGGGCCTCACAGCGCTATGTGAACTGTAACACGTGCCTCACTGGGTTAAGCTTTCTGTTTTTTGTGTCTTATCCAAGTACACAGAACTCAAAACTAATCATTACTTGTGGTTTGGTTGCAAGTAGCATAGAAACACTGAATGCCACAAATCATATTAATAGCTTTTTTTAGTTCTCTGCAAGCAGGGAATCAAGTCTGTCTTGATCACTGCTCGGCCCCTTGGCAGGAACATTTACAACGCACCTAAGAACCACTTGCTCCCCCCCGGTCCCGGCTTCCTAACTGTGTTAGTCAGCTCAGGCGGCCGTAACAGAATACCACAGACTGAGCCGGAGTGGGGTACGGGGGGGCTGAAACAACAGACACTCCTTTCCTCATAGCTCTGGAGGGTCGAAACCCAACCTCAAGGTGCCAGCAGGGTCAGTTCAGATGAGGACTCCCTTCCTGGCTTACAGGCCACCATCCTGTTGTGTCAGCCACATGGCGAAGAAAGCAAGCCAGTCGGTGTCTGAAAAGAACACTAATCCTATTGTTTCTGGGCCCCACCCTTACAACCTCATTTAATCTTAGTTACCTCCTTACAGACATCTCCAAATACAGTCACCTTGGGGTTAATGCTTCCACATAAGAATTTGAAGGAGGACCACAATTCAGCCATAACACTGCCATAAAACTAATAGCAAGATGGGCCATGTGACCCTCTCTGCATCATGGACCCTGGAGAAGTCACGTGTGTCCCCTGCAGTCCCTCTCTTCCTCTGCTGCAGGAACCGAGGTGGCCGTGTATTCTGTAGACAGCACAGCAGTAACGTGGTGAAGCCACTGACAGCCTGGGTCCCTGGGAGACGCGCAGCACAGAGGCCCCTGCTCACCTGTTAGACATCTAGTGGGTACAAAACAGAAGCTGCTGGGGTGTCTATCACTACAGCACAGCCGAGCCTCACCGACCGATGCGCATATATTCGCTAGCTACCCATCTGCCCAGCACTGAGCTCAGCTCACACAGCCCTGCCCTCATGAGGACAGGCCTATGGGGAAGGGAAGAAAGGCACAAAACCAACAACTCTAAGACAATTCATTCAAAACAGTCTGATTGGATTAAAAATGCAGTAAGAAGTCAGGGAGGGGGGGCAGTGTGGGTTGGAGAGGACTAGAAGGCTCCTGGGAGGTGCTGACACCCGAGAGGAGTCTCTCAAGTCAGGGCGGATGGGAGAGATCATTCTAGGTGTTGACCGTATTCGCTCTGTCCAGAGCCTGTGCATTTGTTAGTATCGGTGGCATCTAAGATTGTGGGAAAGAAAAATGTCAAAAAAATCATAATCAAAGGACTGCAGGGCGAAAGAGGCCTCAGTAGTCCTCTCCGCCAAACCAGTTATTTGTAAAATAAAGGAAACCGAGGGCCAGAGAATGGTGGGTTTGCCAAAAAGGAAAACAGGGCTATCGACTTGGAAGTAACAACACAGGCCCGTCCCTACCTCCTCGAGCCTCAAGTTTCACTTATGTGAACAGGAGACAAGAATACCTACTCTTCCTTGTTTTGAAGTTGTTCTGAAGGTCAACTGAGGTCATAAGTGTGAATGTTCTCTATCGGCTATCAATTTTATAAGAGTACACTGTCTTACTAAGATGCCTGCCCCAAAGCCACAGAATGTTAAGGCCATTTTCTTAACAACTCCTTTAAATCCTGCACAGTCTAAACCCGTCCTCTTCAAGGTGCTCATCTTGAAGGCACTGCTGACTTTGTTCAAAATATTCAGAAGTCCTCTGTCTGGATTTCAGGATCCTCTTTGGGGCTAAAGACGGGTTATTTTCAGTATCTTCAATGGTGGCAAATCCCTGCTCCCTGGAGGCTGAACTGACCAGGGGAAGTTTGAGGTTCCTTGAGGATGCAGTAAATGAGGGAGCTGCAGGAGATTAAAGAAAGACTAATTTCTCAGTGCCGCTCATACACTGGTTCAGAAACAATTCTTTCAAAACAGAAATTTCAAAATTGTTTGTACAACCGCAGTATTACTAGAGTAAATGCACAGTCTCATAAAGAGATCTTGCTGAAAGAGAGTCTCCAATTTTATCGATAAATTCTTTCACACACAAAAGGAGACAAGAGGAGAAAGAATAAAATGGAAAGATGGGAAAGAAAAAGAAACAGGACTATCATCGTGGCGGGGGAGGCGTAGAGTGGAGCAGGGCAGTCAACACCAGGGCATGTTGCCTTTTTCACTACAACTTTATGGGTCAGATTCCAGAGGACTGGGTTTTTTTTTGTTTTTTTTTGAGGGGGGGGTTAGTAAACCAGATGATTCCACTTCATTTGAACATATCTCAATTCCAAAGCATCATTTAGGCATCGCCAAGAAACAACATCAGACCCTAGAAATACCAGCTGTGACTCTTTAAACATTTTTTAAATTTACAGAGCCTAAATCAACCATCAATTTAAGCTATGGTCTCTTAATACTACTTCCAACATGCTCAAAACTATCATCTTCAAATGTAACGACCACAGGATCTTACAGCTTTGCCAATATCAGAAGTGACGTAACACACTTCCGCTCTGTTAACACACTGTCCCATATTTATTTTCAATGCCTATTCTTCTGCAAAGGCAAGAGTCTGGTTATTAATAGGTGCATTATTTTAGTGAGCTGTAGAGGTATAAAATACAGGAACTGGATATCCCATGTCATGATAAAGGCATTTTCATTGCCAATAAAATGCAAACCATCTGAGAGGGACCAAAGGCGCATGAACTTTCTTGCCTATGAAACAAATCAGGGTAAGTGAGCACTCGAAGCTGACAGACTCTTTGGTGTCCAAAGACACTGGTCTGGGTAAAGGCTGGATATTAGGCGGTAGGAAGGTAATGTCTGGGTCATCACCCCTTCTTTGAAGTACTCCACTTCAGTTCTAAGAATCTGTGTTTTGATTATCCTAACAGTTCAGTCCCACATTCTCCATCCAAATAAAGCCAGCAGTCCTCCCCGCCACTTGGCAGGAGCTCAGTGACATGCAGACATGTTCCCTTTCTCATGCACCAGTCCCCCTTTTGGATCCAACCCCCGTCTTCACTGATCTTTTTCGGCTCCAGGGAAGAGTCCCCTGCACGAAGTCGGTGCGGCGGGCCTTGCAGGAGGGAGCAAGATCGGCCAGCACGGCGGGGCTCCAGGCCCTGTCGCTGAGATGAGCCTCGCACCTCCAGAGATGCCTCTGCTGCAGACACAGGTAAGGCTTGGCAAGGACGGCCACTGTAGAGCCACTGGAGACAACCAGACTCACTGGCACTCAATTAAATATTTCTCAGACTGTGCCAAAGGAGCGTTTGAGTGGGACACTGAAGAAAAACCCAGATGGCACAGGAAGGGCCTGGTGTTAATGACTTATTCCACCTGAAGTAGGCCAAAATTCAGTAAATGCAATCAGCACACCCCAACGGGGCTCTCTGCTCACGGAGAAGGCAGACGCCTGGGAGCCCCGGCCCTGCCTTCCTTAGGCACCGCCAACAGCGCCCCAGCAAGAGGCAGTTCACCTGGGAGGGCCCTGCCCTGCCCTGCAGCACTGAGCTGGGCATGGGGACCACTGCCTGCTGACCCAGCCTGGCCACTCAGCTCTCCTTCCCACGTAAAGAATAATTCATACGTGAGAGGCTGAGCCTCTGGTGTTTGATGGTTACTCTTTCGTTAGACTTCGCATCTTTGTGGGGTTTGGTCTCAATGCAGGGAAACAACCAGTGTGCAAATGTTACAGTGATTCTGGCATTATCCCTGTCCTAAATTATACCCCTGAAATAACACTGCTGAGCTTTGGGCCTCTCCTCGGTAATGCTCAGGGCACAGGAGAGCCTTCAGAAATTCAGTAGCAGGGCTTACTCTCCCAGCTCCCTTAGCTGGGCACCAGAGTCTCTTCCCACCACCGAGCAGAGATTTCAAGGTCTGCGGCCTGGCCCGCATCTACGCCTGCATCTGTTCATGCAGCCGCATCTTCCCTGCCGAGCGATCGGACGGGCAAGGTATCTGTTCCCCTCCTTTCTCACTGGCTTCCATGGGTGAAAACCAAGAAATATTTTTCCTCAGAGTCCTGTGACAGAAATAGGGAGACTTTTTTAAAAAGCACGTTCAACCATGTAATTAGGATACTTTCCACTTCAATGAGCTCACACTTTCCTGTTAATTTCTCCACGATCCTTCTTTAAAAAAAAAAAAAATTTTAATCAAAAGCTAAGTGCATCCGTTTGGCCCTTCAGAATTGTGTGTGTGTGTGTGTGTGTGTGTTCCAGTGCTAAGGTTTAGAATTGATGATGTTATTGAATTTATCTGCCAAGAGACCTATCTCCAATTAAATAATCTTTTTCTCCAATGGCCCACTCTGTTTCCATTTTTTCCTGTCCAAAGGGAACTGTTGGAACAACTTCTGAAAGTTCTAAGGGGATCCCAAACAATTCTCCTGCCACTTTAACTCAGTTTTGCCCCAGGCCTTATTATTTACATGACCAATAATTAAAGGAAAAAAGGCTTTTCCAATGGTTTCATGATTTCACATCAAGTATTGATCCTTTCTTCCTAATCCACATAAAGATTACTGTCTTCTACAGAATGTGTATTAAAGAACTTAAATCTTAAGAGTTTCTTTCTTTTTAAAATATGTTTTTACTGATTTTAGAGAGAAACAAAGGGAGAGGGAGAGAGAGGGAGAGAAACATCGCCGAGAGAGAAACATGGATCGGCCGCCTCCTGCATGTCCTTCACCGGGATCGAGCCCGCAACCCAGGCACATGCCCTGACCCGGAATCGAGCCCGTGGCCTCTTAGAGCCTGGGACACTCAATCCCTGAGCACACCAGCCAGGCAACTTTGTTTCTTACGGTTTCTTTTTGTTTACTGTTCTGGGGGAGTCTATGGTTGCAAACTGTAGGGGTCGGTTGGCCTACTGTTTGATCTTTATGTGTGTAAGAGTGTTGGACTAAAAATCCCTTTTCTTCTGTTTTCTAGTATTTTTGTTCTTCTTAGTTAACTCAGGCATTTATAATATGTGGACTCTTCTGCTCTTCTGGTGTTTGCAATATGGTCCTGAAGGGTTTTTTCTCCCAGCCTGTACTGCCTGTGTCTGAAAAAGGAGCATTCCCCTGCCCCCTTTAAGGAAGAACACAGGATTGCACAGCCTGGCCGTGGCGGGCCCAGCGTGGAAGCTGGACCTTGACCCCTGCGTCACGATCCTGAACTCCCCACAGACAAGGTCTTTTCATACCATCTGGCATCACTAATAACTATAAATATTTATTTCTAGCAACTAGGCAGTAAATAAAACATGTTGGGAACAACCAAAAACTCAGATGCCAAATAAGTTTCAAACTCAGGCCACAGTTTAAAGCCAAGGGTGCCCTTTGACAATGGGAAAGGTGTACGTGTATCACTGTCCCTGTGGTGCAAACGTAGAGCACAGGGGTAGTTTCTGGAATACGGCCTCTTCTTACAGATGAAAACTAGCATGGAAACGGTCACATTTTAGGCACATGAAAACATGAGGTTATCCTGAAAGTAGCTGGTGACTGTAACCACTGGAGATGTAATTAATTCTAACTTGATCTATATAGTGAGCAAACTCTCCAAAATGTTTTCAGGTACACCTGGTGTCCCACTGTCTGCTCCAGGCAGCACCAATATTCGGTCAAAGCTGGGACTTGTCAAGTACTTGAAACTTGATTTACATTCAAGCATCCCATCCCTCCAAGCCACCCACATCTTTATTAATTTCTATTCTTTTAACCCTTTAAAGTAAATGTAATGATGTCTGTACCCAGCCTGATTCACATAAAAATCAATACTTTATATGATCTTAAGAACAAGAAATGATTTTCAGGACACTGAGAGATGGAACATCACTTTCTACCACAGGAAGGATTCTCCTACCAGCGCCTGCATCTTGACACTTGGTCAAGGTGGGAAACATTACAGTTGTTTCCGATTCCATTACTGCTGCTCCTTTCTCTTCCCATACATGCCACAGAAATGTCCTCTGTCCTCAGGAATCTCTCATCATCACTAGATCTCCTCGCTGACCACTGAATTTTTCCCATTAGCCCTCTCTCACTCCATCTCTGGCACAGCACGGGGTCGCCTGACCGATGCCCAAGAATGCACCGCTCTTGACGCCCATCAAGAACGGGGCTGCTTAAAACAAGACGTAGCCGCCGCTCGGCTCCCCTCCTACTCCTCCCGTAAGGGCCGGTCAACCAGCGCGAGCGTTTACCTGACTTCTGAAGGGAGGAGATTCAGAACAGTGCAGCCCATGGCCAGCCTTCTCCTCACGCAGCCCTCAACCAGTCCCGCTGCCTGACGCTTCACAAAGCCCCGCGTCATCGCCGCGCTTCCAACAGCTGGACCAAGGCCAACTCCGCCTCCCGCCTCAGTGTCCGCCCTGCATCCAGCATCGCGCCCCGTTCATTCAAAAGCTGAGACAGTTTATTTATTTACCTGTTTATTTATTTATTTAAATATATCTTTCTTGATTTCAGAGAGAGGAAGGGAAAGGGAGAGAGAGAGAAACATCAATGATGAGAGCGTCAGCATTGACTGGCTGCCTCCTGCACGCCCCCAACTGGGGATCGAACCCGCAGCCTGGGCCTGTGCCCTGACCGGGAATCGAACCTCGATCTCCTGGATCCTAGGTAGACGCCTGGCAGGGCCAAAAGGTGAAACATTTTAAATTATTTTCTGAAAGTTCACTGATTGTTTAAAGGTACAAGATTTAAATTCAGCTTAAAATAATATTGTTCCACAGGCATATCTCAGAGGTATTGCAGGTTCGGATCCAGACCTCCACAGTAAGGCAAATATTGCAAAATAAGGCGAGTCACAAGAGTTTTTTGGTTTTCCAGTGCATATAAAAATTATATTTATGCCCGGCCAGGCGTGGCTCAGCGGTTGTGATCTGGTTTGATTCCTGGTCAGGGCCCATGCTCAGGTTGTGGATTCGATCCCCAGTCGGGGGCATTCAGGAGGCAGCCGATCAATGACTCTCATCATTGATGTTTCTCTCTCCCTCTCCCTTCCTCTCTCTGAAATCAATAGAGATATATATATTTTTAAATATTATATTTACACTATACTTGTCATCTATCAAGTGTGCAATCGCATTGTGTCTAACACTGTACATACCTTAATTAAAAATACTTTAGTGCTAAAAAATGCTGACCATCATCTAAGTCTGTTGGAAAAACAGTGTCAATAGACTTGCTCAAGACAGGGTTACCACAAACCTTCAATTTATGAAAAACTCAGTATCTAGGAAGCACAATATAATGAAACACAATAAAAGGAAGTATGCCTGTATTTTTACATTTAGAAAATTTTTACTTTCCCCCTTTTTTTCCTCACAAGAAAATTTCAAATATGCTGAGATATCCAATACTACTTCTGAGTCAACAATGGTTACAATGTTGCAATATTTGTGTGTGAATGCGCTGGAACATAAATTATAGACATCGTGGCATTTTACCCCTACAATTTTCAGCATTTCTCTCTCAAGAATAAGGATATTGTCCTAAAACCTCAATACCACTATCACACCTAAAAAATTAACAATTCCAAAATATAATCTAATATCTAGTCCATACTTAAAATCCCCCAATTGTTCCCCATATCTTCTAGAGGTGAGTTTTTGGTTTTGTTTTTTTAAAACACACAATTTGTTTAAGCTTTATACATTACATTTGTTGTTGTGACTCTTTAGTTTCTTTCTAGAAAAGTCATTCTACTTTAGTTCCATTATATTATTATTATTTTTTTTTAAAAACCAGGCAATAATATCCTACACTATGACTGTCTGATGGGGGTCGATGGGGGTTATATTTTCAGCTTGTTTCTTTACTCTCAGTGTTCCCTATAAGCTGGAGGTTAGGTATAAAGGCTTGATTAGACTCAGGTTAAACATTTTTGGTAAGAACATTTTTAGGGTGATATGCAAACTTCACACTATCACATCAGGAGACAGATAACGTTTGTCCTGCTTTTAATGATTCTGAGTTTGATCACTGGCTCAAGGGCCTTCAGCTATTTCTACCCTGCCGCCTGTCGTTCACATGCACTAGGCCTCGGGTCAGGAGGCTGCATGTCTGTGCAAACGCTGCCAGGATCCCAACCTGCTGCCCAGCTCCGGTCTCCCCAGCATTTCTTCCTCACTCATTTCTTGCCAAGTTCTCTTTCCTCTGTTCAATTATTCTCGGCCTTTCCCCTGTGACGTTGGCTTCCTAACCAATCACCCATTTCCCCCCACCATTCAAGCAATTCGTGAAACTCTGTGAAGCTTCCCTGAATTTAAATACATTAATTACGGTTCATGCTGGGTTCTCAACCCCAAGCCTACAGCCTAATTATTAAAATGCGCCACAGAAACAAGGGCTGTTTCCGCCAAATTGGTTTTGTATATGCCCTCCTACTGCAACGCATCAACACAGATGCTTACTGATAACTCTATGGCATTAGAAGTCTCCATAGTCGAAATCTGCAGCTAATAGGACTATCCCCATGGGCAAAGCACTCGTGAGCATTTATAGAGCTGTTTTTAACCATTCATTTAACATCAACCTATACCTCCCTCTGTAGCTGTGTATGCAAACCAACCACAGCAAGAAAGCGCAAATGTTTTCAAACACCTTCATAGGATACATCTTATATACTAGTAACTACTTGCCAATAATGTGTGGCTGTTTTTTTCAAGCATATTCATGGTTATTTTCTATAATTTGGTCATCTTAATTCTACTAATTAATTGGGAAATCATAGGCATCCAGCAACATGTCTCACTAACAGGAAGACAAATGTATATACTGAGAATGTTTTTGTGAAAACAGGTCTTATTTTGAAGCTTCATATTAGTGACTACACCTGCAAAAAGAATTAAGAATCAAGATCACTGTCTGGATCCTTCAGACCAAAAGCCAGAGAGGCATGCAGATAAAGCAAAAGTTTTCTACCTAGTCTGAATTATTTGAGTAACTCTGCCAATTAGCCAGTTTGTTTTGATTATACAGTCCAGCTTAGGCTTAAAAGTAAATAATTTTTGAAATCCTTTTTCGTTAGCAATCACTGGCCTCATATTACACAAGAATAACAAGTCTGTGAAAACTTCACTTTCTTGCCTTTTATCATCCGTGTTCCAACTTGGAAACGGGAGAGAGGCACTGGGCACACAGTTTTAAAAGGATCTGCTTTTTCCTTTCTCAGGACCAACCTAAGCTGGAATGACTAAACAATGCAAATGGCACCAAACTCATCCTCTCTTTCCAAGGCTGGTCCAGGGCAAAACTGTGAAGTGTATGAAGTTTATCTTCAACCCCATTGTCCCTACAAAAAGCTGCTCTTAGCACAAGAACCTAGACTTTACTTCTACGCTAAACTTAAACTGATGCCACTCTCTCCTCTCCCAAAAGTGTTTGTTTAAACCTGGTCTTCAATTAAGGAATGAAAAGCTGTGGCAGGTTTAGGGGGCATTTCAAGCGCCTGCAGGCAGACGAAGGTTGTGTTTGGGGAGATCGAGCCTTCCCTGCCTTACTGAAGTTACATGACGTAAGCAGTCACCTTTCCTGACTATTACTAAGTTTGACACTATGGACAGATAGGTATCTTCTAAGCTAGTATTTGCATAGTTCTATAAAATTTGCCAAGCAGTGCTCACACTATCTTGTCTCATCTTAACAAAGCCCCATATTCCTGTCTCCACCTTATAGGTAAGAAAGCTGGTTCCCTGCCACCCAGTGCTGGGCCCCTGGCTCTAGCCAAGATCTTATAACTCCACATGGGCGCTCTTTCCAGGCAGGTCTACAAACCCACGTTGCCTCCTTCCCCTGGAAGAAAGGTGATACCCTACCAAGAACTTGCCCAGAACCTGAAAGTATTTTCCAGGTTTCTAAAGCAATAACAATGGATGCTTATTACCCCCAAATATTTCGCACACAATATTCTTTCAATATTCAGGCAAGAACAGAGATATTAATACATTCATCTCACCTCCTCTTCTCACGTGGGGCTGAAACCACAGAACAAAGCTAGTCTTTACAACATAACCCGAAGCAGGCAGCACCAAGCGGACGGGTAAAAGAGCCAATATTTCTGTTGCCTTCATTATGCACTTTCAAGGATGAGTTTTAAAGAAAAATCAGCCTTCCTCCTACTTTATGATATAGATATAGGCCTAAAGTTACATGTAAACTCAGTGAGAGTTAAAATGTACTTCAAACTACTCAGTCATTGCCATTCTAGTTAGGAGTTTTTATAAGAAAATAAAAAACGGCAAATTTTTATTGCGTGATGGGTTCGAAACTTGATTATACCTATTAACCTACAACTACGGCAAAAAGGCATAAGTATTTTCAAATGCTTTGCAGAATATACCTCATCCCTGGCACGATTTACACACAGATCACCTTAACTGAAAAACATAAACAGTAATCAGGGACTTCCAGCCGCATTTCTGGAAGTTCATCTTAAAGAGCAGCAGTTGGCAAGCTTTTCTCTAAAGGGCTGTGCAGACCGTATTTTGGGCTTTGCAGATTGTATGATCTTGTTGAAACTAAGCAATTCTACCATCAAGAGCATGAAAACAGGACAGGCAACATGTAAATGAATGGATGTGGCTGTGTTCCAATAAAACTTTATTTACAAAACTAGGCCCATGGGTCAGTCTGCCAACCCCTTCTACAGAAAGGCATTTTCCCAAGTCTGGCTTTCCTGTTAATATGAGACCCTTTCTAGAAAACACTGCTAAAAGAGGCTGGGCAATGTGGCTTACCTGGGACCCAATGGTTTCCTGGAAGCACCGGCCAAGCTGGGTTTTCGCAGCCACGGGATAGACGTGGGGAATGACTTGCTGGTGGGAGTATGTGGAGTGGACCGTCTGGGTCTTCTGGACAGGATGCCCTTGGTATGAGATCTGGGACTGGCCTGGTTGGGCTTCTTTCACCTTCTGGCCTGTTGGGCCATCGATTCTCGAAACCTGATGGATCTGGACGGAAGCCTCAGGGGGGTGCTTCACGTGGATATTGACTATGTTGGGAGGAAATTTCACTAAAACAGATTGAGAGGAAAACTTGTTAATCATGAATAATTAACATGTGAGTCAGCATGAAAGTCAATTTTACACACATATATATTTATATGCATATATACTATACATAGGGTAAATTACACATATACAATGTATACATATATTTGCCACAAAGCCATCAAAGTAAATGAGAATAAAAGGGTAGACTTAAAATAAAAAATTAAACCAGAATTTATATATTTTAAAAAATTAACTATAAAGAAAAATTAAAACCTCTCACAGTAAAATACTCGTAAGATAAATTTTTTTTCAGGAGAGTCACAAAACTATGAAATTCATGCTGCTTGTGGTCACAGGGAGGTGTATTTTATCAAATAATAGTAATAAAGACTCAAGAATTGGATTACTTTTGAATTTCTCATGAAGCTTCCATTGCAAAGTTGTAGGATATACAGTCTCTCCACTAAAAGACGAAGTATAATTTCATAGAGCATAGTTCTCTTACCCTTAAACAACATATTGTGGATCTATATTGGTGCTTACTGGGACACACATGAAATACCAAAATGTTGATATTTTATATCTGTAACAAGATTTACTTTCCGCTGCTTTCGAACACAATTTCATCTTGTGATGCTAACATTCAAGTTTTAAAGAGTAACAGCAGTGACACTCTCTGATCCCTTTTTAAAAACTGTGCATGTGTAAGAGATGCCAGGTTTAAAAGAATGAGTGAGTCATAGAATTTCTGAGCTCCAAGTGACCTAGTTTACCTTCCTCTATAGATGAATAAATTGAAGCCCAGTGAGGATAAGTGATTGTTTAGAACTAAAACCAGGCACTCTTCAACTAGTCAACAGACATGGTGTTCACCAGCAGGAACAGCGAGACCACGAGTTCATGAACACTGTAAGGGCCAGATCACTCCCTGCTGTCCTTTCCATTCCCCGGGCCCGGCCAGAACAGGGCCAGGCCCATTCAGCAGCTCTTGGTGCTATGAGTCATCAGAGAATGATGGGTTCCTTTTTATTTTCTGTTTCTTAGATACCAAATCTCTATGGCTTAGAAAGCACTTCATCCACATACCTGGGCCCACGTGTTGCCCCTATTGCCATTTCTCAGGCCACAGACCATCATATACTCCATTCTGTTCCAATAACCAGCCCTGGCCATCTGCAGACACTTGGCTCCTGTATGGGTCTAGCAGGCCAGCTGAGGTCTGACGGATGGGCAAAATCAAAACCATCGGCTCACCTTTGACCCCTTGCTGACTGGTCATGGTCAGAGGCAAGGTATGGGTGGAGTGGACGACATGCGTTCCCAACGCCTTGCCTGACTGCTGGGAATGCTGATAAAGTTTGGGCACGCTGGCACCGTGGACTGGAATCTGGCAGAGCTTCCCTGTGAAGTTTGGAGGGCACTGGCATTTGTCCCTGGAGCTGCACTGGCCACCGTTCATACACGGAAGATGGCAAATCACTGAAAGGGAAAGAGAAATTGCGGAGAATTGGTCAGTTTCTCAAATGCTAAGTAACAGTCAACCAACAAAGCTCCCAAAACTCACAGTCCATATTTCTACTGACATTTGAACCAGTAAACAAAGAAGTAACTACACTATGGCAAAAAAATAACTATGCTATTATTCATGATCTTTTTCTTTCCATCTTAAGTCATTTAACTCTCCATTTCCTTGTGGTGCTCTCCCCAACAATGGAAAGAATTCATGGGAAGGGAACATGTAGAGGAGCCACTCAGGATTACTGTCTATCTCAGTGTCCTTTTAAGTGTCTTCTGCATTCTGTAATTACTTTTTCCTATTGAATTCCTAATTCATGAGCTGTCTTCCTAGATTATAAACTCTTGATAAAGGGATATGTCTGGCCTAGTGACCTTTAGGTTCTTAGCACCTAGAATAATGCCTGGTACACAGTGGCCATTAAACATTTCCTCAAAGAAAAAACAAAGAAACCAAGGAGAATATTAAAAATAATATCTGTTGAGAATACAATCTGAAACACACCGAACTGAGTGTGACTCCTTAGTAAGAGAGACGGTTTGAATCCTGCATGCCCAGAATCTGCAATCTCACTGGGATAACAAGACCACAGTGAAACCTAGAAGATGCAGTGATTAGCAGTTTGGAATTTAATTTATTTAGAATACCGAAAGATAAAAGGGCACACTGGGTGAGGAATTTTCAGAGGAGTTTAAAAGTCCGACGAAACACTGCTTATGGCCAAGCTCCTTCTCACTAATGAATTCTTCCTACCGGCCTTTAAGCATGAGCAGATTTCTACCGGCTTAAAAACTAAAAGCCCCTCGCAACCCCATTTCCTTCCAGCTTCTGCCGTGTTTCAGTTCTCCCCTCCACGACCACACTTTCCCAAAGAATCATCTGTTCACCTCCCCACACACTAGGCTCTAGCTTGGCCAGGCGGAGCTTCCCCTCCCCCACCCCTTCCTGGAAGCTTCTCTCACAAGGATCTCTAATGGGCTCCACGCTGCTGAAGCAAAGGGGCGGCTTTCCGTCTTCCCCCGGTTTCCAAGGCCCACTCATCGGCTGCGCCTTCCTCTTCGCCCATCTCAACGTCCTCTGCAGAGGCCACTCTTTACCTGTCCTCTAAACACTCATGGGCTTTAAGATTTGGTATTAAAATCCTCTTGCTCCCTAACTCTGCACACTCTTCCTCTATGATTTCACCCTCATATGCTGACGTCTCCCAAAGTTCTACTTCCCAGCAAGAGGTTTCTGCTGGCTCCAAACTACCTACTACTACACACGTCCACACAGATAGTCAGTCCACAGACATCTCAGACTCAACGAGTCCAAAACATAACCCGCCGTCTTCTCCCCAAAACCTGCACTGGCCGTAACCCATCATCTTCTCCCCAATGCCCGCATTGGCCGTAACCCGCCGTCTTCTCCCCGATGCCCGCACTGGCCGTAACCCACCATCTTCTCCCCGATGCCCACACTGGCCGTAACCCACCGTCTTCTCCCCGATGCCCACACTGGCCGTAACCCACCGTCTTCTCCCCGATGCCCACACTGGCCGTAACCCGCCGTCTTCTCCCCGATGCCCGCACTGGCCGTAACCCGCCGTCTTCTCCCCGATGCCCGCACTGGCCGTAACCCGCCGTCTTCTCCCCGATGCCCGCACTGGCCGTAACCCGCCGTCTTCTCCCCGATGCCCGCACTGGCCGTAACCCGCCGTCTTCTCCCCGATGCCCGCACTGGCCGTAACCCGCCGTCTTCTCCCCGATGCCCGCACTGGCCGTAACCCGCCGTCTTCTCCCCGATACCCGCACTGGCCGTAACCCGCCGTCTTCTCCCCAGTGCCCGCACTGGCCGTAACCCGCCATCTTCTCCCCGATGCCCGCACTGGCCGTAACCCGCCATCTTCTCCCCGATGCCCGCACTGGCCGTAACCCGCCGTCTTCTCCCCGATGCCCGCACTGGCCGTAACCCGCCGTCTTCTCCCCGATGCCCGCACTGGCCGTAACCCGCCGTCTTCTCCCCGATGCCCGCACTGGCCGTAACCCGCCGTCTTCTCCCCGATGCCCGCACTGGCCGTAACCCGCCGTCTTCTCCCCGATACCGGCACTGGCCGTAACCCGCCGTCTTCTCCCCGATGCCGGCACTGGCCGTAACCCGCCGTCTTCTCCCCAATACCGGCACTGGCCGTAACCCACCGTCTTCTCCCCGATGCCCGCATTGGCCGTAACCCACCATCTTCTCCCCGATGCCCGCACTGGCCGTAACCCGCCGTCTTCTCCCCGATGCCCACACTGGCCGTAACCCGCCGTCTTCTCCCCGATGCCCGCATTGGCCGTAACCCGCCGTCTTCTCCCCAATACCCGCACTGGCCGTAACCCGCCGTCTTCTCCCCGATGCCCACACTGGCCGTAACCCACCGTCTTCTCCCCGATGCCCGCATTGGCCGTAACCCACCGTCTTCTCCCCGATGCCCGCACTGGCCGTAACCCGCCGTCTTCTCCCCGATGCCCACACTGGCCGTAACCCGCCGTCTTCTCCCCGATGCCCGCATTGGCCGTAACCCGCCGTCTTCTCCCCGATACCCGCACTGGCCGTAACCCGCCGTCTTCTCCCCGATGCCCGCATTGGCCGTAACCCGCCGTCTTCTCCCCGATGCCCACACTGGCCGTAACCCACCGTCTTCTCCCCGATGCCCGCACTGGCCGTAACCCGCCGTCTTCTCCCCGATGCCCACACTGGCCGTAACCCGCCGTCTTCTCCCCAATACCCGCACTGGCCGTAACCCGCCGTCTTCTCCCCGATGCCCGCATTGGCCGTAACCCACCGTCTTCTCCCCGATGCCCGCATTGGCCGTAACCCACCGTCTTCTCCCCGATGCCCGCATTGGTCGCGCGAGACGGCCTTCACAGAAACCTGACGGCAACTCTACCGCTTTTCCCGTCCAAACAAACGCCCAGTCCTGGAAGTCCTCCCTTCTCAACATTCACCAAATACATGCCCTTCTTTCCCACCACAGGGCCTCGTTCCCTCTGGAACCGCACCACTCAAGGATCTCGCTTCATTCCCTACAATCCAGCTGCACAGAGCTGTGTCCAGGTCCTCAGCGTGTAAGGCTCTCTGGCCCCTCTCAAGCTTTACCCACGCTGTGTCCTTGGCCCAGAGCACTCATTCCATGCAGCCTCTCTCACCAGTCGATCTACTGCCTTTTAGACCCTGCTTAAACCTCACTTCTAGAAGCATTTGCTATTGCCTGTCACCTAGGTTTGGTGCCTGTCTATGCCTCCGTGGACTCTGACTCACCATGCCACGTGGCTTACTGCGTTACAAGTGTCTGCTGGCCTTTCTGTATGCCTCATTCAACTACAGCTCTGTGAGGTCAGGGACTTTATCTTGTTTATGTTTACCTCTAGCATGTAACTCAGCTTCTAGAATAAATGCAGCAGCTCAAAAAAATACTGGATGAAAAATATATGCCTACTGCTCTATCAAATGCCATTCTAGGTATTACGGAAGATTCAGTCCCTGCCCTCAAGAGCGTTAAGAGCTAGCTAACCAGGGAGATTAGATAATACATGGTAACTAAAAGCACAGATCAGCAAATAAGTGACAATTGGAAAATATAAACTATAAATCCTGTGGAACTTCAGAGAAGACGGGAGTCATTTCTGGGAAGTCAAAATAGACTTTATGGGAGGGATCATTTGGGGTAAGTCTTTGAAACTGGGCAAGATTCAGAAAAACAACCGACGGCATCCTAGGAGGACACTATGTGGAAAGGAGGGGAGGCAGGGATATTTAGGAGAAAATGAGAAAGTTTGTGTTGTTGAAACCCCAAGTTGCTGAGGGAGGAGTCAAGTGATAAACTAGAAGATGTAGGCTTGGGTCAAACTATGGATAAAGCCTCAATAAAAAGTTTGGGTTTTATTTTGTAATTAGTAAGTTGTTTTGGAGGCTCCAAGGAGAGAATTAAACAGGCTGAGAGAGTGTTCCAGGAAGATGACTCTTTTGATGGATTAGTTGCGATGGAGAGTGACTAGGTGGAGGAGCCAGTTAGGAGACTATTAAAATACAAGTTGAAAAACACATGGATCAGGACGATGGCAACAGAGTTGAAAGAAACACGAAGCACTATAATGACAGAGGGAGAACTGGTGCAAGATGAAGACGGGACACAGAGAGTGCACAGCAGGCCAAGACAGAGGGGAGGCAGTGGAGGAAGAGAGGGAGCCAGAGAAAAAGGACCAGGGTGACCACTGAGAAACTACATCCAGCGTCTACGCGGCAGTTCGAGCCCAAACTGCCCACGCTGGACGGGGTCTGAACAGCTTTCTCCAGCGCCTGGTGTCCTCTGAGGTGCTGGGTAAGGGAAGACGCCTCAAAGCGGACTCCAAGGTTGAGTCGAAGGCGTCCTAACTCCCACTCCAACTCTGATCTGGATTTCTAAGTCACAGCTTGGCTACCCTGGACGGATTCAATGTGTCATGGGCAAGGGGAGCCAGGCCAAGATTTAAATGTACTACAAATAATTTATAACTGGAATACAGGCACCACTCACTCTGCATGGTTCCAATACGCATGAATTTCAGTTTCCGCCGTTTAGTTAATTAACACCAGTCCCCCCACAGCATGGCTGGAGCTGCAGTTGCCACAGTGTATTAACGGTGAGCAACCGCATCAAGCTCAAGCTTCGCTGCGAGCTCTCTGGTCCACACACGCTGCGTGAGTAACAGATGCGCACTGCGATCGGTAACCGATCATGTCGCTTCCTCCAAAGTCTGTTGGTGACGGATCCCTGCACATCTGCTCCCGGTTCAGGCACAGGCGGGAAAGCGTGTAGGTGTGTCGCCTCCTCATAGCGCAGTGGTAAAATCAGTAACATTTTACGGAAGTGGGTAATTAAAAGGCTCCACAACAACAAAAAGTGCAGGGGGGAGAAATGACAGAAGGCAACACTGGAAGTGGACCTGGAAAGCGGCTGCGGTGAAAAAGGCAAAGATGCGCCAGAGGAAGCAACACTGAAGGAACGCCCCGAGAGCTCCCGCTGCGAAAGCCCGGGGCCGCGACGCTGGCAGCTGGGCCGAGCTCCGAAAGGGGCGCGACCAGTGACTGAGGCCGAGAAGACACGCTCCATACCCCAAGCTACACGGCAAGAAGGCGGCAAACACGCTCCAGCTGCTCTTGGTAAGTTCTACTCGAAGAAACAAAACACGTTCATTCTTGGTGTTTCTAACATTTGAATTACAGGGCACTAAATAAATATTAGCTTTACTATTTTTTTTCTCATTCCCCGATACATTTATAACCTATAGTAAGAGAGTTTTAGTAAAAAAAAATTTTCAAGGTCATGGAACTTAATAATTCACTGATCATGAAGATCATTCTGTATGTGGTCATTTTGCATTAGCTCGTGGGATCATTTTTACGGCCCCGCACTACCGTGCAAAGATGACCATCTATAATCTATACTAAAATAACTTCACATTTGTAATCATCTTTGTACAAACAAAAAACAATTGACTTTTATTAGATAGTTCTAGAACCACCAGCAGACTTTGAAATCTAACAGGAATTTAGTTTTGTTTCAATCTACCTTTAAACCCAAGAGAGCTTCCACACACAAGTTTCAAGGACTGCACGAGTCTAGGTGGACACAGCCATAATCCCGGAACATTTATGAATGGGGGGGAGGTCTATTCTCCTGTTCCAGCATTTTCTAAAATCTAAATTACAACATAAAGTTCTTTTCCTCAGCTCTTTAAATAAATACACATTGAGTCCTTTGTGGCAGGTGATCTTTTTATACCTAAATAGTCTTTTATATCAAAGAAAACAAGTTGAAAATCAACCTACAAACTTAAGGACTTAACGATGAATGGTTTCTTTCTGTTTCAAAAGTTCATGCCACTCTCAAAACATTGCCTGGTGATCTACAGTCTGGCTGCCAGTGTTCTAAAAAACCTTCTCAACACACAGAGAGGGAAAAGAGTGAGTTATCTGTAAGGCGGACTTGCGAAGCTTGTGCTATGCTGGCTGCGGGTCGAGCCATGGCACGCACATTTTAGAAAGTGTAACCAGAGGTGCCACACAGAATGCTGGCTGAGAAAGCCCAGAACTTTATCAGTTACCATTCAGCTGGCCATCCCCATAGCTCACTACATTGCATCCTGTGGTCACCTGGGACCTACTGCAAATAACAAGAGGTCTATGGGCCCTCAGCCTGTTATTCCAGAAACCATCATTTCATGACAACCCCTCGACCTATCTCCCTGCACTACTATAAAAGGTTGACATGAACGAAAGGGCCCAGGCTGGAACACCACGTCGGGGGCTTAAAATATGTCAAAAGTTTCCATGCATTCCACCATCCGCTCTGGTTTATAAAACAGCTCGCAGCCCTGCAGAAGCTGGGCTGATGGAATCACAGTCACAATCCATATCGCAAACTGGAACCTAGTCTGCATGAATAGACATGAGTGACTTGTATATGGATATGGGCCAACTGAATTTTGTAAAGATTTGCACTATGGAAAGCTATACCCTCTCTGTCTTTCCTATTATCTTAGCTCACTATAAAAACACGTCAACTGTTTATCCCCAAAAGGTGCTCTCAGGACATCCCTGAGTTTCCTGCAGCAGCGCCCAGGCCCCTCCACCATCCTCTTGCTTTCTGTGCCAGCGGACAGTCACTGCGGCTGGGGCAGAACCGGGACACAAACCTCCACTCGGAGGGAAGCCTGCACCTGTCACCTCACAGAGCAGAGACACACACACACACACACACACACACACAACTTTGCTTCACATAACTGCTGCAACTTTGCCACGTGTCTCTGATTAGAAGAACAGCACATACGGCCCGCGGGCCACACATTCCCCACCCCTGCCCTAAACATACCTACAGTGGCCTCTTTTACAGGGCACCCTTCAACTCTATTCAGCCAGACAGTGGGCTCCTACTGCAGCTGTTTAAAGCTTCCAGATAACAAATATGTTAGATAACAATTAATTGATGCAAACCATTGCTCACTTCAAGAACCTATCCTACTCTTAAAACAAGGAAAACTGTAGGCTTGCCTTGTGATTCCGTTATGCCTCCCACAAAAACAGACAGACAGACAGATAGACAGAAACCTGGGACTGAAAGCAGAGATGGAGGTCCCCCCATTCTTCTGAAGGTAGAACAGAGGAACAGAGGAGGTCTAAGCCTACACATGAGCCCAGGAAGGAAGCACGGAGATTAGCAGGCATTTATTACAATCTAGGTTTGGGGGGCGGTAATGGAATGTAGAGATCTGCAACTGTGCTCTGACACTGCCTTCGGCCAGTTCTTGATGATCTGTCTGCCAGCGTATACTGACTCACTCACAGGCTCCGCCAAGAAAACGTGAGATAGAGTGGTCTAGAACAACCTGACCAAGGAGGTGACATTTGAGCTAAACCTAAACGGAGAAGAATCCAGTGACATGAAAAGTTGGCAAAAGAGTGTTTGCAGAAGAAATAACAGGAGCTAAAGTCTTGAGATGAGACATGGTTTAGAAAGGCCCAGAAACGGAAAGGAGGCTGAGAAGGCAGGAGCATAGGAGACAGGGAGAAGCTGAGAAAAGCTGGCTGGACAGACAGACAAGGGCCAGATTCCCATTTCTTTCCACAGCATACAGGGCTGCCTATAAAAATCAATGCAGTGAAACAGAAAAAACATAAATGAAAACTTGTAACTTAGGACCAGGACAGATAAGAACTGTAGGAGTTACACAGACACAGAGACCAGACTGATGATTGCCAGAGGGGATGGGGGTTGGGGGACTGGATGAAAGAGGTGACAAGATTGAGAAGTACACATTGGTAGTTACAAAATAGGGGGCCAGGCCGGGTATGGTTCAGCAGTTGAGCATCGACCTATGATCCATAAAATTGAGGTTCGATTCCCAGTCAGGGCACATGCCCACGTTGTGGGCTTGATCCCCAGTAGGGGCTGTGCAGGAGGCAGCCGATCAATGACTCTCATTGTTGATGTTTCTATCTCTCTTTCTCCCTCTCCCTTCCCCTCTCTGAAATCAATAAAGATATATATATATATGTATGTGTGTATATATAAATATATATTTTAAAGTCATGGGGAGCACAGGGAAAGAGTCAATAATATTGTAATAATTACACATGCTGTCAGGTGGGTACTAGAAATATAGGGGAATACATTATGAAGTATATGACTGTCTAATCACTGTGCTATACACCTCAAACCAATGCAAAATAACACTGAAAATAAACTGTAGTTGAAAAATTAAAAAATAAGTAGATTAAAAAATTAAAAGAATCGTAGGCATCAGAATCAGGGAAAAATAAAGAACAAGCCTAAGTGAGGGTCAACAGACCCTCTCCTGCACACACGTGAAACGTGCGCTGCAAACGTGCCTTGTGTTCCTGGCCTTGGCCTTCCTCTCCCACTTTTGAGTAACTATTTAGGCAGATTCAAGTCAAATTCCAGAAAGATTCACTTAAAACTCATTGAACATATAATCATTCTATTGGTTGAAGGATTTTTCTCATGTGTGAGGGAAGCGATTAGTATTCTCAATCATACCTGCAGAAGGGAAAATGGGAATCCAAAGAAATGTTGGGGCAAAGGGAAGAGGCCCTAATAAGAGTTAAAAATGCACCCACCATGCTCTCTGTGCCAGAATCTTTCTTTTCATGCTTTAGACATGAATAAGACCATTTCCATCCCACCCATCAAACACCGAAGTGCACTGGACGGCAGACTTCAACGAATGCAAATATCAACCTTAATACAAACAAAAATTCCAAGAACGTCCCTGGTTGTTAGGGCTTCGATACCACATTCTGTTTATAACCCAGAGATAGGAGGCCCTACCCCACCCCACACGCATACCAGAGCTTCTAATTCGGGAGGAGGCCATTCATCACCTCGGCTTTGTTTAGGGCTTTTCTTCCTTTATCAGGAGCCTCACTGTGGCTGTGGGCGATCTAATTTGATCTCCTTTTGCACTTTGCATAACCTAAGGAGCTCCATATATCGAGCATATCACAAAATTCCATTCATACCCTTCATCCACAGGCACTGTGTGGTGCTATCTCTTAGAAATTCCCCAACACCAAGGCTCTTTCACCCTTAGGAAAAACAAAGCAACATTTGCAGTCTGCAGAATAAACACAGGAATCCCAGACACCCGGGGATTAGGGCATCCTTCAGTAACAATCTCTGAAAAGTGGGGCAAATCATTTCACTTGGTGGATTACAGTGTCCACCAATTGCCCACTGATACAGCCCACAGGTTCGTTTCCATCCCTGAAATTCTGGTTCTCCAAAGTCTAACCAATTTGTAAATACAGTGAAATTCAGATGTCCTCCTCTTATCTAATGATTGCCAGGGTTTAAGCTTTAAAACGGGGGAAATGTATATCCAGCCACTTGCAATTTGTAGAGAGGGGCAGGGGTTGAGCCGATGGGTGATGTGCTTTGTTTTGATTTTGATTTTGAATGTATGATCAGGCACCAATTCAAATGTAAGTTTCATACTTACTGACATAGCAGTTAATAAAATGTTCATGAGTTTATGAAAAGCTGACTTCCTCTGGGAGAATTGAAGGAACACACCAAGTTGGGGAAATGATGATTCTGAAGCCTCATGGGCAGTGAAACAGGTTTCATAGAAACAGTGTCGCGCTTCATCCTTTTACAGGGGTAACTGCAACAATCTGCTGGGACACGATGCCACTGTAGTTGTAGCCTGGCATTTTCTTTAGTATCATTGCAAAACACTTTCTCAAAAAGTAATACGACCTACGTGTACATACATTAGATTGAAATCAACTTAAAAATCTATCTGTATTTATTTCACCCCTATAATTTGCAGACTCTGCTAAGGTGTCTCTGGAAACCAAGTTCATGCTCCTGCTAAGTTCATTAATACCTGCTTATTACTTATTTCATTCTTAGCTTCAGAAAAGGACTTGAAATGAAGCTAAATTTAGCATTTTAAAACATTTGCTAAGTCAAAACCAGCTCGTAGGGTTGTTCTGTGGCTTGAAAGACGTCATATAGCCCGGCCGGGTGTGGCTCAGCGGTTGAGCATCGACCTAGGATCCAGGCGATTGGGGTTCGATTCCCGGTCAGGGCACATGCCCGGGTTGCGGGCTAGGCAGCTGATCAATGGCTCTCTCATCATTGATGTTTCTATCTCTCTCTCTCTCCCTTCCTCTCTCTGAAATCAATAAAGATATATTAAAAAAAAAAAAAGACGTCATATATTCAAAGCACTTAGAACTCAGCACATAGTAGGCACTCAGCACATGTTAGCCATCAGCATCAACTTCATGACTTGGGGCAATGGGAACATATAAAAGGGGAAACCAAACCAGCATTTGGCAAAGAAAGGACATAAGTACCCTTATTACCGGCCAGGTCCTGCTCTGCACTGCCTGTGACTTCACTCACTGCTCTGTTCCCAGATTCTATCAGGGAGATGTTGAATTGCTGAGTAGATCAACAGAGGAATTTTCCAAAAGCAGGTATCCGTTATTAACAACAATAGCAGTATACAAACATACCGAATTCACTTCTTGTCAAAATTAAATTGTATTTTTAAAAATTTATATTCATTTAATAGTTTTGAAATAACTTCCGAGCTCTAGCATTTTACCTGCAATCAGATTATACTATCACATGGCTGATTTTGCAGGTCTTTATTTATATTGTTATTTATAAAAATCATTAGTAAAGAGTTTTAACATTTACCCTACATAGTTGTTTATTTTTATTTCCTTTTGTTTGAACTATCTTTTTATTCATATATTTTACCTATCCCTTAGGTAAACCCCTTAAAAACCTTAATGATTTTTAAATTACTTTCATGACAGTTTTTTTTTTTTATGGATAATAGATTTTAAGATCTTATTTGTCATATTAATGAAAATATCTTGGTCAATGTATTTCCTGTTCATTTAAGTTTACTGCTGAATACACATATTTCTTTTGTTAGTTTCATGTAATTAACTTTATAAGTTCTCTTCTCTTAATATGTTCTGCAGTCTCATTTCTTTAAAAGCTACTATCCCTCCAAGTATCTGATAAGTAACTTGCTTCATGCTGGCTTTTTAGGTTATTTTCATCTCTTTCTTGTTTAACCATTTCACTCATCCCATCTGGAGATCAACTAGTGAGTAGATACGGATTATAACTAATTTTGCTTCAAACTGCAACCTACGATCTTAGTATTACACTGAATAAAACTTGCTTTCCCATATTTTTAAGACAAGCAGGTACTTTGAATAGGTTTCAAAAGGGGGAAGGCAGTGTGCGGGAAAATGCGGCCGTTTGGCTGGAGCTGCGGGGACACCGGGAAGCGAGCGGGGCAGGAAGGGCCCGCGCAGCACAGCAGCGTTCCCCGCGGGACATGAAGAAACACACGCCGGGCGAGCAAGTGAAATGGGGTCTGTAAAGCTCAGTCTGATGCCAGAAGCGATAAATCCTGGGTAGACAACGTTTGGAAACCACTACAATAAACAAAACCTTCAGGCCCTTCCTTTAATTCACGCCCTCCCTCCACAGGTCATGCCCTTCCCGCTCGCCCCCCAACTTTGCCACCGCCTCCAGCGAGGCCTCCGTCTTGGTCCTGGGCTTGTATTTCTTTTAAAAGGCAAGGAACCCTTCCAGGCCAGCATTCTCTTCCTGAGTACTAAGCAGTCCCCGAGGAGCAGAAAGGTCGGTGACTGGGACGCGGGCAGAGCCCAAATGACCAGGATCGGGAAAGCCTCCATTCCGAGGGACGCGAGTCCCCCGCACAGCTGCTGTCCTGAGCGCCCCGCGCTCCCTCATCCATGCGTGGTTCCCGAGAGGCTTCGGCCTCTCTCCTCCCCGGCTCACCACCCAACCCTACCCGGGCCGAAGCTTCCCCCGATCACCAGGGCCTTTCCCGACGATGCCAGAGGACAGCTGGTGGCTCCTACCCCCGCCACATGCTCAGGGCAAGGGATGCGTGAGCACACCCAGCCCAGAGCTCTGCGCTGTGACCGTCTGCACGCGTGTCTGACTTCTCGGAAAGGTCACGAGCTCCTGGAGGGAAGGAACCTTGTCTTTGGGACCCTGCCTTATTCAGGGACACATCCCAAGAGCTTAGCAAAATGCTAGTCACATGGTAGGTACCTAATAAATGGTTTTTGAATGAATAAATGAGCAAATGGAGCTTTTTATAAAACATTTTTTATTATGAAGCCAGTTGAATGCCAAATTCTGTCTTTTTAGAGTTTGCTTTCCAATTTCTTAATGTTGCCTTACCCATAAATGGACAGTCAGTCTTATATTAGTCATTTGCTATTATTGTCTTTCCAAGTCATATTATTGTCTTTTGATTTTCATAAAAAACTCTTTTTGCACTCATTTCTGATGGGTTTACATAATATTTAATTAAATGATGTAACTTCTGGTCAGAAACAAAAGAACTGACCCTTTGTTCCATTCAACTCAGACCTGGGAGGGGCAGTACGTGGGAAGAACTATCGGCCAAGGATATTCAGCAGGCCCTGGGCATCGGTCGGGGTATTTTAAAAAAGCGGTGGAGGGAATTTCTTAATTTGGAAAGTCAGTTATACGGAGGTAGTTTTAGACAGCTTCTATGGCAGACTGCTTAAAATCACACAGAACTTTCAAGAGTCAAATGCTAAAGCTATTCAAAGCCATGTGATTCATTACAGATGAGATGAGCCAAGATGTCTCCTTCCATTTAACTTAAATAACTTGATATGTCAAGTTCAAGTTATTAAAATATGCCTATACATTCCTCGGGGCTCCATCTATGCTTCCTGAATCTGGAACATTCCATTAAATCAAGACAATATGTATCAAAACTGACTTCCTGAAGATAATTCCTTCTAATCCCCAGCATTGGCCCACGGGTATGTTTCTAATTAACTCCCTGGAGATGCAGCTCAGACTTAGACTAAATTGACTTTTGAAACATCCTAGTGTATATCTAATTCCCAGTTACCCCGATAAAACAATCGGAGGTCTAGATTTTTGTACAGGATAAGAATCAGAGACATGGGAGAAAAGTAAATTAAAACTACCATCATTAATCAGGACTAGAAAAATTTCCAAATCCTTCTGGCAACTTTCCTAAATAAACCAAATATCATCAGGGAAACTACGTGGGTACACAAAGAAGAATTTCAGAAACTTTTCCCTAGTATTCCTCCTGTTTCTCTTTCTCCTCGCCTTTTATGGCCAGTCAGACACTGAAGTTAAGAAAACTATATAAGGATGTTTTAATTCAGAATTAAAATGCACCATACAGTGATTTTTAGTGACATAAAATGAAATGTTTTCACAAGCGACGATCATTTTTCTGCAATTTTTACAAACTAAAAAATCTGCCAGATTGAGTTCAAAATATAAAGTTTTATAATTTATAACGTGTCTGATCCAAACAAGAAGGAAAAGCCCATATGCTACTCTTAGAGATGTGTATGTACTTTCAGAGTTACAGCTTTTCTGGAAGAGGCCATTTCCACAACTTGAAAAACCCTAATGAGGAAAGAAGGAAGCATTTTACAACTTTCCTACTTACTAATAGATTCAATACCGTCAGAGCTTGAAACAGAGCAGCTTTCAAACACATTTCACAAGCCATTTGGAGCAAAGCCTTGTGACAGTTCCCTTCTAAAATTCTATTAATTCTCTTCATGGACCTGATGTATTTAAGCAACTTCACCATGTGACCTAAGCACTTTGCCACATGATTCACATTTTCTAGTCCATTACTTTTTATCAGGAAAGAGATCCAGCTAGCAGTAGTAGTGATGATGATGATGATGATGATGACGATGATGACAATAATAATAACAGAGATTTTCATGTACAAGTTTAAATTCTAGTGTGTCAGAAGATCCCTGTCCTGGGAGCCGAGAGATCGGAGTTCCAGTCCTAGGTCAGCATCACACAGCTAACTGAGCTTCAGTCATTCAGTTCAGCTCTCTGGAACTTGGTTTTCTGATAAAACAACAGATCTAACTGGTATATACATTTCCTTCTCAGTGCTGAACTTTTATGGTCCTATAATATAGTAAGTTTTTAAAAATACTACTTATGAGCCATAAACACTGAAGCCTGGTTTCTTCTCAGTCCCATAACCCGCACATCAGGGTGATCAAGTCCTAAATTAGAGTAGTCCAAGTTCAGGCTACTCTAATTTGCATAGACTATGGCAAAGCCTTCTTGAAAGGCTCCCTACCTCCTTTTTTTTTTTTTTTAAATATATCTTTATTGATTTCAGAGAGAGGAAAGGAGAGGGAGAGAGAGAGAGAGAGAGAGAGAGAGAGAGAGATAAAAGCATCAATGATGAGAGAGTCATTGATCAGCTGCCTCCTGCACGCCCCCAACTGGGGATCAAGCCCGCAACCCGGGCATGTGCCCTGACCGGGAATCGAACCCCGATCACCTGGATCCTAGGTTGACACTCAACCGCTGAGCCATGCCTGGCCGGGCCCTACCTCCTTTCTTACCTCTCTCCAGTATTGTCTCTCCATACCACATCCAGAATGTACTTTCTGACATGAATACAAGCTCATTTCCCTACGTGATTTTTCTATGGCTCTCTATTGTCTAAAAGAAAAAATGAAAAATCCTGTCTTCTCAGTGGAATTCTGGTAATAACCCTATAGGGTTATCAGAGTACTTGGCTCGTGGGGTTCATGGTGAGAATTAAAGGCTCCACTCATGGTCACAGTGCACTAAGTACCCAGTGCTGCCAGGCATAGCTCCACCATGCCCGGCTGTGGGCATTTTAGACCCCTAAACTGAGAAAGCTGTGATTCCAAGAACACACCGTCCTCTCTTGTCAAATCCATGTCAATGCACGTGGCTAGATTCTGGAAAAATTCCTCTTCCTACTCTTCCTCCTTCAGTTGTTGGGCTGCTCCCACCACTCCACAGTCTCCTTGTGAGGCCTCCTTTGACTGCTCCCTGCAGGCCTAGGGGCTCCTGCTTCTCTGAGTCTAGAAACCCGAAGCAGTCCCGATGCATGTCCCAGATTTTCACGAACCTCAGTGGGGCCAACTCTCCAGCCCTCTGACAAAAGGCAGAAGACCCAAAGTTAAACTCTTCTCTGGGTTTACGCAAGGACCGATTAAGATTTCCCCCAGGACAGCTTTTTGTGTTTCTTTTTGTTCCAAATGACACCCAAGTAAGTTGAATGATAATGCTGAGAGTGAAGTGATGATTTTCAGCTAGCTTTCCATGATATATTGAAGGCTTCCAACGCTTTTCCAATACACTGGTAGCGGCGATTCTGGAGAGACTGAACAGTTCTGCAAACTTAGTCACAAGCTTCGAATTGTCTTCAAACTTTAAATATTATATCCAGAATATTTTTAAAACCATATTTTGTATTTTTTCCATCATTTTTAACATAATGGAATATTTCCAATGGTAAGCGATGATTTAAAGTCTCCTAAAGCTTCCTATTTCTTGGGCCTAAGAGGAATGAATACTCTCTTTCCCAAAGCCCTTTGCCTGGGCTCCTCACATACATTTGCACCACTTAATGCCATGGGCTCAATGACAACAGTCCTTGTCTATATCTGACAGATCTCTTCTGAACTCTTCCTTCAAAGTTCAACTAATTGCTCTCCTTATATGAAACTTCTATCGCTGAAGAAGAAAGGCTACACATGCAGACAAACTTACAGCCTATTCATAATCTCCATGAGTGATTTACGATTAGATCTTCTAGCTGCTAGCCAGCCGATCAACAGCCAAGCAGAGGAAACAGTGAATCTTACTTGTCAACTACATGTGTCATCAATATGGTCCAGATTAGGAAAGCTTAAACCGGATTTCAAGACAAGAACAAAATTTCTGCTTCCACCATTACCATAAAACTAGACAGAGTTCTTTAAATTAAAATGGAGAATTCTGGCCCTGGCCGGTTTGGCTCAGAGGTTAGAGCACTGGCCCTTGGACCGAAGGGTCCTGGGTTCAATTCCAGCCAAGGGCACGTACCTTGGTCACAGGCTCGACCCCCAGCCATGGTTGGGGTGCATGCGGGAGGCAGCCAATCGAGTGTCTCTCTCACATCGATGTTTTTTCTCTCTCTCTCCCTTCCACTCTCTCTGGAAAGCAATGGAAAAGTATCCTTGGTGAGGATTAAAAAATAAATAAATAAAAAATAAAATGGAGAATTCTGGTTTTCATTGCCCAATACCCCATGAAAAAAAAGAAAAACAGAATTGATAGAATTTCCCAAGTAGTTATTAGAAATATGATAACATCCAGTCAGAATTTCTAAAGCAAACAAGAAAAATAATACAGAATTCCTTTTGATTTTTAAGATACTGCTTGACCACTATCACTACATGCTCATTTATTCTGTATGACTCTACTGACACATGTATGAACAACTACAAATCTATTAAGTAAACATTCAGGTTTGATAAACTTCACCCTTTATTCTGGTACCTTCAATTCTATACTCTAGGCACAAAAGGTAAACAGTAACAATATCACTGTCTCCCTCCAAATCTGCTCTCTTGAGCCTGATGAAACACAGAAATAACTTATCTACGACTGTCACTCTCCTCTGAAAACAATGACTATCAAGTAAGTTCCTCGACATGTTCCTCAGGCTCCTGTGAAGCTCTCCGGAAAGCTGGCAAGTATGCTCACTTCTACCAAGTCCCTCCCTTCTCAACTAAACAAAAACTCAAAAGCCTTGGGAGATACAGAACAAAGGAAAACAGTAATGAAAACTGTTTGGAAGTACAGAAGAGATCATTTAGTAGCTCACCAAATGATTCAAAATTTCTAAGACTGATCGGTAAAAGCTGCCATGAATGTTTAGTCTAAGATGCAAGTTCTTTACACCCGAAATAAACCTGTTGAAAGGTTTCCAGTCACTTTAATAAATTAAAATACATTAATTTTTAGCTAATACATACGTAAAAGCGATAGGAATAACAACATATCTATCTTAAAATGCCTTAATGTCAATATTGACATCATTTATTCACCCATATAAAATAGTCTTATTTGTTCACAGAAGGCAAGGACAATAAGTTTCAACAAGGAAATGGCTATTTGGCTCTATGTAAGGGAAAGGCACTAACAATTGTTGGCTACCCTTTTATAGGGCACTGACTTCATTATCTCATTTACTCTTTACAGCAACCCTGTGAATGACATCGTTTTATACCAAACTATATGGAGCACTGAGATTCTGAGGCCCTCAGTATTCTTCCTAAAGCACATCATCAATAAATGGCCAAGTCAACACTCAAAGTCTACCGCGCTCTCTCCAGAGTGTGCACATTTTCCCAGCAGGTTCTGGAGAGATCAGGAGGCCGTGTCTTCATTGTTGGGACTTGTGGACTGTTGCCAACACCCCTGGAAGCAGCAGCGATAGGGCAGTTGCTACACTCTCTCCTCCTCTATCTTTAACAAAAAATGACTGATCTATCATGGCTCTTACAGGGCCTAGACAGAGATTCTGAATCCTCTGCAACACTTCACAGGTCAGGCACAGTAGAGCTGGTAGGTAAAAATCTACTTTCCATCCTTAAGTACTGTAATGATCATTAATAATGAAGCAGAAATAGGAGCTGTTATTAACCACAAGGGCCCAACAGCCAGTTACCAGTAAAAGTCTGTAATACGTACTTAGTCTTCTCAATAGAGCTGAAAAAGCTTATTTTCCATAGCAGGTCAACCCGCTGTACTGAATTCCCATACTTTTCAATTTACTATATTAATCGTTATTAGAGGAACAAAACAACGATGTGGTGCCTCATCTGTAAAAGCTTAGAGGAAACCAAACTTACACAGTCATTCAAGCTCTCGGAAAGGCCACCCAAGGACACTGACACAATCAATCAAAATATTCCCCTGGCAACAGCACTGCCCTAACCACATGAATGAGCCGCTCGAAATAATTCCCAAGCACTTGGATCCCACCGAACTCAGGTCCTGCTATTCATCTACCGACAATTAGAAGGGGCAAGTCTCTTCAAGACCCTAATACATTTTCTCTGCGTGGCCAGACAAATGGAAATTGTCCACAACAGTTATTTTTACAGCTGGATTGAATACTTACAGTTCTCTGGATTGAGTCCGTAAGCTTTCTAGGCCTCAGTTATCTAATCAGTAAATCGGAACATACCTACTGTTCTCAGGATGAAGAGGCAAAGTATGAAAATGCCTAAAACTATGCTGGGTACACAGAGGTACTCAATATACATCATGTTTTCTTTCCTTCCAGCTCCAAACTGAGTCTTTTCCTATAGTTTTACTCTGGTCATCTTTCTTCAATAAGCCACTGAAATATCACACAGAAGCCAAGGAAGCCCAAATTAGACCCACCCATAGATCCCAGGGGTATAGTGAGTAAATACCTTCGGTAGGAGCCTTCGAACAGAACACAGCCACTGGAGTTCCTGTCTTTCTATCATTTAAAAGTATTATTTAAAGAGTTGAACAATCGGGCACAGAGATTAAGAAACAGAAGAGCAGAAATTCTTTCTCTGGCAATAAAACCAGCGATGTTACTTTTAAAAGGTGCTAGACAGGAAGGGCTAACGGTGACCACTTTTTGATAACTCAAACTCAACAGCTGGGTTAAGTGGCAGCTGAGCTGGCTCAGCCCTGGCTTTCTAGCAAGCACTCAAGGTTCGGAGGGACTATTATTATTAATTTAGCTGCAGCCTGGTGGGAACCATATTTTTCATCGTTCGTGATGGGAAGCCCTTGAGTTGCGGGGCCACAGCGGCAGCAGGCTGCTCCTCTCTGCGAAGAGTGGCGGGGCTCCGTCAAGGCCGAGGGGAGGGGAGCCAAGCTAAGTGCAGCTGTTGCTACTACGGCCACGGCTCACCGGGCTGCAGCTTTGTTCCCTCACTCACAGGGGCTCACTCGAGGCTGGGATTAAGCAGACCCTAAGCCCCCCACATTCCCATCTCATTGCATTCTGTCTGGCCGTGAGACAAAGCAGCGCAACAGACATTTTCATCTCACCTTAACTGAGCTCTCCAAAGAAATGCATTTCCTGCCTCATTATAGGATGTGCTAGACTAAGACTGTGTCATCAGTTTTGCAGAAAATAAAAAAGGTCCACTCTGGGCTTCTGCCATTCTGAAGACCCACAGTTTTGTCTTCACAGCTACCCAGCATTTAGGTACACTCCGGGCAATTAGGAGAATCAAGGTTACTGGCGGGGGGGAAGCGAGGAGAGGGGTAGGCCGGGGAGAGAAGGAGACAAGAGGGAAGATTCCCTGATTTCTGGTATTTCAATGTTATTTCTGAGGGACTTGAGTTTATATCTTAAATTCAAGGAAGTCCGCGTGTTCTGGGTAATACATGTGAATCATTGGAAAGAAATCGTCCAGTCTCTGAATAGAAGGTGACTCCTTCGATAACCACTCAATGAATCATAGATTCTTTATTAACTCAACTTCCTCTCAATGAGCTGAGAAAGTGTTACTCAGGAACCCCCTCCGGGAATTAGGGAAGAGTGAGTCTCCGGGACTTGAGCTCACCTGGGATACCCTCTCTTAATTTCTCCGCTGGGTTCATTCCAGCAGATGGCATGGGACTTGAGCTCAGTAGGTAAACCAATGCTCTTCAGCATGGCCCTGCAGAAGGTGGTGGGACCAGAGGGCCTGTCTGCTAGACCCCGGGGATATTCCTTCTGCATGACTACCTGCATTTTTAATCCCCAGTCCCTGGATATACGGGTTCGGTATTCCACACATCAATCTCTACCTGAAGCTTACACAGCATAATCTACGTTTTCTTTTGTTGGGCAAAGGTTTACAGAATAACTAGGGAATATTCTGCGCTATGTTCTTTGTCAGTCTGGTCATCCCAGCTCCTCCCAGTTACCCAGTGGCTCGCACCCTCACCTTATCTGGGTGGGAATGGGGTCAGTGAGGAAGGGCTGGAGCAGACCCCCTCTCTGACACTCCTCTCACATGGGCAAAGTGCATTAGAAATCATCGAGCAGTGGCCCTGTCCAACGGAAGGCCACTTTAAGAAATCTCCAGATATAAAAATGTTAAACCTCAAAATCTCATTCGGCAACGCAGAGAGAATCACAAGCCTGGGTCTGAACCAGAGCACTGCTACTAGCTGTGACCTTGAGGTAGTCACCTTCCCACACTGGGCCTCGGTTTTCTGACACATAAAACAAAAAGGGTGAACCAGATGCTCTGCAAGCCGCTCTCAGCTCTAAGGGTTTCCCATTCGTTTCCCAAAGCAATTCTCCACAGGTTTCCACGAAAACAACTCTTGCACATGGATTACTTGGTGCCATCCTACAATCATTAGCGTTCGGCTTTGCAGAAAAACACATGGATGACAGCAAATAAGTCACCTCTGAAATGCCATTTCCCTGGCTTCACTGCTTACACCCTCACAGCTCTTCATTCCCACACGTGCATTAGCCACATTTTAATACTATTTGCACTAACAACTTCTTAAATAATCCCAGACAATAACAAGTCTCTGGAATCCAAACACCTTTGATGTTTGACTTATAAATTTTATAGCATCTATAATTCTAAGGTTAGATTATATATTAAATTTCAAAGGCCAAGTACTTCAGAAGAGGGGAAATTATGTGTGCTTTCCACGCACGCCCTGACTCCAAATAAAATCTGCTCTTTAGTCACCAAAGGAGTGATTATCAACTGGCTAAAATTTGTCACTTGCAAAGCTACGAAATGTTTAAATTCTTTATGAAAACCCCAAGTAGTAAATTAAATTGATTCAAAATCCTTTGGATTCTCCTAAACTTTATTAAAACTACAAAGAGAAGATAATTTCTTTGTATCAGACTTGAAACTGCAGCTAAATGACATAAAAATACTGAAGTACTAGGCAATGCTATCAGTTTATGATATTTTGTAAATTTCAAATACATAAGAAATTAAGTAAGTCAATCTCTTACCTTACAACGTGTTAAAATATGTTCGGTTGTAGCTCAAGGACTTACATTTTGATGTCATCGAATGTATGATAAATGGTAATCAAGCAATTAATAATAACTAACAATCACACCTGTATGGATACTGCTCTGATCATACAGATCCCCAGGGGCCCTGAAGGAGGGAGCTGGAAATAAACACCCCAACCTCTCTCCCTCCGATCTCCTAAAGAAAATAAGAGCCCACTGATGCCTGCAGGGACACAGAGCAGCGTGGATTTCCAGCACAAGTACTACTGAACACCATATTTTGACTGAAGAAAGCTCAGGCATCTGGCCTTTTCCTTCCACAAGAAGAAAAATTTCAAGGAGCTGTTAATCCAAGTAAATGAAGGCATCTGGGGAACTAGCAAGAGATAAATAAACTCAAACATGTATCATGTGAAAGAACTACCTCTTGGGTTACTATAAACACTATGTTTCTTAAATGTAAAATTTGCTCTTGACTTTATCCCCCCAGTAAGGTGATTTAATTCCTTGTAGCTCAGATTTTTAATCCTAAATCATTTCTTTGTTACAGTTTGTAGAAGGGCTCTAGCACATTCTAAGGCATGCAAGCTCTCATTTCAGTTTCCTTCAAAAAAAACCAAAAAACTGAAACTCAAAGCAACTTAGCCCTGTACAACCTGGCTGGCCCGGCCCAACTCTAACCTCTCTGTCCACTCCATACAAGCTGTGCTTCCTTCAGGCCACCTCTGTTTCTGGCCAAACTCTTCTGAGCACTTTGGTTTAAAAAACTAAGCAAGAAAAAATACAGTCATTTGTAAGCTTGTCAAACGTTTCAGGCCTCTAGCTTTCTGATCAAACTTGTCGGGCCAATGACACGTCACCACACAATATATCATGGGATTTGTGTAAAATCGTCCTTTGATTTAAAGTGCAACGTGGAGCCAAAAAAAAGTACAAAAGAGAACACACTGTACATACTTGAAAATCACAATAAATATTTTCAGAATAAAACATATTAAAAATAGCCTAATCCCATTTATACTATTATACTCCTCAGAGGACGGGCTTTATTTTAGACAGGATAATATAATAGCGTTTTAGGGCTGCAAGGGATCTACATCTACTCCCTAAACTCTTCTTTTACAGATTAAAAGAAAAAAAAGACTTAAAAATGAGTTTTGTCCCGGTGGCAGAATCAGGATTAGAACTCAGGTATCCCAAAAGAGTCACAATCAGTATCAGCTACAGATAACACTATAATTAAGTACTTACCTTAGTAAGTAGAAATCCCGGTTTTTAAAAAATCCACCACAACAAACTAATTCAAAATTGGGCAAAGAATGAGAATAAATATTTCTACAAAGATTTACAAATGGACAATAAGCCCATGAAAAGAAGTTCAACACCATTAGTAATTAAGGAACTGTGAATCAAAACCATAATGAGATTCCACTGGACACCCATTACGATGGCTATTTATCAAAGAAAAAAAAGAAAGGTAACCAGTATGGGTGAAGATGTGGAGAAATTAGAACTCGAATACACTGCTGGTGGAAATATAAAATAGGAGAGCTGCTGCGGAAAAAAACCAGTTTGGTAAATTCCTCAAAAAGTTCAACAGAATTACCGGTAATTCCACTTCTAGGTCTAGACCCCAAAGAAATGAAAGCAGGGGCTCCAAGAGACACTCGTCCACAGATGTTCACTGCAGCCTGATTTACAGCAGATGCAGGCAACCTAAGCGCCATCAACAGAAGAATCAATAGACAAAAGGCAGCAATATGCACACAAGGGAATATTATTCGGTCTTAAAAAGGCAGAAAATTCTGGCACATGCTCCAGCAAGGAAGAATCTTGAAAACATTATTCTAAGGGAAAAGCCAGACACAAACAAGGCAAGCGCTGCGTCATTCCACGTGTATGAAGTGCGCAGAACAGGCCAATGCACAGCGACGGGGGGCAGAGGAGAGGCCGGCGGGCTGGAGGGGGGGTGCGGGGCGCCACTGTTCGACGGGGCTGCGGGTTCTGCCCGGGACGGTGGGCGCTGGGAATGGGCGGAACGCACTCAACGCCACTGAAGTGTACAATCAGAAACCGTCAAAATGGTAAAAGTTATATTTTGCTACAACTAATGAAAAGATACAACAGGAAGAAATCAGCCGTATGAATTATGGGCCTGGGGTCTCATGAAGATAGGCAATAAAATGGATCACCCCTATACCGGTGAATTGAGAACATTTCATTTCATTCAAGTAAAAAAGCCCAAAAGACACAACCGTGAAAATTCCAAGTTTCCTGGGCAAGATGACCATCCTGAGGGGGGCAGGGGCAGGGGCGGGGGGGTTCTATGCGCGGAGGCGATGCCTTTCACCTGCTCTCGGCTCTTTCTCGGTCCCGGAGCAAACGCTGGGAAACATGAGACACATCACTGTCCGGCTAACCTAGAGTGCTTCAGCCACAGAGGTTTTCCTTTTTTCAACAAATTAAATAATGTGTCAGACTTTCAATGCTTGGATAGTTTTTTCTTTCTAACTTGGCAAAATAACCCTTCAAAAGGCATGCGGACAGATGTTTGGGTTAGAAATAACCAACCTGTACCCTCCCAAGGTGCTGTGTTTATTTGAACGTGTGACGATGCTATGGCTCAAATAAACACTCAGCTGTCTCTCCCCTCCCGGTGGCCACAGCGCAGATGCTCCGCAAACGGGCGTCCACGGTAGCAAAGGTCGGTGTTGAAAAGTGGTTTGTGTTATACAATCGCTTCTGAGATGTGCAAAAAACGCCTCCTCTGCTCAGCCTTTCCCCGTTCGTTATTTCTTACTTTCCTTTCCCAAATCTCCCCATAATCAAGGCCAATCCTGCTCGCTCGCTGAGTCATCCTGAGGCCTCCCAAACCACCTCGAGGATCCTGCACCCTCTGCGACCGGCGAGACCATCTCACACACGTCGTCCGCTGCAGATCAAGCCTCCAGGGGTCAGGGTCCAGCTGACCAGGCGGCACGCGTACAAGGGGGGCCGCAGGGGTTCGCTGTCACTTTCAGCCTCAGTACCATCACCAAAGGAGCACGCTTGTGACAAGATGCCGGAGGTTCTACCTGGAGAACAATCTTGACATTTGAAAGGCGGGGTTCTCCAGGGACCCGGACAGAGTGTCAGAGAGAGTGTCCAAGACGTTGTCCAATAGGAAAAAATGGCAACGCTTAGCGCTGGGTTTCTCAGCTTTGGCACTGGCAACATTTTGGGCCAAATAATTCTTTGTCGTGGGGCTGTCCTGTGCACTGTGGGATATTTAGATGGATTCCTGGAATTTATCCATTACATGCCAGGAGCACTCTCCAGTCTGGCCAACCCACAGTGTCTCCTGACCCTGCCAAACGTCCCACCTGGGGCCAAACTTCCTTTGACTGAGAACCATCAGACAAACTCAGCTTTTCGCCTTCCCATCTGCACTAAGGGTGTGAACAGATATTTCAGAGTAGGAGAGGGAACTGAGTGAGCACCAGCAAAAGATAAGCCTGCCAAACGTAGGTGAAATCGGGGAGTCGGAGGCAGGGACCAAGACACGGGGCCTGGTGTCAGGAGGCCACGCTGGAAAGAGGAGGCACCCAGAGGTCAGTGAAGGAAATACAATGGGCTTTGATGGCACAAGGAGGGAGAGTTTCAGCTTTGCTATCCCAGCTAATGAGCTGACATGTTCACTCTCTTTTTCCATTCATTCAAGTTCTTTCCTGTGCTGAAAGTGCTCCTGGGTATCACGTTCATAAGTCACAATCTAAGCCCTGTGGGTAGGAAGTTCAGGATACGGACTGTGTGTTATCAGAAAGTTAGGGCGATGGTTGCAAGACAGGTTTAGACAACTTGGTATCGTCCCAGTGCATCTTCTCTTAAAGACTGTCCTCAAATACTTTCAACGTGCTTAGTATCAATTCCCAGTAGGGCTTCCCGAGGATAAGGGTGGATCTGTGCAAATAGATCTCCCCTTCCACTCTCCTGGAAGAACAAATCTATGTCCTGTTACTAGCAGGCCAAGAGCGTCGCTCTTGCATACCGTGGCCCAGGCCATGGAATGGAATTTTTGGTAAGAGATTTAGGCAACATCCCAAAGCTGAGGACGAAAGTCAGTAACAGTCACCTCAGTTCCCAGGATGCTGGCTGAGCTACAGAAACCAGCTTGTTGCGCTGGAGCAGAGGAGGTGAAAACTCTTTGGAGAACCTGACACTTATCCCCCAGAATTCGGGGGACATGAGCAAAGAGACTTTCTTACTGTCCCCTGGAAAATGTACAAGGCAGGAGGCAGGCTAGAGCAGGCTGAAATAGTGGGATAAAGAAAGAAGGCAGCCTGCCCCCAGCATTTCATGTGGCAAGGATGGTACCCTGGGGGCAGCCTGCCCAGAGGCTGCCTGGCAGGGTGAGGAGACCTCAGCTTTAGGAGCGGTGGGAACTGAGGTAGGGCTGCTGCAAAGGGTGAACAGCTTCTGATCACATGGCTGACTTTCTTCTGGCATTTATACATCACTTCCTAACACAGTATCAGCCTCATGCAGAAACTCAATAAGTCAGTATAATAAATTCATAATAACACATCTCTCTGGAACCATTATTTATTATGAATTAATAGTACCTTAAGATCTTTGCTACTCAAAGGGTGATCCATGGGCCAGGCAGCATCCCATCCCCTGGGAGCCTGTTAAAAATGCAGAATCTCAGGCCCCGCCCCAGACCTACTGAAAGAGAATCTGCACTTTGTCAAGATTCACAGTGATTCCTATGAGCGGTAAAAGCTGGTGAGCACTGGCTTAGACCACAGGATCTCCATCAGAGCTATACATACAAAACAATTGCCTGCATCATTTGTTTTCAAGCTATACATACCCAAAGCCCACCCAGAAATTCTGACTTAGGAAGCCTGGGGTGTGGGCTGGGCATCTGTACTCTTGGATAACCCCTGGGGTATTATTCTGTTGTATAAAACCAGGACTAGGAACCACTGACTCAGGGGTTGGAGAAGGCAGGCATTTAAAGTCAGGTTTCAGCAAGAGCTCCTACCTCCTGACCTGCCTCCCCACCATAAACATCTCCCCACAGGTGAATCAACTTCTCCTTCCTTGGTCACTGTCAACCTTCAGCAAAACATACAATTTTGTCTCCATGATCGATGAGGAATTCCTTTCAAAATGAGCAAGGACAAAGCCATACCCAGTGGGGACACACAAAGCAATGCAGGTTAAAAGATACTGGAGGCCTCCAACTCGAATCCTGCCCACGGCTGCCTGGGAACACGTCAGTTTGACTCAGCATGGACTTCTCATAGGGCTTGTTATTTGTGAATGAAGATGAAAGGAACCATTCGCCAGCCACCACTAAACTGTTAGGTTTTCTTGTCTAGATTCTGTCTCAAAGGAAGAACAGGACCTGATTTAAATCAGACCCTGACTCAGCCTCTGTTATTGCTACAACCCAAATATTCGAACTCGGCCACCACTGGAATAGATCAAATTTCAAATAACCAGCTAAAATAGAGCCCAAACTCTTGGATCCCAAGCCGATTTCTAGGATAGACTATTAGGCAAATTGGCCCTATTAGTCCCTGGTGCAGTATGTTCCTAAGAGTTAATTTCCTTACATGAGATCCCTCAGAATTCTGAAGTTTTCAAGTAACTGCCAGGTAAAAAGAAGAAAGACTTCCTCTGGCAGAAAATGGTCTATAATATGATGAAGCTTGACAGAAGGGAAATGATAATTACTGTATGAACAGCACGGTCAGAAGTCTTTTACCAAATAAGGTTATGATTTCTGCAGTGAGTGCATTTCAATAAAAGGGTATTTCCAGTCTGAAGAGCTTAGCTTTTTCTTTTTTTAAAAAAAAAAAAAAAAAGGTAAAATACAGAGTAAATTTTAATACTAATTCATCTATTTACCAAGTACACAACTTTGGCATGAATTTTTTTTTTTCTTTTCCATACAACGTCATGGTTTTCTGGGCACATTATGGGACTCTCAGATGTTTCTAATTACCCTCTGTGTACACCCAATAAAACAGCTGGCTCAAGATGTTATTAATACCACAAGAAGATCCAGAGGGCTCATAAATCACCCTTTCTTCAGAAAGAGACAATGCAGTGGCAAAAAGTGACACGTTCGAACCTTTATTTTAAACAAAAATAAAATTAAAAAAAAAAAAAGAGAGACTTTCATTAAGAATGCCCCAGGGCGCTTCCTAATTTGCCAGGAAAGGGGCAGTGGTCACCTTTCCTCACTGCAAAAGATTTTAAGGTCAAATTCCCCTTTTACCTCTTTGAGGGAAAATCTGATGAAAATCAGGCTGAGTTTTCGCACTAGGAAAGCTTAGAAAGCCCCCATGTTCCAGAACAAAACTTGATTGAATCTGATGGGCATCTGAAGTTAGGTCTTTGAGTGAAGAAATCTCTCATTACCGCATAAAGTTGTTGCTTTTTTTCCACCAAATCTTACCCAAAAAGCCAACAGTGCAGTCGTGCCAATTTTTTTCAGTAATTATTGCCTGAGTCTAAATTCAAGGTAACGGAGTTGAGCGGCAAACCATCCCTTCAGCCCATTCCCTTCAACTAAACAGAAAATTGAATTTTAATAAGTGCATCAATGACAGCATTCTATTAAATTGGCAGTGGAAGGGTATCTGGTTCTTCTCATTTTTGTGTCTGATATAACTTTGGGGAATGAATCTCAAACTTCCTCACTAACTTCATCCTGCCCCATTTGGTAGTTATTTGATTTTCCTGGACTGCGGAGCATGAAGATGACTGTGTGGCTGCCCTCAAAAACATTCTCACATCATCTGTGATGTTAGTTCCAGGAGGCTTTTCCAACAGTACACAAATGCATTATTCCTCTCCACTTGGAAAAAATATATATACCTCGAGATTAAAAGCCGATACAAATGTTCTACTTTTATACTAAGATGCCAAAGCCCAACGCCTACAGCCAATAAATGAGGCGGGTATACGCTGCATGGCATAAACGTGACTTCAGCATCTACTTTAGGTCCAGCTTCCTCCAATTTACTCCATCCTAGGAGCCCGGAGGTGCATGAGGCAGACGACAGCAGAGGGCACCGCACAGAGCAGGAGCGAACGTTACAAACATCCCTGGAGATGCCCCATCCGCTCGGGATGATTACTTTTCCTCCCGACCACAGCTTCTGGTTCCAAAAAGAGCTACATTGTTTCGATGCTCTCACCACTGCCAGCCAGGCTGGCAACCTGCAGGAGCCTCTAGGCAGGCAGGCAAGTGAACCCCGCCCCCAGGAGGTGCCGCATCCAAGCCGGAGGGGCGTGGCCCTACTGTGTGAGCAAATAAAGAGCCTTCTGTGCACTAGCAGCAGAGAGGCAAAGTGAGCACATAATGGAATCACCCTTCTAGGTCTTTCCTGCAGCTATTGTGCTATCCGGGTCGGTAAAGGAAGGAAAGCCTGCCTCGGTGGGACACAGGGAACACACCCCATCCAAGCTAGGGGAGCGCAAGCACTCTCCCCCACATCAAGGGAGAAAGGGGGTGCGAATTAAGCACAGGATGTGTTTTCTTCAGAAGAGAAGGGGCCTCCTCAGATCAGCCCAAGGAGCCCAAGGACACCTTCAGCCTGTGGCTTTTCCGGAGCCTCAGCACAGCCCTGCGAGCAGCTCGGGGCATCACCGGATCCATCTTACCCGGGTGGGATCCGCGAGGCTGGGTCGCCGGCCCAGGCTGCCAGGGCCAGGCCACGGTCCACCTGAGCCAGGCCGCCACGTGTCAACTGACGCGGGAATGACTAGCGGCCTGACCCGAAAGAGAACCCCGGCGGCGGCAGAAACGTTTGAAAGGGAACTTGAGGCTGAGAGTCAGACAGGCGGCAGGCGTGGGGAGCCGCAACTCCACGCAGCGGGGAGAGCTGAAGTTCTGAAAATGTGACTGCACTTTGCCGTGCGAGGGAAATACACTGCAGTCAGTGTTCAAAATGTCCAACTCGACTCCTTGCGAAGTGCTACAAAGGTGCCCTTTCCATGCATCTTGCAGTCACTGGAGTGTGTTTCTCCTTTCCTGTGACCCCCACCCTCTCAGATGAGTCTCTCACCCCTTTGATTTCAGTTGTCTGAGAACCTTGGATGGAAAAACGTGTATCATCCAGGCACCTGCACGGACAATCTGCTGTCAACAAAAATGCATTAAGCCTCTCTAAAGTGAGGCACGATGCTGGCACTGGAGGAGACAGGTCCCTGTCCCCAAGCAGCTGGGAGCGTAGTGGAAGAAACCGGTGCGAAAACAAAGAAGGGGAGGGAGGTTCTGTGGCGTGAGCGGCGCTCGCCGACTCGGGCCAGCGGTGGGTGGCTGCCCAGGCGGGGCTGCGCAGGGCGCTGGTGGGGGGGGGGGCACAGAGGCCTGGGGCATTCGGGGCCCTTTGGTCTCCCTGGAAGCTCAGCCTGGCAGAAACAGGGAGGAAGGGGCGCAGCCGCAGCGAAGGCCAGGCAGCAGGCAGCGGCCAGTCCTGAGGGCTCGGCCCGCCGTGCCAGGCAGCAGCTAATCCTGAGGGCCTCGCACGCCATGCTAAGCAGTCTGGAGTTTTCCAAGGATCGTTCCACATATGCCTGAGCTGACAGATGAGGAAAGAATACACACTTTGTGACATCGCGTTACAGGCTCCAAGGAATTTTGAAAGGTCATTTATTCTAAGCTAGCCCCGTACAACCCGTTTATGGAGTCCTGTCCGACCCGTGACACAGGCCAGGCATGGCTTAAGAGGGACAATCAATCACACACGCCTTCCTCACTGGGCAAGCAGACTGCCAAACCCTCTTTCACCGAGGGTTAGTTTCTTCGAAACTGTCCCAACTACAGACAGAGTCTCATGCTGCCGCTGAGACACCCTTCCCTTCTCACCTTCAGGAATCTTCCTCTTCAACCAAACAGGACTTCATGCTCCTGATTTTGGCTCTTAGGGTCAACCTATTACCCCCCCTTGGTCCTACCAACCCTGGACCCACCTTCCCATGCAGCTCTCATCACTGGGTGCTCTCCCCTACACACACACACACACACACGCACACACGCACATGCACACACACGCATACACACACGCACACACACACATGCACATGCACACACGCACACACGCACATGCACACGCACATGCACACACACGCATACACACACCCCTGCCCTTAGAAGCAGGAGCCATTTTTATTTCCCTTAAGAGAAAGCTCCATACCAAAATCTTATGGTCTGTCTGACATGAAATAACGTTGGAGAAAGTGGAGACACAGCGTTTCTGGTCATTCATTTCTTTATTGAAGTCCCTGTACTTTTTATTATAAAGAACCAAGATTCCTTCTGCAATAATTCCAAGACTTTTTTTTTTTTACCCAATGACTTGCTTGTCTCTACTGTGCATAAGGTTCTTTATCAACAGAGATCACACACAGGAAACCAATACCAATACCTGGATAAAGCCTAACCCAACAGGACGTATTGGAAACGTTCACATAAATTCTCCTAACATGACAGTTTAAATAGAATAACCAACACAATCACAGAGCTCGACTGTAAAGTCTGTGATATTTCCTCCCAGAGCTCACTATTCACACCACTCAGATCTCTGTTCGAACATCATCGCACCCGAAAGCCCTTCCTCACTCGTCCAAAACAACAATCCACACCTTCCACCAACACCCCCATTCTCTGTCCCCCTCCCAGCACTGTATTTCTTCACAAAATTGACCACTCCCTGACACTGCATTATATAGATGCTTCTTACAGTTTACTTCTGGTAGTATACATTTTAGTCTCATCAATTATGGTAAATACATGTAACTTAAAATTGACTATCTTAAGCATTTCTAAGTATCTAGCACTGTAGTGTTAAGTACATTCAGACTATTGTGCATTCAATCTCCAGAACTTTTTCACCTTGCAAAACTGAAACTCTGCACCCATTAAAATCACTCCCTCTCCACCCCTTTCACCAACCCCGGAAAACCACCACTCTCTCCCTCTGTGAATCTGACCGTTCCAGGTACCTCGTACAAGTAGAATCGTGCAGTAATTGTCTTATGTGACTGGCTCATTTCACTTAGCATAGTGTCCTCAAGATTCATACATGTTGTAGAGCCACCTTATTTTTTTTAATGTTACAGGGTCAAGGACTTTGTCTATTTTGTTCATTGCTATATTCCTAATACCTAAACCAACCCTCAGCACATAGCAGGTGCTCAATAAAAATATGGTAAATGAATCAGTGTTCCCAATACCATAAGTGGAGCACCACTTTTATGGGTGCTCCACAGCTTAAATAAAAGAAAAAAGGGAACGCTTTACATTGTGACATTTATTCACTATTAGAAAATAAAATCATTTGAAAAGATTATATATGGGAGTAGTTTCTTTGACGGCTCCTTAGGCATTCTAGAGTGCCCAAGAAAAAGGCAACCTCTTTCTTTTATTACTGCACTGGATTATCTTTAAAAAACATAAAACCTGTACCCTGGATTATCTTTAAAAAACATAAAGCATGTACCCATGCATTACAGGGGAAAAATATACACCCCAGTTCATCAAAAAGTGACATGTTGGTATTGGATTGGTTTCTGTGCTGGATAAACATCAAGGGATCCAAACAATGACAACTGGCAGACGACGAAAGACTCGGTGTCTGAACTAAGTTGCCAGAAAAAAAAATCTCAGTGCCGCCTCCTCCTTGGGCAGTTCTGTTGGTTTATTTAATGCCTCCTGGCGAGAGAATTTCCTTCCCTCCTTAAGAGGAGAACCTACATAACGTGGCCCACTTCCATTCCCCACCAAACCCGGGGATTAACCTGCTGCTGGCGGACCGGGCGGCTCCCGCAGAGCAGCCAGCCAACCTCGGGACAGTTCAAAGCGCCTACAGGTCGTCGCCCTTACGATGGGGCTGTTTAGGCTATTAAAACACTAGTTTCCTACCTGAAAAATACAACTTCCCTCTTTTTTTTCCAAAATGATAAATATCCATGTCCCCTTTCCAGGGGACATCAGTAAGGTCCGAAAGAGTGAAGTCCTAACTCCTAAGCTTGAAATCGAAGGCCTTCGTCGCCTTGCCCCAATCTGCTGTCTGACTTGTCATCTGTCACTACCTTTCATTCTTTCTACAGTTAAGGGAAACTCCTCGCAGTTCCCAGACACCACCTGTGCCTTCTTGTCTCCACGCCCAATGTGGACGGGAAGGTCCTCCCTTCCCTGCACTTCCCGTCCATCCTCATTTTGGAACTGACCACCGTTTCGAGCTGAGCTGCCCCCAGCGGTCCCCACCCAGGCATCCCGCACTGACCCAGCCCCCACCATGAGCCCATCTGTTGAGCAGCCGGGCGGCCTGGTGAACGAAACAGAAAAGGCCATCCCTTTTCTCTGAAAGCTTCCCTCCGGAGCTGGAGGTGACAGCTCCCCTGGGCTCCTGCTGAGACATTTCTACCTTGAATCGGGGCCATTTACAGACACTCCTCAGCTCCTCCTCAAGCACAGGCAGTTTTAGGATTTGCTTCTCCTGGAAAAATCTAATATAGTGTTTTATACATAATCACCCCCAAGACATGGTCCCTGGAGGCAATGTGGGAGGGCAGGGGTGTGCGGACTCCTGGACAGGAAAACTGACTTACAGTCACCTTGAATCAAACCACGAAAGCCGTGGTACTCACATCTACAAAATATGACACCACCATCTACTCTTCTCAGGGGAAATAAGCATAAATAAAGTAATGCATGGGAACATACTTTTTAAATTGTCAAATACTTGTTATAATTATTCAGTTGGTGCTAATGGAATGTGAGTCCCCTGTAACTCCTCAGAGAAAGCACCGTATAAACTGAATGTGCTATTTTAGCAATCCTGATGGCTTTTCAATGTCTCTACAAATAACTTCTGCCAGGGGACAGTATTATTTTATTTGAAATGCTCTAGTTGTGACAGCATGAATTCCTATGCTCTTCTTATTAGAGGAACTTACGATTCTATAAACAACTTAAAAATACCAGGAGGTCATCTTCATTATATCCCTATGGAATGGGAGGAATCCATTAAAGCAACAACAGCTAACCTGCTGACCCACCCATCTGGGGACATGTTTCCAGTTTTAAAAAGGCAGGGAGAGCAAGGAGGCAGCACTCAGAATGCCACGCACACAAAAAAAGTTCTTCTAATTAAAAATCTGCTTATATTATAGGAAATGCCACTTAATGTAAATATTCTGTTACATTATACTAATATCACATTCATAAAAATGAGTTTATTCTAAAATCTCTGATTACTTCCCTTGGATATCCTCATTTGGGCCTCACTTTTAAAGTCACATGAAGTGGAAGTTATATTTAAGATTTCCCCAACTGAACACTCGAGAACAGAGTGTGTGCTTAATCATAATGAAAAAAATGCACCTGCCTCTCTCGTCTGAACAGCCCAGACTCACCATCACCACGGACCCGAAAGGCCACCGCAGGAGAAGCCCAACAGAAGGACAAGGCACCACCCGTGCCTGCTACAGAACCAGCCTCTGCACGCCTGTTACTCCCTGCGTCGTGGAGATCAGTGGCCTGCGCCCCAGAGGACCGAGAGCCAGAACGTGCCCGATGGCTATGATGATGCCAGGCTCGGAACCCAGGGCTACTGGCCTCTCAGTTGTTAATTTTCTATTATACCATCGAGCCTTCCCACAAACTCAGCCCTCCCTGAGGTCCCTCACCTTGTCCCGCCTACACATCTTGGGCAGACCTCAGGGAGTCAAGTAAACAGGGGCCATAAAGGGACCTACGTTTCAGTCCTCCCTGACTTGCTCTACACTAAGGCAAACTCACATAGGCAGGCCACTGTGTCTAAGTTTCCTTACCGAAAAAAGGGGTGACAATAATCTCTCTTCCACTTCTTTAAAAAAACAACACCCTGTAAATCGCCATGTAAATGTTCAAAATTATTTCTGCAGTTCTGATGATCAAAATGGATTACTTAACGAAGGTGCCCTATGAAATCCATATGGTTTTCCCCGGGTTATCTGGACTCATTGGAGCAGGCGTCAGCAAACTATGGAGCTCAAACCAAAGTTGTCCAGCTGACTGTTCTTGCAACACAGCCAGGCCCCTTCTCAAACATATTGTCTATGGCTGTTTTCATGACCAGGACAGAGTTGAGTAGTTGGGACACAAACTGCATGGCTTATAAGGTCTAAAATATTTACTGTCTGGCCCTTTACAGAAAAATTTTGCCAGCCTCCATCTTTAGTAACCAAAGACAGTAACTGACAAGTTATCAGAGGCCAAGGAAACTAGCTCACAAGTTACAACAAATTTTGGATTTTCCTCACACTGTACTATTTTCCACATACATACCTTATTTGTCAAAAGGTTTACCATACTATAAACAAACATATATAGAGAAAAGCAATTAATTCGAAAAACCACTTTTTCTAAGTAATTAATGAACTTAAATTAAACCAGTAAAGTCCGCAAAGATGTATGCCCGAAAAGTGAATTTCTAAAATTTTCTGTTTTTCTGAAGAACCATAACCTATAAATTTTACAAAATTACCATTCTTTAAAAAAGTAAAACTTGTCCCTCACATTATCCAGTATTTGACTTAAAATGTAAAGAGATGAGAGAAATAGCTCAGGATGTCAATGAAATATTTCCCATGACTTCCAATGTGAAACTGTTCATTACTATGCCCCCCCCATTTTTATTTATTTTTTATTTTTATTAAACTACTCTGCCAGTCTTTTGTGGCAGAGTTGAGCTCTGGCTTGGAAATATTTTTATAAATAATTTTTCTGCATTTTATACTTTGAATGGGCTACGTGTATTCTGTTCCTACACATTTGCTTAAATGCCAGAGAGGAAAGTGTGTGGCGTGTTTTAACAAGCAGACTTCCTGTGTTTCTCAAAGTCTTTAAATATTTAGTTTCAAAATGAATACACTGTAAGCCAAAAAAATTACCACCCATCTGATGACTTTGTCATTCCTACTGTAAGGATTTGTGAGAAATGCAAGGAGGCGGGGAGCAGACGGTGCTGGCGATAGAGGAGGGAGAGCAATGAGAGTAAGGAAAACAAGGAAAGTAAAAGTGAAAAAACCCATTAAGCCCATAACAACCTGCTTGGGATTGTCTTTTCCCTTCCCCTCCTTGTCGATAGCCCTCTGGAAAAGCCGGAAAATAATATTCCTTATTCCTCTTAAAGAGTCCTAAGATTTTAGAGGCGCACTGTATTTTAGAGGTCACTACATAGGAGCCATTTATTTTATGGATGAGAAAATCGGAGGTTCGGAAACATGAGCTGTCACATCCTGCAGATTAGCTGGTAATTAGTGGCAGGGCAAGGACCAGAATCCGGTTTCCTGATCATCAGTTCAACACGCTTCCCATTAGACTCGGCTCTCTGCCCTGCCAAGCGTAATGTGCCATTTGGCACCTCGCAGCTGAATTCTTTTTAAAATATGCCTAAAGTACCCCAACGTAGCCAGGAAATTCACAATGCCCTTCTAAACAGCATCTACGGGGCATGTTTTTTCCAAGTACGGACGAACAACAATCCTAGGCAGACCTCATAGGGATTAGGATTCGCAATAAAGCAGAAGGATCGCAGAGCAACTAAGGACCTCGAGCTGCCTCGCTGTGTTTTGTCTTGATGGAAATCAGTTTGAAATAGACACCCCCCCTCCTCCTACCCCCCAGACGTACGCTCCCAAGACTAAACAGCAATATTCCATAAAAAGCCCAGATCTAGCCAGTGTTATTATCTGTCTGACATTTGGGTTATCCCCGTGAGTAACTCCTAAAGTAACGTGGGTGTCTGTGATTATTTGAGTACACAAGGCAAACCATAATTGGTCAAAAAAATAATAAAAGACATTTTTCCGTGACAAAAATACCGTATTGAATGACAGCCTGGCAGTGTGACAGCAGCCAGTGGACCGCAATACTTTCTCCACTTACAAAACAGTAAAAAAAGAAACAAAAATTCTTTAAAAAAGTAAAAAGCCTTTTTTTTTGCAGTCAGTAATGACTACGGTTCATATTTAAATTATTTATGAAATAGTAAAAGGTTTCCGGTGCTGACAGTAATCCACCAGCATCTATCCCCCCCGCCCCCCTGCAAATCCATGTCCTGTATCAATTTATAATTCGGTCTTTTAATGCAGAGCAGAAATGTAGCCAAAGATGCAAGCCTGTGTCTGTTTCTACAAGCAAAAATACAAGGCTCTGACAATTTTTTAAATTTCTTTAGAACGGTCCTATTTGTGGAGTGAAAACTTAAATGTAGTCACCACCTTCCAAATGTTACAGCACGAGTCAAATCTACCGTAAGTTCTACGTATCACCGAGAAGAGAAGATCTGAAGTCGATCAGAGCAAGTTGTGGTTTACGGTCTTCACCTCAGACTGTTTCCTCCTGTCCCACGGACCCGTCCCCAGCGCCACCCGGCTGCGTCCGTGATAAGCAATAAGGGGCAATATGCTAGTTGCGTTTCTCTAAGAAGCCAATCACCAGGCTAAAATGTATTCGGAAAGTCATTTAAAAGGTCTCTTGGAAAAAAAAAAAAAAAGCATTTTTAGACTCATAGACAGAAACCCATTCAAACAGAGAGCAGTGTGCGAATGGGCGGCGGGGGGGGGTGCGCGGGGGGGGGGGGGTCTAAATGCTACGAGCTCGTAAAGCTACCCGGTAAGGACAGTGAGGGGCCGTGGAGGAACTCACCCACTCGGAAGTTCGTGGCCGTCAGGGTGTCGGCAGCATGGCCATTCTCACTAATGAGAGTGGTGGTGTTCCCCTTCTCACAGCTGTTCTGACAGCTGCCCTTGGTGCAGGTCACTCTACAGATGCTCGGAGTAAAGACCACCTTGATGCGGCCAGTGTGGTTACTCACTAGGAGCGGAGGCAGGGAGAAAAAGAACAACAAACACATCAGCTTAGTATCCATGAACTTGCCTTGGAAGGTTGTTTTGTTTTTTTTTTTAAAAAAAAAAAAAAAAAAAAAAGGTGAAAAAAAGAAAGGAAAGGAGCGAGAGGGGGAAAGAGAGAGCAGCCCACAGCCCGACAGGTCGCAGGAAGGAGGGAAGCCTCCCGTGCTCGCGGCTCGCGATCCAGTGGTGTCTCTGAAACAGGAGTAGGAAGCTTAGCAAACAGAGCTCTGGGATGCGCTCCAAAACCACATTTGAAGTCGAGTCACTGGAGTGGGATTACTAACCACAATGCTGTACTTTATTCGCGGGCGGACAAAGAGCAGCACCGAGGGCACGACAGATGAAAGGGCCAACCCTGACAGGCAGATGTAATGCAAAGAGCTTGGCCATGCACCTCGTGGTGAATAAACTCCTGTGTCCTCGCCTTGCATACTTTCCCTGTTTCTCCACTTATGAAGTCACCGCTGCAGCCCGACCCCTGGAAATGTTTTAGGCATGCGGCATGTCTGAAAACATCTGTCTCAAATCTCCTGGCACTCCCGGCTCCAGTGATCGAATCCTGTGACGCAGCTGTGGGAGCCCAGTTCTTTTTCACGACTCCGGGGCGTTATTTCTCCCTGTAAATGTATGCGGTGTGTATTTTGTTTGACCGTGAACAGGGTCCATCCCGGGGAAAGGGAGGCCAGCTCACAGGGCTACATGGCTGCCTCTGTTCAAATGCCACCCTGGAGCTGTCACTGCTGCTACTCAGAGGCCACCTGAGGCAGGCACTTCTTTCACTCGGTGGCCCCCTGCTAACCAAACGCTAGAGCCTGACTGCACAGCGGAGGCAGAGCAAAGGCACAGAATGGGCATGAATCTATGTCAGACTCGGGGCCGTAATCCTGGCTCAGCCACGGTGTGACTTTGGACATGTCATTTCCCCTTCTCTCTAAAACATGAGAGAACCGGAGCGGATGCCTTCCAGCCAGCTCTAACTTTGAGTGTCTATGTCAGGGGTCAGCAAGCTGCGGCCCCGGGATGAAATCTGGAGCACGGCCCGCCTTTGTAGATAAGGTTGGAACACGCCCACACTCATTCACTTGTGCCTTGTCCACGGCTGCTCTTATCCCGTAACAGCAAAGCTGCACAGAGAATGCATGGCCTCACCCAGAACTGCTGTTCACAGCCAAGTCCCAACATAAACTCTCCGGCAAAGCACAGCCCCGAAACCCTGTTTTGACTTCTACATCTGCGGCAGCCAGTCTTGCCTCTCTGCTGGAGCCCCGGCAGGAGGCAAAGATGGCAGAGCGGCTGAAGACAGATGGCTCATCTTTGAGGCTTTGGGGCGAGAAGGAAGCAGTGCCCTTCCTGTAGCCACTGTGCTGGAGACCGGCTCTCTGCCACCCTTTCCTCTGCCATCCCCTGCCTGCAAGAAGCAAGTCTCCTCCCTTATACCGCTTTGATTTGACCAAGATTATGTTTTCAGAAAATCATCCAAGAGGCCAAAATAGGCCCTCGACAAAATAAACTATGATCACAATCTGAGCCTGGAAACAAAGAACCTTAACCAAATAAGCCATTAGAGTTTCAAGGCTGGAATGGGGCCTCCAAAGTCCTCAGACACAACCTTTATTTAAACATGTCTGTTGACAGGGAACTCATTGTCCACTAAGATGGCACATTTAGTCATGGGCAGTCCCCAGCCAGTGCCCTTCCTCCTTGAGCTCAAGTGTGTCCTCACAGCCAGCTGCACCCACTCGTCCTAATCCAGCTCCCACGGCTCACAATCCAATGCCTCTCCCATAAGGTAGCCCTTCCAGTACTCAGAGGTAACTGCCGAGTGGAGAAAGCTGTCGTTAGAGGGACTGAAGACGTCAGCTTGGGTTGCCCCTCTCATTTGACAAAAGAAAACAATTCCTCCAGAGGATAGATACCCTCACAGTTCTTTTCAAATGTTTTCCAAGACCACTTCTCATTCATTCACCCGTGGTTCTACCACAGGAGGCTGGGACGCATAATCTGAGGTAGGGAGATGTCCTACTGGCCGACCAGGTCTTCCAACACCTTACAAAAAGGCAGCCAGAAACCTTTTCTATCGGGGGCCAAATAGTAACTATTTCAGGGTTCTAGGCCTAAAGGACTCTGCTGCAGCTATTCAGCTCTGCTGGGGTCACAGGAATATGCAAATGAATGGGGGTAGCCGTGTTCCAATAAAACTTTATTTAAAGCAACAGTCTGCCGACCACTGCTTTAAATGCTTCTACGACATTCACAACTTTTCTAAGACTGTATCTCAGAAGTTTTACAAATGACAAGAGAATTCTGATTTCCTGATCAGACAAAAGTCACCTAGTTTTATTTTTCACAATAGGGAGAAAAAAAAAAATCAGCCTACACTCTGTTGTCAAACGATGCTTAACAAATATCCCGAGAGTACTTTGTGTTAAGTGTGTGAAGCCCAAGAAAAAAAAAGAGACAACATCATCCCACTTCAAAAGAATATAAACTTATATTTTTTCTGGCTCTGGGTACAACAACGAAATTAGAAGCGGTGTGCCAACTATTCTGTCTTCTCTGGCATTGACTCGCAGCACCTGCCCTGCAGATGCTCACACTGTCACCTACGTTATGCTCACTTCGGCAAACTGAGACATCCAAAAAAAGCAAGCACTTGATCAGCATTCCCATTTCACCCTCCCAGCTACAGTAGTTTCTTTATAGGCACTTGAGAATCTCCAAGCCTATTGTTTTTAAAAACTGATTCTATTTCTTTGCCAAAAAAAAAAAAAAAATTGGCTTAGAATCATCTGGATTTTCAAAAAGGCAGAGACAGTTTCATATGACTTAATTCTGATTTTTACAATGTTTGCATCTTCTTGGAAGCACAAGACACGTTTTATGTTGTATTTCCCCTTGTGTTTTACAAGAATTCTGGTATAAAGGAATCTCATTCTAAAACAGACACTTGTATTCTCTGGCGGGTGCTCCTGTGTCTTCAAGCATTTATTCCTTCATTATAAATAACTTCAGTCAAGCTCAAAATCGGTATTGAAAAGCTCACAACTATTTGATACCAGATCGTCCTTCATAGGTTTAAGAGGATCTCCATAAACACTGAATGGGCTAGAAAACACACTTTCCTATCCACACTCCTTTAAAATCATTTCCACATATCTAGCGTATCGTGTAAAGAGTTTAAGTCTTTTGTGTTGTTTTTTTAGGTGCATTTAAAACACTTTATTTTGGTAACTCTCAAAACTAAGTTAACACTGCTCCAAGTTTCAAATTCCTCACATGTGACAAGCTGAAGACACTGCCACTCATCTCTCAAGACTTCAGTGAGAATTGAGTAACAGTGGCTTTTCCCGCAGAGGCCACTTGGCCTTTAAGAGGCCTCTCCCTCAAATGCCTTGACTAAATTAATACTTGAGGCCCCCTGGTGCCTTGCATGGAGTAGGTACCAAATAAACATGAAATAAATAAAGTTGACCCAAGGGATGACTGGGCGGCCCCACAGAGACTAGGGCCTCCCTGGATGCTGGCTGGCCTAACGCTTCACCAGTGAGGAAACTGAAGGCCACGGTCAAATCAGTGGTAGAAGCTGGTCCCTAGTGGCACCTATGGGCTGATTAGGGATCACAGATTTGAGAAGCAAGAGTCAGGCCAGTCAGGAGTTAATGGGGACTGTTGGCACAGCTTTCATATGCTCGGTCCCTCCAACTAAAAAAAAATGTAATTTTTAGATCCCTGTAGGTCCACAGGCCCCAGAAATCTCCAGCAAGCACTTTCAGACCTTGGGTTTTAGAGGCTTGGCTAGAGACGTAGATCGCCTGGAGCCATGTAGCACCTCCACTGGGCCTCCTAGTCCGTCAGTCAAGACACTCAAGAGTCAACATCCTGTCTGCAGCTTCTGCCAGGCCCTGTGTGAATTTATACCTCCGAGAAGAGGCGCTGGCACTCAGTTTAAAACAAACCACAGATATTCCGAGTGAACGGCGACGGCGATGGAAGGGAAGCCGATACCCTTTCCATATAAAAAAAGCTTTCATTTCTGCTTCCCGATCGTTAATGACAGAGAAAAATGCAAAAATGTGAAGTACTGTTCCCGACAAACAGACTTCAGTCTAGAAAAGAGCACAGCTGCCCCCTTGCAGTCATTAGACAAAGATGTGACCGAAAGCCGAGGCAGCCAAAGAAAGAAGTAGAACAAGTTCAAGACTCACATCCGACGCCGAGAACAGACACCGTGTCCCCGCCTTCACCCAGATCCCTGTGACGGCACCCAGCACGCACCCGACACCCGCGCCAGCCAGGGGGCCACCCACCAGGCCGCACCCCAGGAAGCAGCCGCCCCCGCCACAGGCCTCCACCCTGCCCACGAGCGGGGCCAGTGCACGGAGGCCTCGGGGCCGGCTCAGGGCCCAGGTCACCCGTGACAGAAACTGAGCTACTAGCTAATCCTGCAGCTTGCAGTCCGTTGCTTGCCTGAAGGCCAAGAATCCTTTGAAGGACAAATCATCAAAATATTAACTAATGCTCAGAGTACAGGGCTTGGTGGCTCAGCCCCCAGGCTCGCACACTCCTCCTGGATTATTAAAACGATGCCCACAGAATACTCTGGCTCCTCGGGAAGGGTGCTATGTAAAGATGGCTAGTTCGGGGGGGGGACTCCTTCAGGTAAGAATCTAGAGTTACAGCCCAACGGCATCTGTTGAGTTTTTCCAGGGAGAAGCAACTAAACGAGGAGGGACTGAGATAAAGAGTTGCTACATCGGTGATAGAAATTCAAAGTTCGTCTGAGCTTCCTACTCCTCCGAATTCTCCCTTCACCGTCTCTGAAGGGACCTGTCAGCTATTCACCACTCTCCTGCACACGGGTCTATGGTTTCCTTGCATTTTTACACTCTAAGGAGACAGCCCTATAGAGAGGCAGAGCACGAGAGAGTACGTGAAGTCGTTTCACACAAGAATCAATTTCTGGATATATTCTGAGTTTCTGAAAGAGCCGCTTACTGCTCATCAAGAGCAGGGATGAAATGTATATACCACGTTTGAAGATGTAAATAGAGTCCCAAAGCATCCACTTGGGCAGAAGTGCAGACACTGGTCACGCACAATCAAGTGTGGCCTTGCTTATTGCTTCAGAGAAGACAAAAACGGTAAAGGCCCAGGCCTACCCAACTTCGCGGGGATCTGCAGCTGTCCCCCTTCCTCCTGATGAAGGTCCTATCTATACCCCACCTCTCCATGTCCCCATTCCACTCTATTACAGATAATGCTCTATTTCCGTTCCCCTTACAGCAAAGCTCCTCCAAAGAGCTGCCCTACTGGCTGCCTCACTGCCTCCCCTCCCATTCCCTCTTGAGCCTGCTGCAGTCAAGCTTTCCCTGCCAACACTTCGCCAAAGGCACCCATCTGGAGGTCACCAGTGGCCTCAGTGTTGTGAAATCCAATGGCCAGTTCTCCGGCTCTTTCATACTCTAACTTTCGGCCTATCTGACGGTAGAACACTGCTTCATAAAATTCACTTTCTTCACTTGGCTTCCAGGCTACCCTGGTCGCTCATGCTTCTCTCTCCCACCTCGATGGCCACTGCTCCTCATGACACTACCCAGGCAGGGCCCCGGAGCTCGGCCTTTATAGCTTTTTCTTTTCTTTACTAACTCCCTAGATGATGATATCCTGTCCTAGCTCATGGATTTCAATACCATCTATAGACTTCTGTATCGAAAATGTTGAAGTCTAGTCTGGACCACCTCTCCCTTGTGTATGCATGTACGCATGGGTACTGACGTGTGTGTGTGTGTGTGTGTGTGTGTGTGTGTGTGTGTGTGTCCAAGAACCCAACTAGCCAACTGCATCTGGAACTTTGCTAAGTGTCTAATATCTCATGTACCCAAATCCAAACTTGTTCTTTTGCAGGTCTTCCTCATTTCAGAAAAACAGTAAATCCATTCTTGATCTTCAGTCACCTGGCTCTATTTCCAGAAGTTGACGATTGTTCAGCACTTCCACGGCCACGCTCTGGTGCAATCCACCATCACCTTTGGTCTGGATTGTTCCACAGTCTCCCAGCTGGACTTCCTGCTTCTGCCTTTGCCCTCTACAGTTTACTTTCCACTTAGCACTCGGTGCACCCTTTTTTAATGTATGTCAGTCAGATCACGGTGCTCTCCCTTCAATGGCTCCCAGTCCCAATCAGGACGCAAGCCAATGGCCCATGAGGCCTCCACAGCTGTGACCTCCCTGACCTCGCCTGCGACACCTCTCTCCGGCCCTCTCACTCTGGCTTCCTAGCTGTTCCTCAAACACTGGGCGCACCCCTGTCTCAGGCCTTTGCACTTGCTGTTCCCTCTGCCTAGAATATTATCCCCCAGATATACACAGCTTCCTTCCTTGCCTCCTTCAAGACTTCTCCAGAATGTCACACTATCAAGAGGCCTTTCCTGACTACCTGACATAAAACTGCAACACCCCCCACACCTAACCCCCATACCCTACTTCACATTTCCTATTTACTATGAAAACACTTATATATTTAGTGTTTGACTATTGTCATCAGAACACAAACTCCACGAGTGTCTGGTCACTACTTTATACCCAGCATGTGTCTCATAGTAAGTGCTCAAGAAATAAATGAATGAACTTCACTGACAGGAAGCTATATCACAAATAATATTTACCTATGGGGTAATTGTTAGTAGTGCTAAAACACAACAACAAAGACGACTCCTATGAAACCTTTAGCCTCAAAATATACTTGTCATATGCTATATTTGTCAGAGAGAAATGTTTTCGCCATAGAAGTTTCAGGTCAAGGGAAAGCACAGCTGTTAGTCAGGAAACCCTGCAATCACTACAAAACACATTTTTCCCAAAATCATTAAAACATTACCCCAAAACGGCGAATGATATAAAAAAGTAAAAATTTTCAATTAAACACGCAATGAGAGAATAACTAATTAAAAACAGGAAACAGGAGTTTCTCAAATGCTTTTCAATAGCAAAACAGACAATTACTTGCTCCCAAAATTTCACAATGTATTATGCAAAAAACAAAATTGACAAATGTTGGAAATTTCTTCTAATTTTATAAATAACATTTATGATGTGTAAAGAGCTGAGTGTATAATAAACATATTTGTGATTTACTAAGTATCCAGTTCCTTTGTTAGGGAAAGAGCAACTTGGAAATTAAAAACACTGCAACCCAGGTTCTGTGAACTGTCACCAGGACGTAAAAACCACCAAAGAAGAGAAATACATTTTGGTTCCCGGCTTGGGGAGACTGGCTGAAGGACTAAGCAGAGATCCAGCAATAAAGACAGTAGATTTCATCCCACATTTCCACTAACTTTAGGAGTTCGGTCTAATGCCATTTCACTCATTTTATCACCGTTTTGCCTTGACTCGAGGTTTAAGAACTAAGATTTGCACCAAGAGTCACATTTTCTCTCCGCTCGTCTTGCCCTGCATCCAGACACCAGTGCCCCCAGTAGGGTTTTTAAAAGCACACACCTTAAGACTATGGGATTTTGTCTTTCGTTTTTTCCTTGGCGTTTTCCCTCTTTAAATACTAATCATCGTAAGTTCTCTTTTCTAAAAATATTTTTAAAGGTCCTATTTTTATCCCTGGAACAAAATCAAATATGTTTGAAGGTATAATATATTTTACAGTCAGGAGACTAATAGCAGTTTACTTACCCAGCAGAATCTGACCCAGTGTTTGGAGAAAGAAAATACAGTTGGTAATAAAAGTGGAGAACTAGAAAAACAAACCAGTGGCTTTGGGGCATTTTCATTTTCTGACCTCTTTCCTAAGATATTTTTCTTTAACATCCTAGACCCTGAGGGGATCCCACTGTCTAGACCTAGTTCAGCCTGTGGACAAGGAACGCCCAGGAATGCTCAGGACAGGCTGAGGACTGCCGTCTGAGGAGAGAGGCTGACACCGCAATTAGAGGCAGCAGCGGGGACAGTCCTAGTGGCCTGCAGCCGTGGCGGGTGGTCCCACCGCGTTGTCTTCAATGCGACTCTAAAAACCTCCCCTGTCTAGAACACATCTGGAACTCTCTCCTCTCCTCCTAACCCTCAACACCAGAGAGACTCCTCTTGCCATCCCATCCACAATGGACCATGGCGTTTGAAATGCTGTGATAAAGAGCTGAAGAGCCCTGGCCAGTGTGGCTCAGTTGGTTGAGCTTTGTCCCACGCGCCAGGAGGTCACCAGTTCGATGCCCAGTCAGGGCACATGCCTGGGTTGCGGGCTGAATGCCCAGTAGGGGGCGTGCAGGAGGCAGCCGATCCATGTTTCTCTCTCATTAATGTTTCTCTCTCTCTTCCCTGCTCCCTTCCTCTCTCTCTCAAATCAATAAAAACATATTTGGAAAAAAAAAAAAAAGAGTTGAAGAAACACATCCCCAAGACAACAGGACTAAAATCAGTTCATAATTTAAAAAGGGAGGGAGGGAAAAGGCGCTCACTGCACCTGTTTTCTCAGCTCTGAGTGGACAATGCAACCTTCCACCTGGATCTAGAACGCTGACCATCACGGGAACCGTGTCTGGAAAGGGTTCAATGAGTTTGCCAAGGGATTTGTTTTTTACCATCAACATTTAAGATGTTACTCTTTGTCGAGTGTCTCCCAAAGACAGAAACATCAATGATGAGAGAGTCACTGATCGGCTGCAGCCCGCAACCCGGGCATGTGCCCTGACCAGGAATCGAACCCCGATTGACCTGGATCCTAGGTCCACGCTCAACTGCTGAGCCACGCCCGGCCGGGCTAAAAGATGCGTTTTTTTCACTGAGAATCTCCACCTCCCTTAGGAAGCTACGCCGCTTCTCGCAGCAGCACAGCTCTCGATGCCACCTCATGGCCACGCGGGGAGAGGCTGAAGTACCAGCCGTAAGAGGAAGACGTCACCACCGTCCCTGAGTGAACAGAGCAAGTCACAGAGCAGTCGCCACACACCCGCCTCCCGCCTCTAATACTCATTCAATCTGGCTAGTTTGCAGGGGCTCCCCACGGAAAGAGTGGGTGATACACGCTTCGCATGACTCAAAGTTTCTGCCCCTTAATTTCGGGACTGGATTAGGATTTATTTATCCCCACATTTGTTGTTTTCCCAAAGAGAAGTAAATGGAGGCATTTGCTATGGGTCTATCACTCACCGTTGCCATAAATAGCCCCTGTTTATTTGCATGCGGAGAAGCACGTCTGACTAAAAGGATAGATATCTCCTGAGCTATGTGTTTACCAAGGAGCGGATCCCATGACTTATTCACGAGCTTGACGAAGTGGGGCCCTTTCTCATGAGGTCCCAGATCATCTCTACCATACACCTTGGGAATTCGGATTTCCAGAGTCTGTATAATTGCCCTGGCAAGCGTTTCTCACAAAATCAAACGCCTTCAAAACAAATTAGGACCTTCTCCATCTGGGCCCAGCATCCTGAGTCACAGCGACCGCGGGTCAGGAGGAGACACCTCACCGTGCCTGTGAGCGAGTCCAGGTCTTTCACACAGACAATCAAAATCCAGAGCAAACAAAAATACTGTAATTTGAATGCATTTTACTTTAAGAAGCACGAAGGCAGCTGAAGATATGAACATTTTTGCAACTGCCAGAACAACTCTCAGATTTGATCTGGTGAAGCAATTAGTTATACAGAACAAAACTGGCATTTTGAAATCTCTGGAGTAATTTAGAATGATAGAATCGGGGATATCCAAGCTTGCAGAATACGGATTCTGTCTGTTTTTATTTTTTCCCCTCCCAGCACAAATGTCTCTTTGGCTCAGTTTTTAAATGACTCCATCAAATGGCCCCAACTTCTCTCCCCAGGGGATTACTGCCTAATTCAATAGATCTCATCATTAGAAATTATTTCTGTCTAAAAAATTCATTTTTTCGAAGTCATTATATTAGACCAAGCTCTGCTCCAGTATCATGTGATAAATAAAATTTAAAAATGATTAGTTGGCTGATGCTCAATTACACATTGTAAGTCTTCTAGCTGTCAGTTCATTCTTTTTAGGTTACTTAATTTCAACTTCCTTTTTTGCTTTGAGCCACTAAGGTTTGGAGTAATTTGTTACACAGCAGTAGATAACATAAACACATACACACCCCTCTTCTCTGTTTTTCGTTTTTGCCTAGATTCTGAGAACATAGAAGCAGAATTTATGGATCATTCTAAATGTACAGAGCACTGCCCGCAGGCTGGATGGACTCATGAAACGTGTACTGAGTGCCTGCCAAGCTACGAAGCTCAAACTACACACCACAACCAAGTACGTGGCACTCATGCCCATTTCACAGACAGGAGCTCTACAGAAACTTTCATCAGAAACTTGACCAAGGTCATTTTGTTAGGAAATGGTAGAGCTGGGATTTTAAAACAAGCCGTTGTGCTTTCCTCACTCCCCCAGTGGCTCTCCTATACTTTTAATGAGCATTACTATGAAAATTATATGACACTAAGTACTTGGGAAGGTTGGAACAAAAAAGAAAAACAAACATAGACTGAGCGCATATTATGTGTCTGGCTCTTAAGTATCATATCCTTCATCTCACTTCATTCTTACAACAGTCCTGCGGAGTGTTAAGCTTTTTATTTGACAGAGAAACTAATATTCAGAGGTTTAACGAGACAGGACACAATAAAACCAGTCACAGGTTCCACCCTCAAGGATCTTGCCATCTAGAGTGGAGAAAAAGACACACGGGACAATGCCACCCAACCCGTTTAACTCACAAGACTGTGGCAGGGACCACGTGGAATAATCTGTAAAGATATAATTCATAAGCTGCTAAGCACTATGCAAATAGAAGAGGATATCATTACATGTGGTCAGCTCTTAGTGGAGCAACTGAGAAAAACCGAAACTAGTAGTGACATTTACCTCCTGCTACATTATACAGCAAAACACCCAAGAGCTTCAAAATGTGGGGAATATTTCATCTCAAGATGTCTGCTTCCATGACTATATATACTATTACGGACTCTAGAATAAAGTAAAATTCTACTGTGGACTTTGGTTTCTACATAACTTCCAGATAACACCTGATAGCTTGACTTTCAAAGATATCAAGTCGGATTTCAATTGGCAGTAGAAACCCACTTATTGGAAAGGCGAATTTTGCATTGGAATACTTTTTGTTAAGTTAAACAATTCTTGCCAGAAGCTCTATATTTAGATAATTTTTAAAATATGTTATTGTTATAAAAGTCCTACATATAATAAAGTTGACAAGTTTTTAAAATAGAATCAAATTTTGACTTTGTACTCACCTGAAAGTGACTTACGCAGCACTCTCTTCAACAGATAAGATTTGTTTTGACAATTTTTAACTCATTGTATTTTTGGTTCCTAACAAACTTATATGAATAACACGCTGGGTATATTTTAAATAGTCAACTAATGTGCTAACGTTGTAATGTAACGATGGATGAATGCCTATCAGTCCCTGAGTACAGTGGCTGGCCCACAGCAGGTGCTAAACAGACCGAGGAAGAAGAAGATGGAGCTGACAGAGTCTTTGGTGAGGACAAATGAGCCTATGTCCAAATTTCCTAACTGCCTGGCCTTCAGAGGCAAGAAGATAATTTACAATACCCTCAGCAAGTTTTTAAAAATACATATTACACGTTCTCGAGGTATATACGTTAAGGCACGGTTTGGAAACTGGGATCTCTGACAAGAAACATTACAAGTCATAGTCTCCACTAAGAGTCTTTTAAAAACTCCTTGAAAAAGAGGCATCTGATTTTGCGATTTTTCCATGTTTGAGACACGGCAGAGTGTGTCTGATAGTTAACACACATACCGCATCACAGCTGCCTGGAAACCCTACCAGGAAGGACAGGAGTCTTCCTGAAAAGGTTCCTGTCCATGCTACTGAGCTGAAACTGGACATCTCCTGTGAGCAAGAACCCGAGACCTGAGGATGCTCTTAAAAATCCGAATGGGTGCCCGAACATAAATAACACCACAGGAGGCCCTGCCGAAGCCCAGGCCAGGCAGCACCGTTCTCCAAGTGTTTCCGTGACCTTGGGGACTGATGGAACCAACCCCTCCACCCTCTCCAACCCAGCCCAAGCTTTCTTAGAAGGGAGGGGGTGTGGACAGGGCTAAGAGCTAAAAAAGGCAGCGAAGAGAAGGAACAAAAGCAGCTGGGCTTTCCCTCTCTAAAAAGCCATCCTTGGTGCTCAGCTCTCAGGACACGCAGCTGTCGGAGGGAAGGGCACCAACAGAACATGAGGTAGCTGGGGTCTCCGCCTACCGCACAACGTGAGGGCCGCCCAGGACCCCGAGCGATGGGGTGGTGCAGCAACGAGGGAGAGCAGAGCCTCAAGAAGCCCCAGGAACAGCCAGACCTCACGAAGACTAAGACATATCTCAGTAATTGGTAAGACACTAAGAATCCAAAGTACTTCTAGCAACCCATGACATGCCGCCCTGTCCTCAGCCCTTTTCAGAAAATGCTGTGGCGCGTCAGTCTTGTACCCAACATTAACATGACAGATACCAGGCCTCTCTCTGGTGTTTCCGCTTGTACTTGGTATTTCACTTCTGTTTTAGCGGCTTCATGTTCAACTCTGACTTACAAGTTCCTTGAGAGAGTCCGATTAATCCAGTTTCATCAGTATCATCTCTGGTGGAGCTGCTCTTCTACCAAGCCGCCTTAGAGGCAGCTGGCCGGCGCAGATAGGTTTTTCTTGAGTCAAGTATCTACCCATTTTTTAGTTCATTATGGCAAGAATAGCATTTTTATCTGTATGTATCCTGGCTGATTAAAACAGTATTATCTACTCGACTGAAACTAACATATGACTTGTCCAGATTGTTTTAAAGAGTAAACTTTCAGCCCGGTTAATAAGATAATCTCAGAAAAGCCGTAGATGTCAAAGGAGCTGGAATGGCAGCAGACGGGATCCGGGCCTTTTTCATGGTAGAAGGAAGAACACAACCATACAAGGCCCCTTAAAGCTAAGAGTTGGCGCACTGTCACTCCACCCACGCTCCAGTGGTCAAAGCAAGTTGCATGGCCCAGGTCAAAGTCAGCGGGGTGGAAAGTCCACTATACTCACAGGGAAGCCATGGCAAGAGGGTCCAGGAGGGAAGGAAATTACGCATAAATAAGATGGGAATGAGTGGGAGGAAGAGATCGGTCTCTGCTGAATCTGAGGCAGGCGGTGCAATCACGAGATGCACCTGCAGCCGCTCAGGGGCGTTTATGGAACAACAGGTGCCAGGGCGCGTGGTTCCAAAAGTCAATCCCACAGGCGCCACCCACCAAGGGAACGGGGACCTCCGCCCTCTCACCTGCTCTACGGGTGCCTTTCTCTCACCAAAGCTTTCTAAATCTGTTTCTAGGATGCAGGCATTTTCAAGTAACGGTGAGGTTTTTCACAAAAGTGACCACTGCCTATTAAAAAGTTTTCATTAGGTAAAAAAAAAAAAAAAGCTGGAACCTTGAAAGAATAAACTTGTGACGTGCAGTTAGAGCTACAAGTATTTTTTAAAAGTGCTTGATATGTGGATAAAAAAGGAAGCCCCAAAAAGTGACTGTCGGAATAATACACATATTTATAAATGATCGAATGCACATGCATGTGTGTGTATAGAGACATATACATACATCATCCATGCAGACGTGTATCTCGTGGAGTAATGTTTGCCTGTGAGAGAATCACTCCAATATAACAACACTGCAGCTACCTCTTAGGGAGCAGAGGTTTCCTCCCACTCGGGACGTGTGTGAACGTCTGCTACCTTCCCACGGGAATGAGGAGCGTGAGGCTGGGTTTCAGCTTAATCACGTTTCAGCTTCACAGGGGCTGATACTAGGTAAATGCTGAAAAATAATGCAGAACTACAATCACAGACAATTACAGCAAAAAGGCGTTCTTACGAAATGTTCTATAAAATACAAGAAAGCTACTGAGGTCTTTACCTCGGAGAGGGAGACAGACAGACTCACCGCAAGGCATTTTCAACACTAAGGGGACCCTCTGCAAGAAGCCCAAAGCACAAGCGGACACGGCTTCCTGCTTTCTCTCCAGAACGCCTCGTGAGCAGTGTTTTGTGCAATCTTGTTCATTTTGAGTGGAAACTATCATTGCAACTCCAATAGGGATTAATGCCCTAGAAACTGCTTTCCCCACTCAGAAGTGAAATCAAGTAAAGCCCTCATTTCCTGGCCAAAAAAAGCAAAAGCAAAAAAAAAAGCTGCCCGGCTTGAGCATCGGCCTAAGATACAGGAGATCGCGGTTCGATTCCCGGCCAGGGCACATGCTGGGGTTGCGGGCTCGATCCCCAGTCGGGGGTGTGCGGGAGGCAGCCGATCAATGACTCTCATCATTGATGTTTCTCTCTCTCTCTCTCCCTTCCTCCCTCTGAAATCAACAAAGATATATTTTTTAAAAAGCTAAGGCTGAGTAAGCATCATCTCTTTTCTTTGTCAAATGCAGGTTTTCTTCTCCCAAATGTGGCCTTGTAGTAACCCCGTGCCCCAACCAGGCAACCTGTAAATTCATGTGTATTTTTCCCTAGAAATAGCACATTTTGACCATAGAATATTGTGGAGCTCCACAGTGTTTATTTCTCAATATCCTGAACTCAGCCTCAACACCCAGAAACATCCTTGGATTGCTTTGTTCACTTATGATGAAATTGTGGGCCCATGGGGTTGAAGCCTCCTTTCTCTTGCACGAAAGGCTGCCCCTTGGGGGATTTAGATGACGTAATCCTTCGCTCCAGGTTTTCCTCCACGGCTCTTTCCATATTGCTTCACATTGCTGGCTAAGCCTCCTGGAAGTGTTTATAATCAATCACGTCCGCCGTCCCCAGCTATCTCAAACGGAGCGTGAGCAATCGGGAGGCAGAGAGCACGTTCATGTTCCCGCACCTTCCCGGGCTGCGACGGGATCGAACCGCTCCTGGATAAAACCTACCACCGCCTTCACCCCCAACTGGGGTACGGTGGCCGTGACCAGACCACATACGGATCTTCCTCTGCAACAGGAAACACCCTGTCCTTCGACGGAATCTGGATCCCTAAAGGCACCACTTCAGCAGAACCCCGGTGGTAACCTCCCGAGCGCGTTCCTAGTTGTTAGCTTGTGCACAGTGAGCTGTGGCTCTGCCTGTGCGGGTGAGTGAGCCAGCCTTCGGCAGAAATGACTGAAGAGCGGGTGACTTTCTTCCAGCCTCATTCAGGCCAGCACCCACCCTGCCAGTAACCGGGAAACTGGCTCAAGGTTCCTAATCCCCGCACGGCACTGTGGGGGTGACCCCGCAGCTGTAGGAACTTGCTGCTTTGGCAAAGACGAGGGCGTGGAGCTTTACCACCGTCCCTTCTCTAAAGCGGTGTTTTCATGCTTAGTATTCCTCTCAGACGCGAAATCACTTCCTTGCTCGTTTCCATCAGCTCCTTGTAAGACCATTTCTGGCCGGTACAACTTCCAGTGCCACTTCGCACCCGCTGGATTGGGTGGGCCCAATCCCGAAGACACGTCCTTGGGCCCACAAGCTAAAGGCAGTGCCCGTGCAGGGAGGCTCCAGTGCTGCCAAATGCGTGTGTACAGAACTCTCCCTGCAGGTGCCCACCTGCCCATCCGCAGGGCTGTGCCCCAGCGGGGCTCCCAACCCATCAGAAACCATCAGAGGGGGCCTCCCACAGAGCTGGGGGTGCCAGCGCACCCAACGTCTCCTGCTCTTCTTTTTCTTTCTTCACGTGATCCTATCGCTCTTACCCCAAACTTCAACACCTCCGTGAGACGAGGTGGTTCTCAGAACCGGCCCCCTCCTCACCTCCAGTTTCAAGCCGCTTCCTCCCTGAAGCGCTGCCTGCTGCGTCCACCCCACGCTAGGAACCTGGCCCCGCTGCTCTCCTCTGGGCTTACCGCGGCTCCGTTTGCCGTGTCCAGCCGCCCTGAGGCTCCTCCCCTTTCGCAGGGCCCAGCGAGTGAAGGATGAATGTGGCCCCCACACTCTGCGGCCAACTTCTGCCCCGTGGCGGGTGGGCTGAGCGCACCGCACGCTCCCCGTGGGGATTCTGTAACTGGCATTGGGTGCCCAGCGCCTTACTCAACGTCTGCCACCCCCGAAGCGGCGGGCACACGCAGAACTGTCCAGGCCAACACCGCCTGGGTCTCCCAACCCTCAGGTTTGTTTTGCCAAAGCAAAAACCTTGGATGTCTCCTCCAAGCCTGCAGAGAATCACTCACTTCTCTCAGTCAGGGCAACCAAGCAGACGCACAGTTGTGCTGGGAACCTCTTTGCTGCACCAATTTGTAACCATATAAAAATCTTCACGCCAGACACATGAACCTACTTTTTTCCAAGGGGAGATACACCATTTGCCACAAAACCCTGAGATGCTTTTGTGTCTTGATGACACTTCTTGATGTCAGTGTGAACACAGCCTGAAGGCTGATACCAGCACATTCAACCACAGTGTCACTCAAAGTGTAAAGAGAGGGTCTTGTGCCTAAAGGGTCCCAGTCTGGGACCACGGACTGTGGCCAGGCCAGATCTGGATACAGGGACTTGGGCAGCAAGCCTCCTGCTCAGGCCTGAGACAGGCTGTCCTATGTTCAAACAGAGCCCCGTGACTGGCTGCTGGGGGGAAGTGGAGCTGACTGGGCTCCCACAAGGACCGGGAGAGGTCGGCACAGACCGTCCCATCCAGGGCTAAGATGTCACCTGCGGTCACAGTGGCCTAATAGGGGTGCACGTGATTCCTGCACCACTATGGCTGCTTACTGAAGCAGAAAGATTATGTTTAACACTTTAAGTGAAAATAAAAAGTGGGCTTATGCCTACTTCCTTTTGTATTTACCAGCACCGTATGTCTGGAATGCCAGTCCTCAATCTCTTCCTATCTCAGCACAGCATGAGATAAACTGGCAGATTCTTTTCAGAGCCTGACTTGCATCTGTTTAAGAAACTTTAGGAAGATAGTATATAAAAGAGGACATCTGCCTCTCCTGAAATTTAAAGTTCCGGCTTAGCTGAATTGAAAGAACTTTTTTTTTTTTTAATTCTCACCCGAGGATATTTTTTCCATTGCTTTTCTGAGAGAGTGGAAGGGAGAGGGAGAGGGAGAGGGAGGGGGAGAGAGAGAGAGGGAAACATCAATGTGCGAGAGACACATCGATCGGTTGCCTCCTGCATGCACCACACGTGCCCTTGGCTGGAATCAAACCCAAGACCCTTCAGTCCGCAGGCCGACACTCTAACCACTGAGCCAAACGGCCAAGGCGAAAGAGCTAACATTTTGGGAGGCAACTTCAAAATATAAATAACCTATTTAAAAGCCAAGTCTATTTTGATAGGAAAACAACTAGAATTAACAATGAGAAATCCCATTTAGATAAGTTAAATTTCTAAATATTTCCAAATATTAAAGTGATAAAAGAGAAAAAGAGAGGAAGCAGGTGAGTATTTAAATGAGATTCCTCAATCTTTTAGCTCTAGGAACTGGGCCTCATCTGCAAACCAGCTGTCTAGGGAACCATTTCAGTTACATGGATATTTTTGCTCACCCTAATGATCTCCTTTATAAGTAACTCTACACTCTCCCTTCGTAAGCTCTCCAGTACTTATAACCCTCACGATAAAAATGTCCCTCCACCGCAGTCTATAACAGAAATATAATTTTCTGGTTTTAACATTATCAAGCATTCCAGGGTATTTTTACAACAACAGCAGATAGTCTGATGTGGATACTTATTACCCTCAAGGTCTTTTTCTAAAGGGTTGTGCCAAACTAATCTCTTTACGCACGAGTTATTTGGGTTTGCTCCTGAGCATACGGTATTCTAATAATCTTAACTGTTTTTATAAGATTGCCTTTCAAATGTTATCATGTCATTTCAACCTTTCTTTTTCTGTGTTACAAATGCTACTAAACCAAGCACAATAGAACTTGGTTTACACACTTAATCCTTTCCTACAAGTCACCAAGGAAAATACTGGATAAAGAAGACCCCTTGAGTCCTAGTTGGTTTGGCTCAGTAGTTGGAGTGTCAGCCCATGGACTGAAGAGTCTTGGGTTCAATTCCCAGTCAAGAACACGTACCTTGGTTGTGGGCTCAATCCCCCACCAGGGCCTGTGCAGGAGGCAACCAATCGATGTTTCTCTATCTCTCCCCTTCCCTTCCACTCTCTCTAAAACATCAATGGAAAAAAATATCCCTGGGTGAGTCTTAACAAAAAAGATCCCTCAACCCAAGACATCCTTAGGACTTCCAAGAGAGCCAATGAGCTCCATCCCTTGAAGTTTTTATAACTACCTATTTGGAAATAATTTTGTAAGTATTTTCATGTTATTTTTAACATAGCATGGCTTGTGGTCTATTCACAAGGTTGTGCAACCATGATGACCATCTAACTCCATCCGCCCAAAAGAAACTCCTTACCCATAAAAGATCACACCCCATTCCTCCTTCCCCAGGCCCTGGTAACCACTAATATGCCTCCTTTCTGTATGGACATTTTATAATTTGCCGATGGATCTGGATTATTTCATGTCTAGATTCTCTGAGTATGCTATGCTTTCAAGGTTCGTTCATGTGGCATGTATCAATACTTCATTCCTTTCTATGGCTAAACAGCCAATTATACAAACACCACATTTTGTTTTTCCACTATCAGTTGGTGGACATTTTGGTGGTTCTTGCTTTTTTTAACCATTATAAATAACACTGTTATGAACATTTGTATACAAGTTTTTGTGTACACATATATTTCCAATTCTATTGAGTATATACCTAGGAGTGAAATTCCTGGGTCATAGAGTAACTCTATGTGTAACTTTTTTTTTTTAATATTTTTTTATTGATTTCATGAAGAGAGAGGAAGGGAGAGGGACAGATAGAAACATAAATGATAAGAGAGAGTCATTGATCAGCTGTCTCCTGCATTTCCCCCCCCCCCCCCCCCCCCGCTGGGGATCGAGGCCACAACCCCGGCATGTGCCCTGACAGGAAATCGAACCGTGGTCTCTTGGATCATAGGTCAACGCTCAACCGATGAGCCACACTGGCCGGACACTACGTGTAACTTTTTGAGGAACTCAGGGGGTATCTTAACGGTATTTGATCTAGCTGTATGGACGGTACTGATTTGTCCGTTGAAAATGTTACTTCCATTAATATCAAAAGGCTTTATATAAACACCCAGGAGTAGCATCCATTACTTGCCCAATTGCTAAGTTGGCTGCTACTCTAACATTAAAGGAACTAGATGTATGTGACACCAGGCAAGTCTTACCAGTGTTTTCCTGGTAGTTCGCACTTTCCTGTCTGCCTTCAAACTAAGTGGAGATACATCTGAGAATTTCCACAGTGAGAAAGGTGGGCTGCTGTGACAACAAAGGACAATTGGTTACGGCTCAATTGTCATGTTCCAGGCACCAATCAGGTCCAAAACCCAGATATTTTTAGTAGACTGAGAGACTCTGAGTCTCTAGGTCAGCAGTTGGCAAACTTCAGCCCATGAGCCAAGTCCAGCCAGCTGCCTGACTTTTTTAAAACCTCCCAGCTAAGAATTATTTTTACAGTTTTAAATGGTTACATTTTAAATAGTTATAGAAGTACCTATATAAAACATCTTCAGTGTGTGTCTTGGCTCATGAAGCCTGAAATATTTACTATCAGATCCTTAAGGAAAAGTCTGTGGGCCCCTCACTGGATGATACTCATGCCAATTAAATTCTGTTAAGACCAATGAATAAAGCAGAGCACTGTTATTATCACTAGAGGTGCCCAGTATTCAGAGAACACCCAGCCGAGGATGTCAAGTTACCCAGGAAGTCACTGAGAAGGCTGGTAAATACATAGAATTGAAAGAGAAAACGCCGTGGGCACGCGTGGGACAGGGTGAGCTACGTCATCGAAACTCTGGACATTGCAGTAACATCTATTCCTCACAACAGAGACCATCTCGCTAGCAACTTCACAGTCTGCGCCTCCCTCTGCAGTGTGAGAGTTAGCCCTCTACCACAGTTTGCTGTACCGAGGGCCCCATGCCCCCTCCCCAGCCTCTCTCTGACCAGTTCCCCTGCCTGCCGGTGCCACCAGCAAACCCTCGCTCACAGGCTGGGAGGGCCGCTGCCGCCTCCGACCACGAGCTGATTAAGTTACACAAAGCTTACAGCGTGGGGAACACATCATTACTGCTGCCTGCAAGGTAGTATTACACATACCAACTGGTAATTACCGTAGACCACGTTTTTTATCCCGCTCACAGGGGGAAAACAAAGCTTGTTTCTTTGCCAACCGAAATGTTTTCTCTCGTCCCCACAGCTTCTCAAAGTAATGACAGTGGACGGTCAGGACACGCGAGACCGTCTCGTCCCAAGAGTCACTATGCCCTCCGGATCATAATGCTATCTTTCTAAAAAGTCAAAATGACCTACTCCTAGGGTTGGACCTCCAAATCCTTCAATAAAATGAGTTGTCTGTTGGCATTTGATCTGTCCTATAAAGATCAGAAAGAAGACAAAGTTTCTGCCCTTCCTCACACTTCCCTCATTAGTGACCCCTTCCTTCCTGTTGCACCTAAGGTCTCCTTGGGGGCTCCTTTTTATCTAATGCAAAGTTGGGTGGGGGGGGGACACAATACTTTTTGATCTTTACTATTACTCATGCCTCCTTTCTAGTTTTAATCTTTCTATTGTTGTTTTTACTCAATTTCGCTATTTTAGTATCCTAATGATCCTGCCAAAGTACCTCTTTTTAAAACTTTTCCATTAGCCCTCCAGCTCTCAGTAGAGTTCTGGTCTCAGCAAAAAAAAATAGCCCCATTTCCTTTCCCGGCCCCCCTGTTTGCCTGTTTGCTAGTTCCCGGGCCTTTTTTTGAACGACTGCCAACTTTGGGGATCGGGGAGGGTTGAGCAGAGAACTCCATCATTGTGATCAGGTGTTAATCTAAATTACTTTACCAGCTCCCACCTATGGAGAAACTACATTGAAACAGGATAGGTGGGGAAATTTATGGACAATTTAGATAAGAAACTTATCTACGCATCCTTCTAAAATATAATTTCATCTTTCAGGAGACAGTTGAACAGAAGTTTGGGAGTTTAAAATATATACATACACAAGCAGTGGGAATTTTCTTTCCAATAACAAATCTTAAGTAACAAACCAAAACCACAGTCTAGTCTCCAGTCTGAATACCAGTGAAGCTCAGACCATCTTTCCCCCACACCTTCACGCAGTTATAAACTCTTTTCCTTATCAGTATGATCATCAGCTTTCAAAAACTCTCCTCCCATCACATCCTAGTTTTGGAGAGCTTCTAAAAAATGTCTGATCACAAGGAAATAAGAAGTACCTCTTTTTTATTTTTTAAATTAAGATTAGAAAAATACTAAACACACAGAACTGGGATAGTCACACAGAACAGACTATGGGGCCTTAAGTCACAGGATCTTTAGAAACAAGATGACACATCTATTGTTTTGCCCATGCCTTGGCAGCTGTCTTGGCTGAAGGGCAAAGAGATGAGCTATTTAATTTCTTCATCTCTCAAATCCCCAGGGCTTCAGCTGGAGCGGCTGGTTGAGTTGACTGAGCATCGTCCTGTGCACCAAAAGGTTGTCAGCTCGATGCCCGATTGGGGCATATATAGAGGGTAACCGATGGATGATCGATGTTTCTCTCTCACACAGATGTTTCCCTTCTCTCTCTCTCTAAGCATGTCCTCAGGTGATGCTTTACAAACACAGAGGCAAACCTGCCACGCCATCTGCATTGTATTTTAAAAATACTATAAAAAAGTAAAATAAATAAAATATAATCCCCAGGGCTTGCTTTCTTCATCATCCCAATACACCTCATCAAACTACTGCTCTGGGGGTCCCCCAGCCTCAGGTCACTGAGCAGAAGTTTCTCACAAGATGCAAAGTGGGATGAACAAACCTTACATCAGATACATTTTTTTTGTCAAGTGGCCAATTCGAAGGGAAGAATCCATCACTCTAGAGGAGTGAGTGGTCCTGGGAGGTGGAGGTGAGCCCAGGGAATCAAATCCACACAGACACAGGCCTCTAAAGTGCCAAACAGTAGTAAATATTCCCTCTCAGCTATCCGCGTGAGTCTGGGTGGTGAAGGACCGTCCTTTCCAACCTCCCGACTGGCACTCCCTCCCGAGCGATGGCGCGGGCCATCAATCACCGTGCGCCCAGGCAGGACGTTTTCCCAGATGCTGCCAGGAGACACTCTGTAATACCTAAACCACAAATCATCCCATCGCCCGCCTCGCAGCCAGCGCCTGTCCGGAGCTTCCCACGCGGTGCGATCTTAACCACGCTGGCCACTGATACAATGGCTCTTCACAAACGCAGAGGCGAACCTGCCACGCCACCCGCTTGATACACCGAAGAGCGGACCTCAAACAGGAAAACACCCACCGTGGGTGCCCTGGGGGAACAGCGTGGCATGTCAGACGTTTCACGGGGAACGAGTCCTGGCCAGCTCACTAAATATTTATCAAGGTAAACACGGCAGGCCTATAACTGCATCTAAAATTAGAACACGTATGTCTCAGGCATGGAACCATCTTGCAGAAACGGAATTACAGGCCACTTCAGACTCTTCCAACAGCCAAGAAAACTGCCTTTCCTCGGAACAAGGGCCCAGTGCTGCTGTCTGGTTGTTTTAGGAAGCAGTGTGGGGTTTTTGAAATGATTTTTAAATTTTATCTACTGTGACACATTAAAGCCACTGAAACCAAACAGTGCTTTCAGACTAGGATAGCATAACCTGAAGAGGTGACTGGCTGGGCGGTACTCACACTGAAAAGGTGCAGCGCCTTGGTCCTGGCCGTATCTGAAGGGGAACGAGCCCTCGGTGGACTGCTCTCCCGACATCACCTTCTGGGCCGCGAAGTGCTTGGGCTTGAACACATATTCCTGGGTCTGGCCGTGATGAATCACCACATTCTGCGAGGAGAGGGGCGTCACTCTGCGGAGAAACAAAGTGAGGGGAAGGCCATAAATAATGGCTATTTAAAAGTCAACTGAGAAGGAAAGAGTAAGAAATTAGTTAAACTTAGAAAGGGACATAAATTCCACGCCGGGCTGTTTTTCCCTCGCATGAACTGCAGCTGGATATTTACAACGTACAAAGAATTAACAGCTTACCCGTGGAAACCTCCAACACAATAGGGACTCTGCCTGTCCAGTCAAGGAGACTGAGGACAAGCAGGCCACCACCGGTGGAGTCCAACAGAGGACTCGGAGCACAGCAGCCATAGCCTTCACGCAAAACACATGGCATTTATAAATAATAAAAAGGCATAGACATGGACAGGTACCTACAGGGTGTCCCAAACGAATGTATACACTTTAACAGCTGATAGCTCGACTCTGAAAATGAAATGTATTTTAATAAACACTGCCTTTGTAATTATTGAAAGTGGGTGTATGCATTTTGGGGGAAACCCTCTATATAAAAAGGTGTATTTTATATAAACAGATAAATAAGTAGGTGGCACTGAAGACGGAAAGAGAAGGGGGAATAAAAGACATAAAAGGGATTATGTAAGAAATTCCAAGAGTGATCAGTTAAGCAAAACTTAACTATTAGAACCCGTACAACAGACAGTGGGACCTTCCGAAGGCTAGAAGGGAAGGCAAGCAGCCGCCCTGAGCTTCGCCCTCCTGACCTGACCCGCACAATCTGCCACACAGGGCTGAGAGGAGCCTGCTTGTAAAACTCGGAGCACATGAAACTGAAAACAGTTCAAATGGTCCTTTGAAATATAAATTATGATGATGACAGGAAAAACAGTCGTTCCAGGTAACATTTAAATATTTTATGCTGTATCTCATAATGATGAAAACTGTACTATTCGGGTTAAATGTTTTATAATTACCAGTTTCTAAGAATAATACGAATGACTAATCATAATCTCATTATTTCTTCAATAGCATGAGTCAAGACCTCTGGAGACTCCTGAACACAATTACTGGGTTTTCACCCTCCTGGCCCAACCCTTTATTTTCAATGACTGTTCTCTTCTGCTGCATGTAATGTATACTTTAAAATAATAAGCTTCACCCAGCTTTAGTCATTCCCTGAGAGACAGAACTGAAATCATTAGCTAAGTAAGACTAATAAATAATGAAAAATATAAAGAAGGTATACCAGCTAATTCCAGAAAAGGCAGAACTGCTACTAAATTTGTATGGACAGAGCATTTTAGCAACAAACTGAGCCTTTGGAAGAAAACCTGCTCTCTGGTGTAATCTTAAATTTTATTGACTGTGGCACATTAAAGTCATCTAAACTGAACAAAATTTTTCCAAACTATGATCCTATAACTTAGGAAAATGGTTCACTGAGCTATACTTACACTAAAAAGATACCACAAGCTGTAAAGACTGCCCCAAAGGAGGGGCTCTGAACAAGAGGAAGAGATGACACCATGACAGGTCAGTAAAAAAGGTAAATTGTCAACCCACCAAAAACACCACCGCGCAAAGTCTCAGTCACAGAGTCCTAAAAAAACTCGGTCTGTTTGAGTAATTCTAGTTGGGGCTGATGAATGAGCTATTCAGGGGGACAAGGTGTCCAGGAGAAACAGAGGAAAAAATGAAGCTGGGCCCTGGCCAGGTAGCTCAGGTGGTTAGAGCATTGTCCCGATGCACCAAGGTTGCAGGCTCCATCCCCTGTCAAAGCACATGCAAGAATCAACCAATGAACACAATAAATAAGTGGAACAGCAAATCAGTATTTCTCTCTCTCTCCCTTTCTCTCTCTCTAAAATCAACCAATAAATTTAAAGAAAATTTTTTTAAGAAGCTAGGATTAAGGGTTCTTCCCCATTAACTAGTTGGTGATCTAGATCACTTTTTTTTTTTGAGGAGAGAATTTCTTTATCCTTTGACAGTTTGCAGAGGAACTTTAAATATAATATCACATCCTTGGCAGTCTGTTCAGCTCATAAACTTTGGGAGCATTTTCATAAATAAGAAATCATAAATGCTACTTAAAGATCTATTGCCATTTAAATTGTTTTCAGGAAGACTCCTTTATGATCGGGTTGGTATTAAGAGAGTACTATGCTTTCTTTAATGCTATGTAATATGAGATGGTTTTCAAAATGTCTTTTTTTAGTCTTGGAGAATGTTATTTGCTTAGTAACGTAGGTACATCTATCTATACTACAATAAACTAGGTCACAGAATTCTCTTACATTTTTTAAAGCAAAAGTGTAAAACTAAAAACCTATTATAAGAGGGGCATTCTCTCCTCTCTCTTTTTTTTTTTTACTGCTAGGATTTTACTTCCATTTTTCATTTGTTTATTTTTTAATTTTTATTGAATTTTTTGGGGTGACATTGGTTAAAAAAATTATATAGGTTTTAGGTATACAATTCTACAATACAGCATCTGAATATTGTAGTGTGTGTTCACCACCTCAAGTCAAGCCTCAGTCCATCACCATTTATACCCCTTAACCCTCCTTCTACCTTCCTCCACCCCCTTTCCCTCTCGTAATCACCATACTGTTGTCTGTGTCTATGAGTTTTGTTTTGTTTTCTTTGCTTAATCCCCTCACCAACCCCTAACATGTGGTCTGTCCTAGAAAATGTTCCTAAAGAAGGCCCTTTAACATTTCTTGTAATGCTGGTTTGCTGGTAACAAACTCCTTTAGGTTTTTCTTTTCTGGGAAGCTCTTTATTTCTTCTTCAATTATAAATGATAGCCTTGCTGGGTAAAGTTGCAGGTCCTTGTTTTTCATCACTTTGAATATTTCATGCCAATCCTTTCTGGCCTGAAATGTTTCTGGTAAGAAATCATCTGACAGTCTTATGGTAGTTCCCTTGCAGGTAACTAACTGCTTTTCTCTTGCTACTTTTAAGACTCTCTCTTTGTCTATCACCTTTGCCATTATAATTATGATGTGTCTTGTTGTGGGCCTTTTGGGGTTCATCTTATTTGGGACTCTCTATGCTTGCTGGATTTGTGTGTCTTTTTCCTTCACCAGATTAGAAAAGTTTTTAGTCACTATTTCTTCCATTTAGGTGCTCAATTTCTTGCTCTCTTCTCCTCCTGGTTCCCCTATGATGTGGATGTCATTACACTTCATATTGTCTCAAAAGTCCCTTTCGCCACCCAAGAAAGATGGCATCCATAGTGCACTAGAGTGACTCAGCAAGGGCGTCCTGGCGGTTGTCCCCTCAGCTCTCTCCCCAGAGCCACAAACTCCAGTCTCTCCTCTAACAACTCTAGTCCACTCCACCCTCCCTCTGCCAGAGCCCAGGGTAAGTGGCTGAGAACGAGATTTTGTGTGTTGATCCTTTAAAGGGGCACCTGTGTCTCTAGCAGACTCCTGTTTCTCCCTGGCAGACAGAATCCCTGCTGATTTTCAGACAGATGTTATGTGGGCGCTTCTTCCTGGCTCTGGTGCTCTGGGTTTGTCGTTGAGACCCCATGCATCTCAGGGGGAGCCCCCGGCAGCTGAGATATCCCTCTGGAATCTCAGCAGCCGCCAGTAGGAGTGGAGCAAGCCTTTTTCCCATCTCTGCCCTTCCTACCAGTCTCAATATGTGGCTTCTTCTGTAACTCCTAGGTTATGAGACCTCTCTTCAGCTAGTCTTCAGCTGGTTATTCAGGTTGATTGCTCTATATTTTAGTCATAATTCCAGTCTGGTCCTGAGCAGAGGTGAGTACCTACCACCTCCTCTGCTGTCATCTTTGATCTCTAGATCTGTCACTTAAAATCCTATAGTCTGAGGAGAGCCCATGGAAACCAATCTTGGGCCTGGACTTTCCCAGACTCAATGCCATAGAAGAGTATACTCCACTCCCTTTGTCACTAGATTAATGACTTAAATTACTAAAAGCCTAAGGCAAGGCTTCACGTTGTAAACACTTTTGTTTCAATGATGTAAGTGTTGTTTTGAACTTTAAGTATGTTTGGTTGGGATGGAGTAGAAAGTGAAACAGCTGGACACATCTGGTGGGGTTGATAAGAACCACAAGTCTACTCTGTCAACCTTGGGACAACGGGAAGCCCACTTCTCATCCCAGGGGCAACTCGCTCCCCAGCTATGCTGCCACCCTGTCACTGTGCTGCTGGCACCTGCTGGGAGAAGTGCAGGCTCGCTCCTGTGCAGAAGAGGACAGCCCAGCCTTCCAGGAGACCTTGGGGCTGCTACCACCACTTCCTGCTCCGAACACTGCCAGGTAGGTGAGACTGCAGGGTCTGCCTTCTAGTTCAGGTTCCCGCTTCTCTTCCCTCTGAGTCAAGGAAGTGAGAGGCAGCAAAAAAATGGGCTGAAAGCGTATGTCCATATGGGCTCCTTTTTCCTAAACATAACAGAAAGGTAATGAACAAAGAAGACCAAGCTGTACCAGGTCCAGAACTTGAGTAGCAACGCTCAGCCACTGCTAACTTAAGGAAATGACTGGTAAGAAATTACCAGCGTAACGGTACTTAAGTCTTACTCCAGTAAACTACTCTGCAGGTTACAGCACGTTATAAATGTGGGGCTACACAGAACTAAGCCTCTCCTTCCCTTTGCCCTGATGCAAGGGTGTAAACACAGGCTCACACAGGCTCACACAGACACGCACAGGCCAAAGCCACTCTGCCTGACAGCCCCACAGAGAAAGAGGCAAAGCCACAAACAGGGGGCTGGTAGAGGGCAAGTAAAGGACACTGTCCCATCACTCCACCAATACGTATATTAAGTGTAATCACCATCCCACCACTCTCTCCTCCTCGCCCCCTCCTTTCACAGCTAGGGTCTACCTTTTCCTCTAACCTCATTATTCACTGTTCTTTCCACTTTGAACCAGGAAAAAAAGCTCACCTACCACCAGTGAAGACCAGGTCAGATCTGTCATAGCGTTTATCATTAATTTTTTTAAAAGATAAACTAAAATGTTTGAGAAAAGAATCGGGTTAAAAATGAAAGTGGAAGGACCTCTAGTCCAAATGGTTTTTGGGGGGCACCTATATATCTCCTCTTCCTCCAAAGATGTCCTCAAAATTATAAGTAAGGAATAAAAAAGATATAAAGCCAGAGCTGACATTTGGTTGCTATACAACAGTACAGACACACCAGTCATTAAAGTACTGAAATACTCTGTTCTGATAAAAAGCTACTGACCCAACCCCCTTCCTTAGTGCCTCTCCCTGCCCTCCTCCACAGGGCGCCCCAAGACATCCCCTCAACCCAGAAGTAAGGAGTTGACATCTGGCAGAGCAGGCGACCTCTGCGTCTCCGCTCCAGCATCCCTTCTGATCAGTCAATACCTGTGCCACACAGGATACTCAATATGGTTCGTATTACCCACTAACAAACACACGAAGAGAGATTTCAACAGATCCGTAAGGGATTTGGAGTGGACTGAGAAATGCCAACTACTGTAGCAGCGGGGGGCAAGCCATGGCCAAAAAATATATATCTTCTTCACTTGTTTTACTTCAACCTGCAGAATGAAGCACATTTTACGCGGAGATTCAGTACACACCTACGTGTGTGTTTTGATATAACTAAAACAAGTCTTATGAAACAGTATTTACCCTTACTATGTGCAGGACACTCTAGTATTTTCTCCTCGAGTCTATTTATTAAATGACAGTCTGGAACCACTACATTGATTTCATGACCTCGTGACTCCCTAATGAGATGCAACCAGTAGCTCAAGGGCACTGGTGGAAAACCGCTCTGCGAGGGCACAGGCAGACGACGCAGTCTTGCTGAGGAGCGACAGAGTTGTCATGGATGCTGAAACCAAGTAAAGCCACGGGTGATGAGACGAAGTAGGCCTGAACACTGGTGCCGTAACTGGAAAGTCTGTACAGCATACTCTGAGATACTGCGGGTTTGGCTCCAGGCCACCGCAATACAGCAAGTGTCGCAATGAAGTGAGTCACACAAATTTTTTGGTTTCCCAGTGCATATAAAAGTTATGTTTACACTATCCTGTAGTCTATTAGGTATGCAATAGCATTATGTCTAAAAATAACAATTACACAGCTTATTTAAAAATACATTTTTGCTAAAAAATGCTAACCATCATCTGAGCCTCCGGCAAGTCGTGATCTTTTTGCTGGTGGGGGTCTTGCCTCCACGTTGATGAAAACACAGTATGTGCGAAGTGCCATTAAGCAGAGCGCAATCAAACGAGGCGTGCCTGTATGCGAAGGCACTGGTCCCCACTCTAGCAAACAAGGACATCCAGAAGTCAAACTGCTTCCCTCGGGGAAAGAAATGAGTATTCTCTGAAGGAATGGGACCTATGTGGTTTAAACCACAAAACTTCCTTCCCCAGAGAAGGGCCCTCTCATGCTGGAATTTTGGGTTCCCCTAGCATAAAGAGTGGTTTCTCACATTTCCCCTAAAAGGAAGCTTGCCAGGCAACCAAGAAGACAGGGAGCTCCAAGAGAATGATCTGCGGGGGGGCGGGGATGAGCATGGAAAATATAATTGAAGTTTTAGAGACACCTGACTACATGGTGATGAAAGCAATTGGTGGAGTGGAAATAGGAAGAATGCACTCGATTGGGAGCCAGAAACACCCTCCCCTTCAAGAAGCACAGAGATGTCAGCAGTGGATACATGCGGAGGGAGGCCTTGCACTGAGTGGTCCGTCAACAGACACAATGTTGCAAACGCTGTAACTGTCAAAGGCTGTAACTGCTGGCAACAGCCCGTGTTACCATCTTTGAGGATATAAATGTACAGAATTAGCTGGAGGATGGGAAATTCTGGAAGAGGAAGAGAAGCAGCAGGAAAATTGAGAGGGCCAGGACCCTCATCTTACAGGATGGAAGGTCATCAGATAGCGTTTGTGACCTTGACGGGGGGGAGCTGATAGAAGAAGTGGCTTAAATGGGCTGCTGGAGTTTGCACAGACAGAAGCTAGGAATGCAAAATAAAGATGTGGAGAGCAAGAGGTAAAGCAAACAAGCTCAGCCCCATCGCCAACCGCAAGAGGTTTTAGAAAACATCTCAAGGGAAATAAATCAAGAAATGGCTGGATGGGGGTGACTACCTGAAGGACCAACAGGACTTGAGGCTAAATGAGGGAGGGGCAGGGACAAAGGAAACGGAGTCCGGCAATAGGAAGGTTTCAGGCCTGGCTGACTAGAAGGGTATTTTGGTTCAAGGTCAAGGAGAAAAGTAAGAGAAGGAAATATGCAGGGTTACGGCAGTCGGAGGAGAGGGCCAGTGTGTGACGAAGGGGACTGTGTTACTTTCAGAGACAGAAATTTGGGGTGGATCTTCGGGAAGCAGTTAGGAAGAGCCTCCAAGTTTAGGAAAAGTGATGGTCAAGGTGGGGCCGACTTCTCCAAAGGCAAAAGCGTTTCAGAGGAAAAATATACGGAGCCACACAGTTTTGGAGGACACTTACTTCATGGTGGGAAGTAAAGAGGAAACGGCGGGGGAATCAGAAAAAGGGAAAGGCAAGAACAACGTAGGTCCAGACACGATACGTGGAGGAAAGTTTCTGGGATAAAGGAGGAAGAGCCACCTGTTAACTGCTGAAAGGAAAACCAACACAGAGAAATAAAAAAATAGAAAAGGTCCCTGGGTTGGGCAGCAAGTCACTGGTCCCATCCACAAGGCTGTTTTAGTCTTGACAGGAGACGTGTGGCCACACAGGATGAACCCCTGGGCCGGTGGCACACTGGTGACTCACGGAAAAGGGCAGACGCGAAAGCAGGCAGGGGGGCAGGGGTAGGGGGCAGGGGGCAGGGGGCAGGGGGCAGGGGGCAGGGGGCAGGGGGCAGGGGGCAGGGGCATGGCTGGCTGGCTGAAGGCTGAATCTGCGGAAACCTCTGCATCTCCGTAAGCAGAGGGAAACAACTGCACAAAACTTCTTTCCTTCAAAGAAAGGATTAGTCACACACTGTTTACACTGCTGCCTTCAGAGTGGCAGTTTCCGGCACAAGAATGAACTAAAATTTTCCATATTTCTACTAAATCCATTATTTGACCTGTGGAGCGGCTGGGAGGACCTGGCAAAACACACGCCCCTTTTCCACCGAAGAAAAGGGCGCGGGACCTCACAGGAGGGAGCCTCCAGCGGCCGGAAAAGGCTTCCCGCGAGAGGCAGGCCTCACACAGCCAGCCTGCGCCCCTGTGATTAGCGGACTCGGGTTTGCAATCGGGCCTGAGAGAAAACAGTGCTGCCGGAAGAAGCCACAGAAACGTCCCGCCAACCATGTGGGGGCAGTTTCGGCTGATAAATTCCGAATGATCGTGTGGCCCAGCTGTGCTCCGAGCTGCTCGGAAGCCGGTGAAGGCTGCTCGGGGGGAGGGCAGGGCACCCAGGCAGGAGCGCAAGCCGCGGGTGGTGGAGCAAACCTCCCTCCTGCGAGGGGCGCTAAGGCACCTGCGTGCGGGCACGTGCGGGGAACGTGTATTTACCGCCTGCAACCCCTCGTAGGGAATTACCGGTCGGACCGTGAAAGAACCAGGAGGTAAGCAAAAGGCTGCCCACGACGAGGCCGACAGTCAGCACAACAGCACGCAGACCGCCGGTGACTGGAAAGGGGGGCGCCAGGCGCCAAAACAAACAGCCGAGGGAAACGGAACAGGCCAGCTCACAGTCACGGGACGGGAGGGAAGGAGATATGACACTGAAAATGTAAGTGCAGGAGACAGACCGGTAACAATTCTGATTTCCAATGAGATAAAAAAGACAGAAGGGACTGAGAACATGAAACTGAAGACGGCGGGGGGGGGGGGGGGGGGTGGAAATTAAGGCAACTTTGGTGTCACTGTTAACAAACATCCTCAACACAACCAAGGAGTTTTGGAACCAACTGTCTCTTCCCAGTGGTTCTTAGCTGGAGGTGATTTTGCCGCCAGGGACGTTTGGTGCCCACAGCCAGGGATGCTACTAAATAGCCTACGATGTGCAGGACAGAGCTCCACAAAACAGAATTATCTGGCAGAAAACGTCAACAGTCTCAAGTTTGAGGACCACTGCTGTAAACATGAACTATCACCACCAAACAAGTATAACCGACGTATGAGCAAAGAACCAACTGCCTCTGGGAGCTACAATGACGAAGTCTCCAGAAACGATGGGGCCGGCACACAAGGATTCAGACTCTAGACTAAAGAAAGGGGCAGAAGCTGTCAGCCTTCCCCCTGTGCCTTTCGGAAGCCCCATTAGGACAGGAAGGTAGACCTGTACTCAGGTCACCTGCCCGGCAGCCCGCAAGGGAAGCTAGACTATCACTGAGAATGTAATGGGATAGCAAAAAGAAACCTTTTTAAGCATTTTTACTAGAACTTTTTGCAGGAACAGTACGGCACATAGTTGGAGAGAACCCCTGATAAACTGCTTAGCACTAGGCTGGGTGTGGCAAGGACGTGGTGGGAAATAACAGACGGTCCGTTAGTTGCTACACTGCTCTCTAAGGAGGGTGAGTCCAATCAACCCTATGGCCTTGGTTATGCCAAGAAGGTCAACACACGTTCAGGGCTGGACATGAACTGTCTGGGAAAACAGAGGAAGGCTGGGCGCTGCACCCGCAATCCTGCACCCGCAATCCTGCACATCCACTCTTCCCTCTGAGTCCCCAGCCTCTCCTCTAGAGAAGCATCTAACCCAAAGGGTCACAGAAGCCCCGCCAGAGGCACCGACTGCCTCCCAGAGGTGCTCCAAGCCTCGGAAGGACGGGTCGGGAGAGATTCTTCTGGACATGACTGCTCTATGCACGCAGTCAAGGAATTCTCCAGTCCCTGCGATCCCAAGCTCCTAGGAGAGGGGTACAGGAAGAGAGCCGGGACAGACGAGAGACCAGGACGCAGGATGACCAAGGCCTCCTTCGAAAAGTTCAATGAAATGATCATAACCCTTGGAGAAGGTCCAAAGGTCTAACGGACAATTTGAAGAAGCCCCATCCATTAACCAACGACAACACGGTTTCTGCCATCAACAGAAACAATTATGAGGGACTGAAATATTTTAAATATGTTTAAATGCATCTATTCATTAGTAAAACGTCATAGGTCATCTTTGGGCAATGTTAGGCCATCAACTCTATTTCGAAGCTGGTCAATGAAAGGAAAGAATCAAGCGCATTTTCCCGTGACTGTTGATTTTATGTATCAACCTGGAGGGTGTTTTTGGATGAGATGAACATGCAGATTGGGTGGACTCTGAGTAAGCAGATTTCCTTCCATGATGTGGGTGGGCCTCATACAATGAGTTGAAGGCCTCAATAGAACAAAAAAGGCCAGCCTCCCCTCCCCGCCTGAAGGAATCCTGCAGCAGACTAACTTTGAACTTTACCGGCACCACTGGTTCTCCTGGGTCTCCGCCCACCAGCCCACATTTCAGATCTCGACTCTCCAGCCCCCATAATCGCGTGAGCCAACCCCTTACAATAAATCTCTTTCTACACACACACACACACACACACACACACACACACACACACAGGTTCTGTTTCTCTGGAGGAAACTAATATACCCTGTGACTTTCCTTATACCAACTGATCCTCAACCAACTCACTGAGAAAAGGAATTTTTCTGTTTAGAAAACTTTTCCAGCAAGAAAAAAAGGAATGATAGAATGAAAACACCATTATCTGCAACCAGGAATAAAATGTGGGCCGTGATCATCAGCGGCTGCTAGTATCTGAAGACAAGGTATGGCCCTTGATGGAAGAGCCGTGACGTACCACAGTCAATAACCAAACCTGAACCTGACCAAGCCTCTAGATCTATACTTTACTTACGGGAAATTGTGGGGCAGAGACCATGCTAATATCACAACGGTGCTGTCAACAAAATCTACAGTTGGTAGAAGAACTCTCAGGTTCTAAGAGATGTAAAAGACATAAACCTGTTGCAAAGAATGAACATTTTTAAAATTCTGATTTGAACAAATAAGCTGTTAAAAACTTCTTAAACAATTACGGAAATTTAAATATTATACCTGAATTTTTAATGATATTAAGTCATTATTTACCTTAGATAGGATAGCGGTATTGAGGCTAATTGTTAACAGCCGTTATCTTTTACAGATATGTGATGAAATATTTACAGATAGGCTTCAACATAATCAGGGGGAGGAAGGGAAGGGGCCTGGAGAGTAAATGGACACAGTGGGTTCTGAGTTAATAATTATGAAAGCTGGGACATGGATACTCGGGGGTTTCTTTATACTATTTCCTCTAGTCTTTATATGTTTAAACTAGTCTATAAGAGTTTACATAACACAAATATATGAAGTGATCTTTGTCATTTTTTAAACATGTATTAAATGAGATCATGTATTTATTTACCAGTACTTTGAAAAGCAGAAAACATTACATAACAATATTCCTTCTCACTAAAAGGGAAAAAGGAGACAGATAGCAAGGGCGAGTGGAGATGAAAGAAAAGACAAACTCCAGCCATGCACATGCACATCCAGGCAGTTCTTCTACTTTTAATTATCGAAGCTACATGTTCATGGGGCAGATATGCTATCTGCCAAGGATGAGGTAACCATTCGAAAGCTCTGAAAAGGCACAGAAGACTAAAATCATCAAAACCTGAACATGACGAAGTTATTAGGCAAGTACCCATGGAAGGAGAGACTGTTAATACTGAAGCCCTTTTCGTTGTCAAAAACGAGCAGCTACATTTGGTGACCTGGGCCAGCGTCCCTGAACACAAATTAAAAAGGAATTGCAGCCATCTCCCATTTACCTAAACTAAGAGGGGCCAGAGAAAAATCTAAAAACAATCCAAGAAAATTCCAAACTGTAAACAGTAATTAAGGCTTCTTCCACACCCTGCTGGGGAAGGGCCAGTTTCAAGGCCCCTGAATCCAATTCTCAGACCCAAATCCTAGCACTATCACCACGGGAAGGGAGGGAAGAACTGGCTCGGTCTCCTCACTGCGCTGGGCGGGTGTGATCTCCACCTCGCACAGTTAACGTGAGGACAAGCATGGAAAGTGATTTTTTTTTTTAATGTGTGAAAATATTTATTTACCCTGACACCTGATGCATACACAGGGTGTCGGACTCTTCCACTCCTCCAGCAATCCAGGGACGGCGCAAAAACAGAATTCCACCCTTCTCGTAGCATTACAGTTCACATTCAGAGGCTGCCCAAAGGTACAGATAAAAGCAAAACTCGTTTCAAAGCTTTATTTTAAAAAAAATAAAATCTCGAGTTATTTGTAAACAGTGAGCTCCAAATTCACAGCTGCATCCAGCAACCCCAGGGTCAGCGTTGGCGCGTCACACCCACGGGGGGAGCCCTCCCGAGGTCGCACGCGAGTCAAGGAATCCCACAACCACGACACTAGGCTGCAGCCTGGAAGCTCCTCAAAACGGAGCTGCCGTACGACCCAGCGATTCCACACCCAGGTGTGGACCCCAAAGAACTGAAAACAGGGCCGCAAACAGATACTCGCACACCAGCGTCCGCTGCATCGTTCACAGCAGCCTGGAGTCAGACGGCAGCCGGGGTCCCCTGCAGCAGACGGATGGATGGACAGCACGTGGCATCTACCGGGGTCCCTGCAGCAGACGGATGGACGGACAGCACGTGGCATCTACCGGGGTCCCTGCAGCAGACGGATGGACGGACAGCACGTGGCATCTACCGGGGTCCCTGCAGCAGACGGATGGACAGCACGTGGCATCTACCGGGGTCCCTGCAGGAGACGGATGGACGGACAGCAGTGGCATCTACCGCAGGCTGGACCCCTCCTCGGCACGACGGGAACGGAGCTCTGGCCCACGCTCCAGCGGCGTGACCCCTGGGCGCAGGAGCGGCGGGAAATAAGCCAGACAAGGCAAGTCCATAGGGCTGCGCTCAGGCGGGGTACTGAGAACCGGCGAGCTGGGAAAGCAGAGGTAACCGGAGAATGGGGGGGGGGGGGTTGTTGGTCAACAGGGACAGAGTTTCTGTTTGGGGCGATGAAAGGCTTTAGAAACAGAGAGCCGATGGCTGCACAACAGGGTAAATGTAGTTAATGCCAATGTACCGTACACTTAAAATGGTTAAAATGGCAAAGCTAGGTACAGATGTTTTACTACAATTTTTAAAAACCTGTATGAAAACGACCCCCGATTCCTTGAAAACACAGCCCTGCGTGTGGGGGGGGAGGCAGGTTTCTCACCCGCCCCCGCCCCGGTCCTTCAGTAGCTCGGGATGACACAGTGTGAGGTTCGTTCATCCCAGCCAATTCCAAACGTTCCTGTCCCTTCTAGACGCCCGTTTAAGATGCCAATTCTACAGCCGTAACGAGGCCATGATTCAATCCCCACACCACCATTTCCACCCTTCCCCCTCCCGCTTTCCACACTCAGCCGCACGCGAGGCTCGGCCTCCGGCCTTGGCCGTGCTCCCCGGTGCCCGGCCCGCGGCCCTGCCCTCGAGGACGCGGGAAGCCACCGCCTGGCCCGGGCAGCCTTCCAGCCCAGCGTCCCTCGCCCTCCGCATTCCTCGTCGTCGCGGTGATTGCCTCCCTGTGAACTCCTCAGTGGGCTCTCCCTCCGGCACGGACCCGCCCTGGCCGCAGGAAGGGACATCTGTGCTTCTGAATCTGGAGGCCAACTTGACACCCGCCCTCCCATCACCTGCAACCTGGAGGGTGGAAAAGCTGGCGGGAGCATCCCAGACGACGTGTCCTTCTAGAACCGCCCTCTTCCTAGCCAGCGTCTTCCTTACACTGAGCTCTGTGGAAGCTTCTAGAGGGTGTCAAGGAAGCAGGGGACAGGTACCGGGTCCCACGGCTCGCTTCTCCAGGGTGGGGCACCCACAGGGCTCAAGGCGGCCGAGGAAGAGCAGCACTGAGGCGGTTGAGGGGAAATTCAAATCGTCCTTCTGCCTGCGCCACTGAGCCTCTGTGAGTATGGATCCAACATCAAAGCCCTCGGAGTCGCCGTGTCTTTACTTATAAAGCGAGCGCAGGGCCGGAGGGCTCTATGAGATGCCCTCCAAAGTCCGGAGGCTGAAACTCAGTTACAGGAACAGTAGCTCCAAATGTTCTCTAGTCACATCAAAAAAAATATTTCCTATAAGAAAGTATTTTTTTCAATGCAGTATACATGTAGGTATCTGTTCAAAGTAGGAAGGCGACCTCTCAGGGTTTTGCTTTCCCACATTCAAGCTAAATAAAATTAATAAGAGGGAAAAATTCTTACAATTTTTACAAATTCTTACAATCAAATGCAATAAACTCTGTTTTTCCCAAATGGTCTCTTATTTCTCCCTATTACGATTGCTACTAAACTAGGTCACCTAAGTAATAAATATTGAAAGCCTTTAACCAAATTCAAACATCTGTTCCAATCTTCTTTTAGGGCCTGATCCAGCAGAAACAAAATACCTACTGCCCTGCAGGACCTGAGAGAGCCACACTGCCGGGACTGTGGGGACTTTTCTAAAGCCAATGTACCTGGTGGGAAAATACGGCTTATTTCAGTATGTCTGCAGGACAATGAGACGCGTTAGGGAAAAAACCTCTAAAACCCACAAAGCACCATAAAATTGTCATTAATGAGACCCTTGTCCTTGCAAGAGTAAGTTTCACACATCTCACTATCCTTGATATCTCTGCGGCACTTGTAAAAATCCGTGCTTTTTAAAAAACTTATCTTTATTGTTGAAAGCATCACAAATGTCCCCCTTTCCCCCCCAAGCCATACACTTTTTAATATATTACGTCTACATATGTTATAAACGCCACACTACGTTATACTGAGCTCCCATCTGCTGTCACCTCCCACAAGCCTGCGGAACTGTCTTCAGATCTTCCTATGGCACAGATCTTCCATTTTCACGGTTCTGAAAATACTTTATTTCACCTTCAGTTTTGAAGGATTTCTCTTTGGACCTAAAATTCCAAGTCCATAACCTGTCTCTTTAGCTATTCTTTACAGGAGTTTATAAACCGGTTTCTTTACACTTTAAAAATGTTCCACCGTTTTATAACCTCCTTCGTTCCTGATGAGAAGCGGCCCACCGTTTTTTAAATCATCGTTCCAGGGTATCTAACGTATCTTTTTACTCTGGCTGCTTTCCAGAGCTTCCCTTTATCTTCGATTTTTAGCTCGTTTACTATGAAGGGCCGAGGTGTGGTCTTCTTCATATTAACGTTCCCGAGATTTGCTGAGCGTCCCTCGTAAGGTTTTTTTACACCGGACCTGGGCAACTGCCAGCCACTATTTCTTCAAAAATGTTTCCTGCCGCATTCTCTTCTTGCCCTCGGAGACACAATGGCAGGTACGTTAAATTGTTCAAGATTAATTTCTTGATCAAAGCGCCAAGACTTTGTCCATTTTTAATCATTTTTCTCTCTGTTCTCGATAGGTGATACTTTCTATCGATCCGGCGTCTAGCTTACTTATCCTGTCTCACTTCTACTTCCCTTGCTTTCTACTTTCCTATTAAAATTCCCCACTGGTTGTTTCATGACGCCAGCCCCTTTACAGTAGCTCCTCTGAAAGTCCCTGTGCAGCAGCTCCAGCACCTCGGTCACCTCGAGGTGTCTGCTGCCTGCCGCCTGCTTCTCTGGGCTGAGTCACACGCCTCTCCTGGCTGCTCCTACGGGAAGGACACTGTGAAGGCTGTTTTGCAGAGACTCTGTATCTTCTTCAGAAGAATGTTTTGTTCCACCAGACAGATCCTTGGCTACATTCTGACTCCAATTCTGTTTCCCTTCTGGTGGTGCTGCGGCTGGAACCACTCTGTTCTCGCAGCTTTCCAGCTGCTGCTTTTCACCGGGAGCGTCACAGTCTCCCCGCGGAGCAGCCAAGAATGTGGGCAGAGTTTATACTCAGACGCAGGGGCTCCCTCCTTTCCAGCCACAAGTGCCATTCATCTCCTGACTCCTCGAGCCAGTAGCTGCCACTTTCTGCTCTGCGTCTAGCCACCCCACTTAGCGTAGGCTGGGAAATGCCATCAGGCAAAAAACAAGACAGAATGTATAAATGTTACCTTCACCCATGAAACTCACTCCTCTCAAGCATCAACTCCCCTCCAGTTTCTGTCTGCTTTCAGCTGTTATCTGGAGCCTTCAAATCACTGATTTTACATTTTTGCCCAAAGTTTATAATTATTAATTGCAAGAAGGTTAGTCTAAGGAAAGTTTGCTATTATTAGCATTGCCAGAATAAAAACCTTCCCCATCTATATTTAAAAAGCAGGTCTCTTTAAGTCAAGATCACTATTATTTTACATTGATATCTACATATATCATTGTTTTTAAGCAGCACGGAACAGCAATACCATTCCTTGTCAGTTTTTAAGTAAACAGACTACCTAAGGAAAAGTAAGGATCTTAGTTTTCAGTTTCATGGCAACTATCTGCTTACACTAACATAAAAGGCACAGAGAATAAACTTGGAAATGACCACATATGCATATTTACATTTGGTGACAGAATTCTTTTTAAAAGGGGAAAGATATGTCCTCTTTAGAGAAACCAGCAGGGCTTGTTTTTTCCCCGTTTGGAAGATGGCAATACCTCGTACGTAGCACAGGAAACCACGGGGTTTGCCACCATGTGCAATGCAACTCATGAAGGCAGTCTGTCTGCCACGGCCAGCAGGACTCATCACATTTCTGGCAACTGGGGAACCCCTAAGATCTAACTCACCACACATTCAAAGAGCACTGGGCGCTGCAAGCCAATTAGAGCAAATGGCTTCATGTAATTCCCCAGACTTGGTCCGCAATTCATGCAACAATGGTCCGGTATTCTACGTTCAGCAAGGACCGTCACAGCTTCACTGGCCGACGAAAGGCAGTGTTCAGACAGCTGAAAGACCTGCATATCCTCCAGTCCATTCGCCGCATGCCACAGACGGGGAAACTGAGGGCCAGAGGAATTACGTGACTCATCAAAGATCAAAAAGTTAAGTAACTATCACCAATGACAGAAACAAATCTAGAACCAGCTCCTTGTTCCAGGATCTTACACTATTTCTCCTAAATCTGGGTGGGAAAAGTTCATTATGAAAGTCCTATCAGAGGCAGAAGTATTAGGGAAGAAAGAAACAAAACTCCTTCAGTTTTTAGTCTCTCGCAGCTTGGCAAAGTGGGGCATTGAACCTCCTTGCCTTTAAAAAAATAGAGACAGCAAAATAAACCTTTCCCGAAAGAATTCTCTTGCAGAACGATTAATAAAAAATCATTGCAAACAGTTCGCAAACACAAAGAACTACAAAAGCTCCCCTGAAAGTTGTGTATCGTTAACTCGCACGACTAACCTGCTACCTTTTCTTGCCAGAACCCATTTATCCTGTTAAAATCTCTTTTCACATCTTTCAGTCCCACATTAAACTACCCATGTGGGGACCCAGGAGATGCTAAGTTCTAAGCCCTAATTTGTTGAAATGTCGAAAAGAAAATAAAAAGGAGTGGTGATTTCCTCATTTCTATGAGATTTTTCCAAGAAGGCCACGGCAAGTCCTATGAGATCATCATCATGATTATTACTTTATATTACTGTAATAGCTCTCTTCCATGGAGTTCAATTAGTTGGCTTCTGATAAGTGCAGTTTCACAATCATTATTTCTCTTCAACAGAAACAACTGCATTTTTAAAATCAAAAGAACAATCGTCTTGGTGTGTGCGAGCAGACGTATCGACACACACACGCATATTTTATAGCAGTTGTCTGGGTTCTTAAGAATGAAATCAAGAGAACAATTTGGAAACATTTACACTGGCAAACACAGAGCCCACGAAGGTAGAACATTTAAAAAATATATTTGGAGCAGGCCTATCTTAGCTGCCAAAAAAAAAAAAAACCTGCCAAGAAACTGTTTCAAAATGCTTGGATTGTTCTAACCGCTTCCCCCACCCCCGCCCCCCAACTGTTTCCACCAGGCAGTAAATAAAATCCTATCAATCTCACTGAATGGGCGGGAGAGCAGGGGCAGACGACGGAGGGAAAGAAGGGCAGGCCAAGCCCGTTTGCATTTAACCATCTCAACTGCTGTAAGCCAAATATTTGATTTCGCTCACTTATTTCCCTTTGAAAATACATGCAAGTGAAACAAAGGTTTGATTCAAATTTACGAGGGACTGGTTAGAATGTTATGAATAAAGTGCCAGCTCGCTGAAAGATATGTTCCCCTCTAGAGAACGTCTGCGCCAGGGGGTGTGGGTACCACATGGTCTCGATGCGCTGGATGACCTGGGGGTGGTCTCCTTCCCTCACCCCTGAGACTTCTCGCCTTCCCCCTACGACAGGAATGAAAGAAAACACGTGAACGTGGAAGTGGCTGAACCCTTCGCCGGGGGAGGAAGGCGCTCGGTCTCCGAGGCCCGGTAAGGATGGGTGGGATTTGTACACACAGAAGCATAGGCCGGCAATAGACAGGTCCGGCAGGGGGACATGGGGTGAGAAGAGTTTCAGGGACATGAGGGAATGGGGACTCTTTGGGGGTTGCTGTTGGCAGAAATCAAGAATAACGGGGGAAGCTTTTCCATGGGACCCAGGAGCTCCTCAGATATTTCACTCAGTAACAACTGAAATGAATGACTAATGTTTCCTCTAAGGCTAAAGCTCTGCCCACGAAACACCTCTCTACTACTTACTCCTCCGAGGAAACCACACTGACCCCACTGTTTGTACACAGCGGGGATGACGAGAGCCCGGGGTGAAGTCAGAAGGGACAGTCCACACCTTGTCTGAAGCTGCCAGCGCCTATTTGACAGGGGCTTAAGCCATTAACCTAAATCTACTGTTTTGCCTCAAAGCCCGGTTGAAAGGTTTGTGAATTTTACAAGTTCTAACACACAACTATCTTTACAATAATTTCCCCAATTTAAAAAAGTGCTATCATGGCATGGCCTACGCTGTTAGAACTGGAGATAACCCAATAAAGAAGAGTTCCCCCGCGTGGGATAACCGGTAGATGGATCGGCTTTGTGGGAGAGGAGTCTCTGAGACCCACAGAATTGTGCAACAAATTGTGCGTGCGTGTGTGTGTCTGTGTGTTTAGCAGATTCTTAAAGAGGTCAGTAATTATTTTTTTAAAACTGGTAAAGAGCTATGGACATAGATCACCTACCACTTCAGGTCCCTCACACTGCAGATGAGAAAGGCCGACCTCTCTGCAGCCACAATGCCCGAGGTGCCCCACGCCTGGCCAGCGGGGTTCCAGGGAGCCGGGGTTGGGTGAGGACTCCCGGTCCAGGGCAACAGGGGAGACACAACCATAGACTGTCAGAAAGAAACATCCTCCTGAAAGTCCAAGTCCAAACATCAGGGAACATTTGGGAAGCGTTCCCTGGAAGGGCCCCAGGAGCAGGTTCGGAGGCCGGACGGAGACTAGGAGCACAGGGCTTCCTTCTGCCTCAGATACCTGAGCCTCTGTCACTGGTCTCATAAACTGCAACTCTGTATTATATTCGGGTAAAAACAATGCTTCACTTGCACCCAGAAGTGTGTGCAGGTATCATTCACGCATCGGACAAACATTTACGTGCCAGAGATGCAAAGGTACAAAATGAAAACCCGATGAAAAGGTAGCAGAGGGCGCCGATGTTGACATCAGACAGGCCCCTGTAGGGATCCCAGCTCCTCTACTCACTGGCTGATGAGCTCGGGCAGTGACGGACCCAACGCTCGGTCCCTCACCCATACCAAGGCGGTCTGTTACTGCTAATACCAACGCAGCATCTGTCCTGATGGAGCTCACAGGCCGGAGAGAACTGGGAAGAATTAACTAGCTCCAGTCCCGTGGGACCCAAGTTCTATCAGGTACACACCGGGTGCCTTCCCCATCACTGCCAACGGGAGCCATGCAGGCACACACACACACACGCGCACACACACACACACACACACACACACACACACACACGGCATGGTACAAACCTCAAGTCATCCAGTCCGGGACAAGGGAGCTCCATCAAAGCGCTTTCACCCAGAGACGCAGCCACCCCACACAGCTGTTAGGCACAACTGGAGCACCGCGTGGCAGGCAGAGGTCTGTCAGGACCGAAGAAGCCACGCCTGCCCCAGGCAGCTTCTCCTAAGGTCACGGGTGTCCCTCCAAGTCCATACTTCCACATTCTGCCCAACTGCTGCCAAAGGGAGGGAAGCAGGGAACTGACTTCACAAGGTCAGCCTTTGAAGCCTCACTTCTACCAGTAAGTACCCCTCTGACGGTGCAGAGCTACTGGCAATGGTGTCGATTTACACTTGACTGATGCTATTACTGTTGGAATTTAAAGTCCGATACCTCTCTGTGTGTCTTACCCCACTCCCAGGACCACCACACCTCCTCTGAAGACAGCAAAGACCCTCAGCGGGGTAACTTGACCTCTTCTGGCCCCACCCGACTCGCACAACCACGCCCAAGTCACTCAACCTTGCCTCCGAGCCTCCGTATCTCTAACAGGGGAGTCATAATAGCAGCCACCTCCTGGCACTGTGGTAAAGACAAAACGGGAAATCCACGAAGAGCACTTAGCAAGGTACCTGATGTAAACAAAGCGCTCAGTGCCAACCATTTCACCCCAAGAAACTAGACTCAAGGCAGCCCCCAGGCTCAGCACACGTCAGAACCCCCTGGGGAAACCTCAGACCACCAAAGGCAGCATCTGTTATCCCACCACGCGAGTAGCCGATGCATCGCAAAAAATCCAGGGAAAGGGTCAACTTTCAGGCCAATAATAATAAACACAAAGAATGTCTTCAAAGTCTTTCCCACTCGGTGCAATTATTCAAACACAGTGCATTGTGCAACGTCTAAGTGAGAAAGCAAATGAAACCGTGGAATTACCCAAATTTTCCAACTTTCTCTTCCGGTCTCAGGAATCCACAATATTCTTTCACAGGAAATAGAAATCTTATTTTAATGCGGAAAAAAAATTATCAAAATTAGAATGCAGGTTGCTAAGTGCACAGGAAGCGGATAACGTCAAGTTTCATGTCCATCAACGTGGACAAGTTGGTCAAATGTATTCTGATCACACTGCTAACAAGTCAGTAGTTCTAGTCTTCTGTGGTGGTTGTAACTACATTAAATAACAGCGCAGTTTGCTGAGCTCAGCAATGATTCATTAGGCATATGTTTACTCTAGTGTTTGGCGGGGGGGAAACTTGTTAAGATATATAAAAATGCTGATGAAATGAATCCCTGATATTGACAGAAACTGAGAAAACTAACTTAGGCCAGGAGCCAAAGTATCAAAAAACTGAAAAAAATTCATCTGCTATATGTTAAAAGACTTTATTCATAAATAATATCTTGTCCAATTTAAGATACAGTGACACACACTTCGTATTTCGCTCACTACTTCGATGTCACATTTTCATGACTGACTCAGAGCGGCTTTCTGAGCCTCAGCACTCCCGATGGCCTGTGCGACATAATTCTTTGTTGCAGGGCTTGTCTTGTGCTTTGTAGGATGTTTGGCACCATCCCTGGCCACTGGCCACAGGTGCCAGGAGAACCGCCCCCCCCCCAAGTCCTGACAATCAGTCATACTTCCAGAAATTGCCAAAAGTCCCTTAGGGACAAAGTCGCCCTGGTTGAGAATCCCAACTTGAGACGTGATGGTTTCCTTCTCAGTTTTATATGAAAAACAGTCATGAGAAGGGAGGCAATTGTTCCACACGGCTGTTAAGGAGCCGAGATTGTGCTGGGTGTTCCACATACATCATCTCCAGCCTCACAACCGTATCCTGTGCCCCCTGAAGACAGAGTCAGAGCAGTCTTTCCAGCTCTGACATCCAAGCTTTGCCCCTCTGGTCATTCATGTTCAGTACACTGCATTTTTTAATGATATATTATTTTCAACAATATATTCATATCACCATGAGTACGATCAAGAAACATATAAGTCCCCTCTTAGTTAGAGTTTCACCTAATCTGTCACCATAAAGACCTACCTCCATTTCTTGCCACTTTTATAAACCCAGCCATTCATTAACTCGCTCAACAAACGCATATTAAGTCCCTCTCTGCCCTGCTCTGGGCTAAGGGATTCAGTGACGACTGACAGGGTGTCCTTGTCCTCGTGGAGCTCACTATCTTCTTTTTCTTTAATTTTTCAATCACAGTTGACTTTCAATATTGTATTAGTTTTAGGTGTTAGTAGTTAGACATTTATATACCTTACAAAGTGATTCCCCCCCCAACGAGTCCAGTACCCACCTGGCACCATACACACTTACTACAATATTACCGACTATATTCCCTATGCTGTACTTTACATCCCCGAGACTATTCCGAAACCACCAATTTGTACGTCTTAATCCCTTTATCTTTTTTACCCACCCCCCTAAACCACCTACCAGCTGGCAACCATCAGTTTGTTCTCTGTATCTATGAGTCTGTTTCTGTTTTGAAGGTTTATTTTAGTTTTTTTGTTTGTTTTTTTGAGATTCCACTTATAAGTCTTAGCGAACTGTTTCCACACAGAATGCTAGACATGAAGACATCCGCCCAGGCCAACGAAAAGTCCACCTCCGGATTTTCTGCTTCAAAACAGGTCTCCAGGAATGCACTTTCCATATTTAACAAGAGGCTTCTCTTGTATTTTTCTGTACAATGAAGGTAACCACTCCAAGTTCCCTATTTGTAAAAACTTTTATACTTTATGTGCCTCATACTATCCAGGAATTTTTCCAACGTGAATGCCTAAACACTGAAGTTTACTACTTTAGCGCCAGCAAATTCAAATTCATTGAACTGTATTTAATAGCATTTTCTGTGCACCAGACAAATCTGCACCCCTACACCATACATTCTACCCACAAGTCACATCCAATTTGTGACGCTCCCTTCTTCCTAAGATAGGAATCAGAATATTTTGGGACTGCTGATAAAGTAAACTCATTTCAGTTTCTGCCAATCGGGCAAATTTACTTAAATAATTAAGGCAAAGCAAATTCTGTTTGTATAAACTCTGTTGGCATTTTATAAACAAAATGACTTCTGTTTGTAGCCACCTGTCTGAAAGATCACCTGGGACACGGCCATCACTGACACTCGGCTTTCTCCCAGGCCTGAAGGTGGGCGCAGGGCAGGCGATGAAGGTGGCAGGTGGCCTACAGGAAAGAGAACCGAGAGATTTCTAACCTCGGGTCTAACACCGATTTACTACATGTTACCTCACTACCCCTACCTTAAAATAGAAGACACAACCTATTCTTTAAGACCATCCAGAGGAACACATGAAACCATCCTCTCCCGGGGACTAGGAAAATGTTAAAAGTGAAACACCCGGGTAAAGGTGAATGGAGGCAGCGAAAGTGAGAGTGCCCGGCCCCCACGTGCCCAGAACCATCAGGGCAGCCTAACCGGGGACACCCGAGAAGCCCCCAAGGAGCGTGTCTGCGATAAAGTGCCCAGGCCAGTCAGCTCCTAGGTACACCTCCAGAAGCGAAAACACAACACAAATAGCCACAAGATGGGGACATTCTCCCGCACACAAAAATCAAATGTGTTACTCCATTTCCCTCTGCCAAAAGTTAACAAAAGACGGAACAGGGCTCAATGAGTCAAGGAAGTAAAATGACTCTGGCTGCTGAATCAACAACTGTCCTCCACGCTTCCAGGGAATTAAAAAAAAACATAAAAGCTGGACAGATAATTTCACTAAAGACAGAAAGGAACCAAACGATTACATCATCGAGCTTACAGAAAGCCTGCCGTGTGGTGCTGCCCAGAGGTTTCACGGCCGAGCCCTCTGTTCCCTGGTCAGAAAGAAGAGAGAAGCGAGAACAAACCACACTGACAGCAAGGACGAATCTTCAAGACCGTTTCGGGCCTAACGCTTGTCACTGTGACCATCGGGTCCTAGCCCTGGGGGTTCGACATCACCTGCGGGCTCTGCTCCCCCTGAAGGCCCCAGGGCAAAATCCGTCCCTGCTTCCTCCAGCTGCGGGGGGCTCTAGGCATCTCCTGGCCTGGGGCTGCATCACCCCAACCCCTGCCTGTCTTCACGTGGCCTTTTCTTCCTCTCCCTGTGTCCTGTCTTCTGTCCCCCCCCCCCCCCCCCGAGACCATGGACCAAGCTTGACTGGAGCAGAGCCACACACATTCCTGGATGTCCACCCCACAAGGCAGAGTGGAATCGCGGTCCCAGACCACAGGGCCTGCAAGCCGGAAATATTCACTGTCTGGCCCTTTACAGAAAACATCTGCCGGCCCCTGTTTTACAGCATCTGTTTTAGTCACAGATTCGGTGCAAAAACTAAGTTATTTAAAATATCTTTATATTCACTCGAACACGGTTTTGGAGAAATCTGAATCGTACGCTAGTATATGAGTGTGGCATCTACTCTTAAGGTAAAGCAGACTTCAAAGAAGCCCTGGACTCGGGGCGAGCCTCTCGAGGGCCCCCTGCAGACCCCAGGGCACACTTTCACTCTGGAGGCAAAGCTGGAGCTGCCCTGCCTGCCCTCCTCACACCACATCCTGTTTGGGGTGCAGGAGGGGAGCCAGAGGACAGATCTGAAGCTGCTGGTGAGAGAACAGGCAGTGTTCAGAGGAAAGGCCCATAAAGGGCAGGGGGAGAGTCAGGAGGGCTCGGGAAGCAGGAGGTGCAGGACACGGTTTTAAGGACCAGGAGGCAAAGCCTCCCGTGCCCTGGGAAGGAGCCAGGGAGACAGTCCTGATCAGCCAGCTCTTCTGTCTTATAAGGACACTTGTGACTCGATTTGGGGTCCACGTGGTTAACCTAGGATGATCTCATCTTAAGTTCCTTAAATGAATTACATCTGCAAAGACTTTCCAAATAAGGTCACCGTGACAGGTTCCAGGATCTAGGACGGGGACACATCTTCCGGAGAGCCACCATTCAACCCACCGGAAGCTGGGAACCAGGGGCCGCTGAGTGTCCATCACAGAGACATGGTCAAACAAATGCTGGGACACTCGCAGCTGTGGGAGGGGCTGAGCTGGGCTGGCCTGCGGAGGGAGGCACCTGAGGACGTCACTGGCCAAGGAGAGCCCTGTGTCGGGTGGTACAGTTTGGATGGTAATAAAGAAAATTCACGTGTCTTTTAAAAACATGTGTGCCTGTTTGGGCAGAGAAGTTTTACAGGAATAAACAGGAATCGCTCACCCACAGAGGCTTCTAGAGAGTGGGATGCAGTAAGGAAAGAGGCTTCCAGCAATGGGGACTCTTACTTTTTATGTTACAACCTTCTGAGCAGTTTTTATTTTTATCTGCTTGCCTGCAGGGCATCCAACAGAGCTCCCTAAAGCCAGGTCGTTACTATTACCCGGAGTCCCAAGCAGCCTGTGCCTGACTGCCACAAAAAGGACTGGGATACAGACCAGCCTCGACACCCCATTGGGCACCTTCCCAGCTCCAGGCTCGCCTGCTGTGGTTCCTCCCACAACTTCACAGCATCCTTCCTCCAGCTTCCTCGGCACAGGCCTATGTGGACCACTTAGCGCAATAGACCTCCGCCGCGAATTCAGATGCGTAAATACCTATCTGGGCACACAGAAAAAAGTCAGATCCATATATGTGTCACAAATATAGGATCCTCGAGTTTCGCCAAGAAAATGCTCGTGTTTGTTTATCCCATGAAAGCCTTCTTTGTCTGTTTGCTGAATAGTCACAAAGAGAGCCTTGGAGATCTGCAGCTGCCCTTCAAGTGGAATGAGAAAGCATTTCCAGACCTCAGCTTCTTCCCCCTGTAATGCAATTTAATTAACACTCAGCAGAGTCTAGGCAAGTTAATGACCTATCAGGAGCCCCTTCTTCTGGAAGGGGCTCAAATGTCCTTTCAGGTCAAGAAAACCATTCAGAATTCCAGCTTCCTCCAATTTGCAGTCCATCAGGAGGTCATGGCAAAAAGACCATTTCCTTCGTAAGTGACCTTCTGGAACTTCCTTTTTTCAGTGATGGATTGTTTCTTGGCTCTGAAGTTTCCCCTTAAAATGGTTCTGCAACACGACCAGCCCTGCCTCCGGGTCACAGAAAGAAATTAGTTAATACAACTTTTTGAGCGTTCCTAGAACTACACCCTCGGGTGAGGCTCGCAGGACCCCAACGGAGCGCACGCCGGGGGAACTCGCTGGGGCACAGGAATCACCGACCACCCACACGCCTGCGGAGACCACAGGCGCCTCCTGAACGTGAAGCAGCTCCCGAACCCAGACCCCTCCCTCTCCCAGACCCCTCACTGCTCCGGGTGAATCGTCCCAAAGCACAGCCCTGACACTGTCATTCCAGGCTTCCCATCACCTCCCCAGTGGAGTACAGACTCCTCCGGTCGCCATCTAAGACGTTCCTCCACTAAGGGCCACTGGCTGGGGAGGGAGGAAGTTTGGAGGGGGCCTATTTGGAAACATCAACCAAATTATTTTTCTCCTGGTACATTCCCCTTCCTTCTTCCCCAGACAAGCTAGGTCCTTACGTTCTTGGTTTTCCCAGCTAGCCTCTAAGTGTTGCCGACTTTATGTCCCAAAGCCTGAGCCCAGACGAGCTTCTGACATTACAGACCCTGAGATTTCCTACGCTAGCGCGTTCGAGCCTGGTGTTCCTGCCACACCGAATGCCCTTCCCACATTCCTACCCGCTTCCTCTTGCCAAATCCTTCCATTCCTGGCTCAGTGCCGCTGTACATGAGGGGTGTATAAAGTGTGTGAAGTCTGTGTATATACACCCGCGTGCAAGTTTTATCCTGGGAAGAATCTTTACGCACAGAGCTGAGATGTTAGTACTCAGATGAGAGCCTCAATTACTATTGACTGAAGAAAAGAGAGAAAGAAAGAAAGAAAGAAAGAAAGAAAGAAAGAAAGAAAGAAAGAAAGAAAGAAAGAAAGAAAGAAAGAAAGAAAGAAAGAAAGAAAGAAAGAAAGAAAGAAAGAAGAAATGAATAAATTAATAAAAAGAACTGATTGCTTTCAAGGGTTAAGTCATACATCAGTTATTTGATACAAAACACTCTTTCATAGAAAGTATGTTTAGCCCAGCCAGGTGTCACTCAGCAGTTGTTGGCCTAGGATCCAGGAGGTTGCGGTTCGACTCCCGGTCAGGGCACATGCCCAGGTTGTGAGCTCGATCCCCAGTGGGGGGCGTGCAGGAGGCAGCCGATCAATGACTCTCATCATTGATGTTTCAATCTCTCTCTCCCCCTCTCCCTTCCCCTCTCTGAAATCAATATTTTTTTTTTAAAAAAAGAATGTTTATATATGTAATACAAAATATACAATAATGGAAATGTATACTTTTAAAAGATTTTATATAAAAACAATAGAAGTGAATTAGAGTCTTTATCTTGAACACAAAAGTTATAAAAGCAAGAGCTTAGATTTAAGCAAATGATGGACAAAGACATGGAGAATTGAAATAGAACTTCTGGGATGTCTCAAGGGCTTATGCCAATGGGGACATTGGTTCTATCTCAAAACGTGGTCTGAGATTCTGGTTTATTCTTCTGTTTTCTCCACTAGAATGTTTCATCCTTGAGGACAGAGATGCTCACTTATTCATCTATGCATCTCCTGCACCTGGTGCAAAGTGGGTGCTCAATTAATGTTGTTGAATAAATAGTGTTAATAACACTAGTCAGAATATACAAATGGCAAAACAGAAGACAAAATTAACAGGTGAAATGAAAACATGATGATCCTATCTTGATGCTGCAGGAGGGCAAAAACACTCATCTTGCTGAATGGACTATATTTGTGTAGTCCAGTTTAGTGAGTAACTACTCTTAAATTTCTTTCAAAAATAAATATTAAAGAATTTCATTAAAATTAATTCAAGCTCACCACTGGCTAAATTGTGACTATAAAATCAGATTAGATTATAAATAACACTACTGAGTTGTCTTGCTCTGAATTTAAAATAATCATCCACATAAAGATTATTTATTGCTCCCCAATTTCGTTTCAAATAATTATTCCCACAATTATGTGTCTCACAGTAAAGATACGTGTAATCAAAATGAGCTTGGCTTGAACACTGCATTCTGTCACATAACTAGGATGATTTACCCTTCTCTCTAACAGCATGGTTAATTTTAGCACAGGTCTAACTGCTTCACAATTTAGGTCTGCAGGAGTGTGGCTAAGTGGATAGCTGCTTCACTCAAATTCCGCTGACTCCGCCCTGCTCAGCATTGTGAGGTTAACAATGCAGCCTCTCCATTTCCTTGGGAGAAAACATTGTGTTCCCACCACTTCCTATCCCTCGATAATGTTATTTATGTGATTAACACCAAGTTTGTGGTGTTACCATAGTGGTTATCACATTCCATTATGAAGGAGCAGCCTCAATTCATCTCAATTATTCAGTTACCTATAAATATCTCCAAATTATATAAATCTCGATGTGACCTCCTTCCAAGCTCCATATAGTTACAACTGCACCCTGGGCGTCTCCACCTGAATGAAAGTCCTGCAGGCAACTCAGCCTCAATGAACCATCAGCCTCCCCTCCTGCCAGGCTCCCTGGGTCAGTGGGCTGGTCCCAACTGCCTCACTGCCCATGCCCACCAAAAAGGAATCAAGTTCAAAAAAGAACATGATTTATCTGTATTGCCTATTTACAGTTTCAACAGGATTTGTTAAAACAACATTATCTTCGAGAGTTTCTGTTTTTAAATAAGAATAATGCTTTCCCAAAAGCAAATAAGCAAATGGAAGAAGGTTTGAATCACCCTTAGTAAGTCTTTGGCTCACAAGGAAAGCTGGGCTCAAGGAAAGAACCTGAGCAGTGCAACAGCGTCCTAAGTGGGTGGAAGAACTGTGGCCTGGCCACGGGTCTGGGACGCTGACGTGAGACATTCCCCTCAGCCACGTGGTCTTCATCCAGTCATGGCTCACTGTGTCCGCCTCTGAAAGTCACAGCTCGCCCTCCCTATGTAGCAGGGAGCAGTATCGCCCCTTAGTCCTATCGGTTTATCTTCACTAGTGGAGAGTAAAGACACAGATCTCCTCCGACAACTCACGGTCAAAATATACACAACACCAGCCATATCCTTGACACCCCTTTCTTGGACTGGTGGCACGGCACACTGGCACCAAGAGCCACCATTCAAAAGCTGATCTACACATAGAATGACCTGAAAAAAAGGCCCAGGGTCTTGAAAAATTAGCATGTTCATGTTAACTAGAAAAAAAGACCCCGAGAAAGAGTTGCTGACTAAAGCATTTCACATTAAAGCACCTGGAAATAACTTTCATCAGAAAACCATCACAATCTAAGAAGTATGGATTAGATCACGGGCTTAGAGCATTACATTTAATAACCCCCATTGAAAAAAACACAACACCCAGTAAAACAGGGACAATGGTAACAGGCAGCTGGGCAACTTCAAAGTCAGATGCTGGTTCAAACACACACAAGGCCATTTTAATGGTGCAGTTTTACAGCCCATCATTCCTGCATCTTGCCAAGAAGGTGGGAAGGAATTTTTCATAAACATAAATCGCGCATAACTCTCCTGGCTGAATAATATCGACTTCCTTGATAGGACCAACAAATGAGTGGTTTTTGCAGATATCTCAGGATAGTTATTTTAAATCATACTAGGAACTTTACTACATTTCAAATCTTGAAGTTTAAAAATCACAATGCCAAGTTAATCAGTGAGAAATTAAAACACCTAACATGTATTTACTTTATGGAAAGATTTATTCCCTGAATATTTTTTTAATCATTCGCATTTATCACATCTCAATCAGCCACAGGTCACCGCAAAGCTGCAATGTGGGGGAAATGCACAATGTCTGAATCAAAGCGAACGTTTCCCTGGCACCCCGGGCCGTCTGCGTGAGGTCAGCCTCCTAAGGACACAGAATTGCAGGTGCCTGAGAGATTTCAGGGTCACTCAGGAGTCAGCTGTCTCCAGCCCCCACCTGCTGCTTGAAATTCTACAACCACAGCATCATTCCTTCATATGTGAGTCGAAGTGCTGACCCTCCCTGCATCTCCACCCAGCGCAGGGCCCAGAGGAAGCAGCGGAACCAACTGGAACCGCTGGAGGAACAAGTGCCATGAAACCAACGGGAGACTCATGAGAAGAAAGTGGTGGCAAAAAAAATCCTCGCTGCACTTGAGCAAATCAGACCTTATCAATTCTTATAGGTTAATGAAGTACCACTTATTTAAATATTTAGTTCAGGACAACATATATTATGTAAAATCTACTTTTCAAACTTCTGAGATGTCAACTATAACCAATGTCTCAAACACCCATTGCCGGCCACCTGCGTCTTGACTTCAGACCACTATTAGCTCGCAATAGGAACAAAACTGCACTGCATTGCTTCCTGGCCACGGAAAATGAATGGAGAAAGTGGCAACAGCAGCGTATCTGTGTATCACTTTACCACTTACCACGTGCTTTCACATATCCTGCCTGAAATACCGAACTCAGCAAAAAATGGAAAACTGATGTTTCGGGGCAAAATTGGAGACTGAATCAGATTTAATTATTTCCAAACTTCCAAAAACAGTTAATAAAAAGAGCAACATAGAAAACAAATGGAAAGTAAGTTTCTTCAAAAAGCTTGGCGGTTCTCATAACACCCTGACTCTGTTTGGCACCCCAAGAAACCTATAAAAAAAATAAATAAATAAAGAGGGATTTCTTCTTTAGAGTCAGCGCTGAACGGCATGCGAAATTAAGTCGATTCCTGGTGGTCGGGTCTGGGATTATCATCAAAGCACAAGCAGAGCAGCGCTTCACAGCCGAGGAAGAAGCTGTTGACAAATGTGTGATACACAGTGAAAAACAATCGCCATGACAGCAATGATTAAATAAAAAAGAATGGAGAAAGACTGGTGATCAGAGCCGCTTCTCTGCCTGATAAAGCAATTGCTACAATTTCTTCCCCCAAGCTCCCTCCGCTTTCTCGCTCACCCAACTCCTCACTCAACCCACCGCCATCAGGATAGACCTTACCTCTCCACAACCAATGCTTTGGCCAAGACTGCCCATGACCACCTCACTGCCAATCCCGACGCTGTGTTCAACAGTCTGGCTGCCCTCTCTGTGGAGGGTGATGCCACTATCTGTTCTCTCCGGGGTTCTCATTGGTGCTGATGACCAACTGTCTCCGAGTCTCCACTCTCTAAACACAAATAGGATTGTGATCCTTTGAGGGGAGGTGGGCCACAGGGCATTGTTTGGGCAATGAAATGTGAAAGGAAATAACATAAGCTGAAGTTTTGAGAGCTAATGCACGGTTCTCCATAATTTTCTCCTCTGGCCATGGCAATGAGCTGTTTCAAATAGTGAAAATTTCACAAACTCTGCCAGCTTAGGTCCCACAGTAAAAATGACATCAAGAATGCCTAAATGACCTTGATGGGTTTGTCCTAGCAGTGATTATATCGCCATACTGGGGTAGGCTCTGAGCCAAACACTAGGGAGAAACACAGGAGAAAAGAAATAGCCCTGCCTTCAAGGAACTGCTTGCCCAGATCTGCAAATCAGCAGTGCGAGGCCCGTTAGGACATGCCTCTTCCGTGAGCTGTACAAATAAACCGAAGAATGGAACAAAGGCTCCGCTTCTTGTAAATCAGGTGTGGTCCTCAGGCTTTGGGCAAGTTCCCAGTGTGGGCTGGGAAGTTCTCCGTGTGGGCTAGCAAGTCAAGGCATTCTCTTGGCACAAAACCAGTGGACAGTAAAGAGGCCTCCTCATAGGTGAGTAACCGACGGGCATCACTTAGAGGACTTCTTTAGGCAAATCCCAGACACCCTTGGGGGGGGCTGTGGCCACCAGCCATGGCTTGCTACCTACCACCTAGCACCAGGGAAGGGCCGTCAGCTCCCCAGATGGGCATTATGCCCCGGTTTACTTGACCCCTCAGTCAAGTCCACAGTCACCTCACCACGGCCCTAAGCAAACTATCCTTGGCAGGACAACAACGAACAACTCCAGACGGAGAAACGACAAACTATTCCAACACACTCTTCAAAGAAAAAACCAAAACAGGTAATTCTGAGTTTGTTTTCTGTGGGCAGCTGAGGGAAAAATTAAATCTACCCAATTCTAACACCTCTCCAAAAGGTTTCTTGCCAGGACCATGACGAATGCTGTTAAGAATGCAGGTTTCCGGCGGAGAGAATGTGACACATCGCTGAGTCACAGGCAGGTCAGCCCAGCCCTGGCTGCAAATCTTTGTCAGGACTGGGTGATGCTCTCACTGTCGGAAGTTTAAAATAAGAGCCATGGTGAAGTCACATCAATGAGCCATCTTCCCACACGCTATGCTCACTTCTCAACACGATCAGCAGACCAAGTTCTCAAAGGTTTTCCTTTGGACTGTGACCTGTTTCCAGCATTCTGGAGAGTAGTGTTGGACACTAAGTCAGAAGCTATCTATCCCCCATCTATAGCCCAGAGAAATTAAGACTGCACAAAATATTAAGAACAGAACAGTAGTCATTTGTGGACAAGAAAGGGAAAAAGGCAAATATTGAAGCCGCACTGTCTCATTCCTGTTTATTTGATGAGCTGAACAATGGTCTGCTCTGTGGGCACCTAAATCTCTGAGGCTTGAGAATAACCCTGAACCAGGACTTCCAGGCTGTGTGCACACATGCTCTCTCTCTCTCTCTCTCTCTCCATGGGTGTCCAGGGCAGCAGGGCTACTGTCACCTGTGTCCTCCCCCTTCCTCCCAGGGAAGCCGTAGGAAACGGCAGGAATTCTGGGGCAGGCAGCTCTGACCTGTCTCTACCTTCCTTTGAGCTCACATGATCCTCCAGGTCAAAAGGGATTGTCCAGAGGGAATGGCAAGAATGGGTGCTCATCTGTAGAGGTTGGGACCTCAGGGACCAGAGGTGCTTCCAGAACGGGGGGGGGGGGCAGGCAGGGAACCCGCAGTGTCCCCCGCTCCTCAGCCCCAGCGCTCAGAAACCAGGCCTTGAGCGGGGCCCTCCTCGCAGGGAGCAGGGGCGCCCAAGTCCACGCAGAGGGCTCGACTGTCCTGTTTTGTGCTCCGCCCTCTTCTAGACAGTTTAACACAATTTAAGAACAAAAGTAAAGTTTAAGTGAGCATAACTTCTAGAGCAAAATAACCTCAGCCCCAAACAATTTCCTTCATCACTAATGGTTTCTGAAATAGACTTTTATCAAGACACAAAAGCTTTTATTCCCTGAATATGGATACTTACAATGCATGAGCACTGATATAAATCAGAGGTTAGCAAACATTTTCAATTAAGGGCCATATACTAAGTATTTTAGGCCAAGAAGTCATATCAAGGATATTTATATAAGTACTTAAATAACAAATGAAAACTTCCTACAAATCTAAAAGAATTCAAAATACAACAATGATACACTTATTGTAACACAAGTCTTCCAATGTTAAGAATGACATTCTACTGGGGATGGGGTGATAATTTGCTTAAAAGTTAGTGTTCCCTATCATCGAAATTAACTGCAAATGTTAACCTGTTAATGCTGATCTGTAATGCAATTTTGTATTAGTTCATCTATCAAATGTCTTTTCACACAAATACGTAATACCAAACACTGATACCCATGCACATTTTAAAATAAGCATATTTATCGCTTGGATAGCATTTAAGAAATTCTGTTCGATGCTTCTCTTGATAGTTTTCTTTTAGCATATCATTATATTGTAGATTCTTCACTTCTGATTGAAATTAGGTAGAAGTTCATCATTCGCACAGCTATGGGTTTTGAAACATGGAAATTTGTACTTGCACTGACGTCTGAGAAGCACTACTGGTACATAGCTTAAACTAAGAAAATATATCTGCTATAAATGGTTTTAGGAACAGAGATCTCATTTCTTATTTTAACTTTTAATAGCATAGGACGTATACAAAGCAGCCTGATATCACTAGTGATTCAAACAACATTAGTTGCCATTTAAAATGACTACTTTAGTATTAAATTTCACATATAAGCACTGTTGTGTCTTGTAGTTTTATGCTGATTTCATTATCAAGTCTATAGCCAAAGCTACTGTCCAAAGCCGTTCAGTGTTCAGTAACAGTAGCCAAAGGCAGTTCCTCTGGACCCTGACCTTAAAAAAATATATTTTCAAAAAAAATACAAAACAAAACCATTTTGCCACTGCTGGGCCATCAAACTGCTGTGTGGTGAGGCAAATCAGGATACTCAGCTTCTGTTTCTGAAAAACTAACTCATACACGTCTAAGAGAACAAACCAAGTCAACCACTGGCATCACTTGTTCACTAGCACAAGACAAATTCAAATATCTGCAAAGTATCCGGTGATAAAAACAACAGCCATAGGCTTTAAACACCTTACATTTTCACAAGCTTTGTAAATTTATCCAATAAGCCTTTTCCTGCTCTACAGGTATTTTATCGCCAGTCGTAAACCATCTTAGCAAATTCCACTTCGGATTGTAGAGACCCCATGTTTTCTTAACTTCTTTGAAAATATTCTCACCGGTAGCTGCTCTATACAGACCATTCATAGAGGGTAACCTTTCTGTCACTTCTTACTCTACACTGACCCTCAAGAAGACAACTGAGCAGTACTAGTAATATTTGTCAACTCATCAAGGGTCAAGGAAAACCATACAAAACTATACTCCTTGTTAATTAACTACTGACATTGAGTCCTCAACTCCTTTAGCAGCTCTTCTCTCCTCAGGGCTAATCGTTTGAACAAGTTTGTTTTCTCTGAACACATTTCTGCAGCTGCTGCAATCAAACATGATCTCATTAACTCACCAGCAATAGATGGCTTTTCTGGCTTAGCTCATAAACAAGCCACTTGGACACTTACGTTGGTTACACCTCATTTTCATTTTTCATTTTTGGGGAGAAGCTGCTGTAACGAGATATGTGGTTTAAATTTTTCTCATTATTAACTGTTGCTTTCCTAAGAGTGGGGCACATTGTACTAAGTGTTTACTCCGAGGATGGAGACAATCAGTACACATTCTGAGCACAGCCACAGGGTCATCACGTAATAAACACAATGCTTTACCATCTCATCAATCACAAAATAGCCCACACTCCACTGTGCCTCTAAAGCATAATATTCAGAGTCAGTTTTCTCTTCTTTCCTTGTTTTGACATCAAGGATATCAAAATAATAAATAAAATGTCGCTGTCGGGTGATAACACAGCACTCAAAACACTGCCGTTGCTCCCGCATCACTAATTTTCAGTGCATCAGGCAGCTCCGAGAAGTGACAGGGGAGCTCTATACAGCCTCTGCCACCGCTTGGCTGTTGTAGTGAGAAAGCAGCTGTAGACAATATGTAAACAAATGAAGCAAGAGCATGGCTGCATTCCAACAGACCTGATTTTTGGCAAAGTTTATGAAATATGAGCTTTATCAATTTTCACATTATATATCACAAAATATTCTTTTGATTTGTTTCAGTTATTTTGAAATGTAAAAAAACATTCTTACTCCTGGGGCTGTACAAACCAGGCAGTCGGCCACTGTTTGCAAACCGCTGATCTACGTGAGATTCGGATCCATCATCATGGCTATGTCATTAACAGACTCTCACCCTTTCTGTTTCAGGAACGTGGGCAGAAAGGAGAAGGCCCCTGGGTCCCGTGAAGGAGAGGCGATGGCAATAGAGAAGGAAGAGAGGGATTAGAGATGCCACAGATAAACCTTGCCCGTTGCACAGTCTTGCCTAGGTCTAGCCCATCTGCTTTTGGAGAGGTCTCAGAAGGGAGATGAACATTAAGAAGACTAACCATACCACATGCTGGGGCGGGTACGGAGCAACCAGAACTCTCATCCACTCTCAGGGGGAGTAAAACAGTAAAACCACTTTGGAAAAGGTCTGACAGTTTCCTATAAAACTGACCATACGCCCACTTTACAACACAGAAATACCGCTCCTGGGTATTTACTCAACAGAAAGCATGCGTCCACATAAAGACTTACACAAGATGCTCATAGCAGCTCTATTCATAATAGCCCGACTGGAAACAACCCAGGTATTCAACAACAGATGAATGGAAACACAAACTGTGATATGTTCATAGAATGGAGTACCACTCAACAATGACAAAGAATGAACTACTTGTTCAGTGACAATATGAATAAATTTCAAAATAAATACGGTGAGTAAAAGACTTACACAAAAAAGTACACCCTGTATGATTCCATTTATATAAAGTTCTAGAGTAGGGAAAACGAATCCATGATGAAAGGTGAGAATGGGGGCTGTCTATGGGGTGGAGAGTAGGACTGAGTGGGAAAAGGCATGAAAGAACTCCTAGGTAACCTATGTCTACATTTCTCAAAATTCAAAGGGTGCATGCAAGAAGTGTGCATTTCAGTGCAGGTAAATTTTACATACAAGGAGACTACAAGCAGATATTGAGCTCTAGGCAATGATATGCATGCTGACATGTTTAAGGGTAAAACGTGCTGGTGATGTTTGCATCTTGGTCTGCAAAGCATCGATAAACCAGAATGGATTGATGGGGAACACTGTATTACCAAGGTAAAAAAAAAAAAAAAAATTACATTAAAAAATAAAACTATGGGATATTTAGTTAGGAAATGACACCTTTCATAAATCCAGACTAAATTATACTCCATAACCACCCTGATCACCTTGTCCCTACTTATGCCCGAAAGGGAAAGGCACATGCCCACCAGGGCTGGCAGTGCCTCAGCCTCAGAACCAGGCAAACACCCTTGTTACTGTCCTGTGATGTGATGTGACCTAATCAAGCACATGGCTACAATTAGGTTTCAGTTTTCATTTCCTCAACTGTCTACAAGATCCACTTCAGAAAAGACTCTATGAAAAGCCATTTTTAATTTTAAAAAACCTGCCACACAAGAAAATTCCAACAGCTACAAAACACAAGTGTAAAAAAAGTGTACACACTGTATTTTTTAAAATATGAAAGCCTGAAGCCTTTCTGACCTCCTAATTTCCTTTGACTATAAGAACAATCTTCTCTCTCTGAGTTCTTTGCTATGAAAGACGACAAATATTTTAATTTTGGCGATCAGAAATGCAATTATTTCCACACATACAAAAAATCTGAATTTTAAGCTTGGAGCAGCCAATGCCATTTAGAAGTTCCCACCTTACCCCTCCTACACACACACACACACACACACACACACACACACACACACACACACACACACACCCTCAAGATGATTTCGCACAACCCAAATTAAAATATCAACCTTAGTGGCAAAATAATTGTGCCATTATATCTTGGGCTTAAATTATTCCCAATAATCATCAAAAACAACACATTACTCAACTCCAAAGATACCTACCCTGAATGCAAAGATTCCTACAGATATTAGAATCCAGTATCTGTGTGTCCTAGGACTGGTGAGTTTTAAAGGGGGAAAGTTAAAAGGAAAGACATCCACATTCCCATGCTCTTAGCCTCTCCCCATTTATTTCCTCTCGTCCCACTCCCAACGCAATTTCGGAATCCCAGGCCCTCCTCCCCTCACGGCCAGCAGCGCGCACACTCGCTGAAATAACCCCTGGGTTTAGCGCTGGAGCAGGAGGTGAGGCATGTGAAATGGAGTCTGCAGTTTAAAAATAGGCCTATGTGCACAGTCCAACGTCAGCCTGCCAGAGCGGAGGGAGGAAGAATTTCTGCCATGGCCTGGACCGGCAGCCTCCAGAAGATGGATGCTGGACCTCTCATTCCAGCCCCTTGCCTACTTTCCTTCCTCTCAGAGCCGAGTGAAACGGCCAGTGGGCTGCCAGAAGCCTACGAATAGCCCGTCTCTGTATTTGCCTTAGACGGATCTGCCATCTAGAGGGTATTTCTCCGTTTCTTAGGGAGATGCCTGCCTTAGACCCTTTGTCTTGGTGGAAAGGCTTTTATGCTCAAAGCACACGGCCCCAGGGTCCGTTTCAGAAGCGCAGCAGAATCAGAGGCTGCACGCGGGACAGTGTCTCCTGCACAAGCACCTCACGGTTTCCTCGGGCAGCACATTTGGTGTACGAATACGGGCAGATGCCTCACTGAACAGACCCCGTACATTTCCACCCCCTTAGGCCCGGACTTCCTAACCACAAGCCTCTCAAATCTGAAGGCTGGAAGGGGAGCGCCTGGCTCAGCTCTTTAGTCCTACAGAGAGGTTCTCTGTGTTAGATCTAGGTTTTCCAGGCCGGCCATTACCCTGGGCACCGTGATCCTAGCGAGTCTGAACCGAAAAAGGAGTCCCTTGAAGGTGTTTGAAATTAGATCCCCAGGCTCACTCGAAGTTTCCATGTTCATTCTTCTGATTTATGGGTCTCATTACTGGGGAGGGCTGAAACAGCTCTCCTCCCTCTCTGCTCCAGGCTTCAAAGCACTGCACGCTTGGGCACTCAAGTACATTAAAACTAATTTAAATCACCATCGTAAGCACCAGTGTGCTCAACAAAGCAGAAAAGACCCTGGAATCCAAAATATTATGGTCACCTTTTATACTTAACAAGACACAAAGTAGCAAATCCATCAGCATAATGGTATAGCTCTTTCTGAGCACAGGAAAAACACTTCTTAAACGCTGTACCACCTAACGCTGCCTTTTAAAGATGAAATTCACATCGACCTTCTGCTCCTGAAACACAAACCAAGTTCCATGATCATCACTTGTAAGGATAACTCCAAGAGGCAGCTAATGTGTATGGCTGTGACGATAGGAGAAATGCCTGCGTGTGTATAGGCCACAGGTGAAATTAACAAATGGGCACCACACGTTTTCCACCCTGTCCTTGCTGCACTGTCATTTCAATGCATGCATGTCCCGTCGCCTGGGGCTTCAAAGGAAATGCTTTCTCTTCTGCTACATTTATACTAAGCTGACATTCTCAAAATAAAATAAAAACAGGAGCAATTAAGTTAGTATCAATTAAACAGAAATTCTGGAATCAAAAGTATAGCCCGGCCAGGCATGGCTCAGCGGTTGAGCATCAACCTAGGATCCAGGAGATCGGGGTTCAATCCCCGGTCAGGGCACAGGCCCGGGTTGTGGGCTCGATCCCCAGTCGGGGGCGTGCAGGAGGCAGCCGATCAATGACTCTCTCGTCATTGATGTTTCTCTCTCTCCCTCTCCCTCCTTCTCTCTGAAATCCATAAAGACATATTTTAAAAAATAAATAAAGTACAACCAAAACACTAAGACATTGTTTTTCTGTGACGAAAGCCATTATCAAAATATGGAATTGAACAAAAATTGTTTCTTAATATGCTATTAATAGAAACTATCAACTTGAACTGCAAATATAAGAAAATAGGCAAAACTGATATTTTTGCCTATTTATCATTCATAGCAACTATGATTCCATACCCGGAAAATATCCCAGAATATTGATTTTTGCAAAAGGAAAGAGAGGAAAAAAGTACAGAGGAAAATAGGAAGACCAATCGCTTGATTCAATGGAAAGAATGAGACTCAGATGTCCTTAGAGTCGAGTTTCCATCCTGGCCTTACACAGGCAAGTCACCTAAACTCAGGAAGTTTAGTTTCTCATCTAGAAAATAAAGCAGGTAGAGCAGTTGACTTCTAATTTCCTCTAAGCCTCTAAGAATCTATAACCAATGGCCTTTTGCAGGAATTAGTCTCTTTGAAATAGCTTTTAATGCTAAATATAATTCCACTACTAAATGCTTATTACTTTCATAAATACTGGCAAATTTGTGGATACTTCTTTATAGTTATTATTGGGCTACAAGAACTCTGGAAAGACCATAAAATGCTTTTCACTGAACAGGTACCCCTTGGAGGAAGTGGAGAAGTCCCAATTTATCCAGTAATTGGAAACCAAAGACAGAAACACTCTTGGCCTTCTTACTTTTTAAAACCCAGGAGTCACCTTGAAAGAGCTCCCAATGGCCAAAGGTGGGATAATTGGAACAAAATGACCATAGAACCCAAAGGATAAAATAAACGAGGCTAACGTAGCATAAATACGAGACTGAATCAGTAAGTGGGGAGAAGGGACAGATGCTTCCAGAAGGATTCCCAATAACATATGAAGATGTGTCCCCCCACCCCAAGGTAAAGCTTAATCCCCGCCCCTTGAGTGTGGACGGTATTTAGAGACTTGCTTCAAAGAATGGAGTACGGAATGGGAAGCAGTCATTTCACATAGGTCGGCCCACGGACACCCACTAACCAAGCGGTCAAGATGAATGTCATTGGAGGAAAGTCACGTTCCTATGACAGACCCTCCGGAGGGTGTGACGAGAAAGGGCCTCACCTTCGCAGTAGTCTCCCAAACCACAGCCCCATCGAGTCATAGGAAGGCACCGGTAAACCCAAACTGATACAACCCACAAAGTGGTTTCAACAGCGTTGGGGGAAGACTGAAAAACTGTCCGATTACAGGAGATGAAGGAGACGTGACGGCAACTGAGCGTAAAGCGAGACCCTGGCCTGGATCCTGGACCAGGAAAAAAACATTAGTGGAAAAACTGGCGAGATGGGAATAAAATCTATAGTTTATAGCACTCTACCAATGTTAATTTCTTAGTTATGACAAAGGCACCATGGTTACAGAAAATACTAACATTAGGAAAAACTGGGTGAAAGGCATGGGAACTCCCTGTGTTATCTTTGCCACGTTTCTGTAAATCTAAAGTTAATCCAAATAAAGTTTATTAATATAAACAAATCAAAATGTTTATTTTCAATATTGAGAGTCAAATGTGTTACTTGGTGACTCAGACTCAATATTAGCTCACGGAATTAAAATATGCCAGTGATCTGAGGCATTTAGAGATATGTTGAATAAAATAAACATTTCAGCACCTTGCAAATGTTCCCAAAAGAAAATCGTAAGGGAGACACTGATAATTCTGATGTACTGTTTCACAGTAATTCATGAATTTGTGGGATTATAAAGTAAGAAAATCCTCCCAACTTCCATAAATGAAAACTCTCCCAATGCAAGAGACAGGTACTCTCCCCACCTCTCACTCCCTCCAGGCCTAAACTGCAACGGGGAAGGCGGAGAACGGAACGCAGGGGAGCAGAGTCAGGTCGGCGGGCTTGCGGGGAACCGTCTCTTCCTCCGAGTCAAGCGATGCAGAACACTCCAACTGCAGCTCCTGTAGAATCTGGGATTTCCAACAGCCCAGGGAGACAGGCACTTGTTCCCCAGCCAGAGGCCTGCTCAGGCGGTGCACTGGGTGACCTGTGCCCCCTCCACTACCCGGCTACACAGGGGAGAAGGAAAGGGGGTGACCTGGCAGAACAGAGGTGGCGCTGGGAGAACAGCTGCACTTCAGTCAACTGTGGAGCAAAGAAGAGGGGCCTTCCCAGGAGTCAAGGGGACACCAGAGAAAATGAGCGGGGCACGGACACAGCCCTGTGTTTGCCATCGGGGGTTGTTTTTTCTTCCCACAGGTGGACTGCATTTCCCACCTCTTTGGAAGTTAGGTTAGGACCCCATAGCTAGGTTCTCCCCAGTGGGAACGTGAGCGGGAGTAACTTTCCATCCGCGGTAATAGGCAAGTAAGAGTGGGCATGAGGCAACTCTGCAAATACTTTAAAACCAATGAACGGTACACTATAAATTACATATTTATTTATATCTCAAAAAAAGCTGTTACAGAAAAAAAAAGAGGGGGTGTGGGACTCCAAGGGCTCTCCCTCTGGAACTGAGAGTTGAAAGTAAAGTTCGAGAAGAGATGCTGCAAAAAGGAACCAACTGGCGCTCTGACTCACTACTGGATGCGACAAGGCAGGGGGAGCCCCATGTGCCACCCGGGACCGTGGCACGAGTGTGCTAAGCCTTTGAGATCTTTGTTATCACAGCATAACCTGGTCGTCCTCATTAATATAAAGATAGCTTGCACTGTCTGGGTAAGACCCTACCAAAGGTGGCTCCCTGTAGACAGCACAGCACCTGTGTCTTACCTGTCCCTTCTCCCTGCCCTTCAGAAGACTGAAAGTGGGCCACGCACCATTCCTCCTTCCACCACCTCTAGCTCCACTGCTCCGCAGTTCGAGTGGGACAGGGAAAGGGAAATTTTTAATCCAGCATGAGACTGAAATTTCAAAATTGGGAGTGACCCAAAAATCTGACCAACAATCATGTTTTAACAAAGCACGATTCTAAAATGGCAATGCGTAAAAAGTAAAACCATTGACTGTTCTAGTCTCTTAAGTAAACTGATTTCTCTTACAATCTCAGTCTCTGCTCTGCTTTTTCCTAGAATGTGACTCTGCATGTCTTTCTTTGAGACAATATAAGTTTACTGTCAACAAAAAGCATGGTTGCCAAAGAGTAAATCAGGTGCCTAGAAATTTACACATAAAACTAGACGTTAACTATTCAGGGTTTTTAAGGTTCATTCTTTCGGTTCTAGTAAAAGGGCTTTGTTTGTTTTGTCCAGTATTTTCTTATTCATCCTTCAATAGACAATGTTTAAATATCTTTCAATTACCTATTTTATTCTTAGCTAGATATGAACATTAAAGTTGGTCCACAATTAAGAAAAGTGAACATTAACAGACACCTCTTTCAAGGAATCAGTGCCTCACTAACAATGTTCCCGCCCAACGCTTTCCAAATACCACACGTGTGTGTCTTTGGCTGTAAGTGCATTTTGGAATGTGAGAGCTCACGGATATTTCCACGGCCATGGTCATGAGACATGGCACTCCTCCAGGCACCCAGAAAGCTGCCCTGGGCCTAGCTGAAGATAAAGATAAAACTAAGAACTTTAAAAACAATTTTGCTTTGTTAATCCTTTCTGTTCTCACTAAAAACATTTTCCAGCGATTGCATCGTAACAATGTGCTTTGTTATTAATCTTGGTTTAACACTGTGATAGAGCAGCTCAAAGGTCTGAAGCTAAGCTCAGTGTGTTTCAATATTTAGCTTCCACGTCTGGTCTGGCTTTAAAAAAAAAAAGATCCAAATAGAAGAAATGCACTTACAGAGGCATAGTATTCATAGTTCAGTCTCATACTAATTACTCGAAGGCTTTCTTTTACTAAAGTTAATAACTTTCCATTTACCCTGTCAGGTGGTCTTGCAAACTAACTGGAAGCTATTACATTCTGACAAAATTCTGTGTCTGGTTTGAAACCCTTTGTCTGAAAGATTTTAGTTTGTTTCCAGGTTTTTAAGTATGCAGGCATGAGTTTTTATACATAACACCCAATTCCCATTTTCAGCAATGAAAATCAAATAACAATGGAAGTATTTCCATAAGCGTACTTTACAAACGTTCTCTGTAGCACGAGATTATTATTAAAAGAAAAAAGTTACTGGCTTACTCATTAAGATATCACCTCTACCTTGAAAGGACAGATTATGTGTATTAATTTTTTAAGTACCTGCAGGGTAACAATACCACAGCCATGTGTCATGTACAAGGCCGACAATTTTGAAATGCTGTCTTTGCAAAAAAAAATCTTAATCCACCCTCACTAACTCGCCGTTAAGTAATTAGCTGCGGTTAGCGCCTGGGGAACAAAAGATTCTAAGGCTCATCCCCCAGGTCCTTATGACGTGTGGTAAAATTTTTTGGCTATTAAAGGTAATGTCATCTGTCAACCTACTAACTGGACGGAGCTAAACCTCCACCAACAGTCGGCCCCCCTCCGGCAGCAGGATGCCATCTTCTCAAAGTGCCTGGGGCTCACCTTCTGGCACTTGGACCACACGAAGGGTCAGTGCGTATATTAACCATGAGGAAAACCTAATCCCTGTTTTTGGACAGAAGTCAGTATAAGCACAATGTCTTTTTTTTCTTGCATCCCAGTGGAACGTGCCCCACAGGCCCGGGGTGTGAGTGGCTGACTCTGGAAAGTGCTGTGCAGACACCCACGGGCCAGGTCAACCTGTAACTCTCACAAGGGCTCTCACCCAGGCCCTTGTTTCCTTTCACTAGCAGGAGATGACACTGGCCTCGCCCAGGAGGGACTGGGGGGATCTGCACCGCACCCCAGCACCCAGGCACGGCTCTGCTGTCTTCCCTGTCAGTACTCGGCCGCACTCGAAGGAGCAAGTTCATTTACAGCCATAAGCCTCCCTGTGCTAAATAAATGTCCACCTCTTTCTATCAAAGAGATCCAAGCACTTCTCCTTTTGAACATTTAAAAAATGGAGCATAGCCCCAGCCAGTGTGGCTCAGTGGTTGAGCGTCAACCCATGAACCAGGAGGTCAGGGTTCGATTCCCGGTCGGGACATATGCCCGGGTTGCGGGCTCGATCCCCAGTCGGGGGCGTGCAGGAGGCGGCCGGTCAATGACTCTCATCATTAATGTTTCTCTCTCTCTCCCGCTCTCCCTTCCTCTCTCTGAAATCAATAAAAACATTAAAAATTTTTTTTAAAGGAGCATAAATCCATAGTGAACACAGAGTCTGAGTCCCTAGAATCATCGGCTCCCCCTTCCTCCTCTCCCCAGCCAGGCCGACCCTCCAAGGTGCCACCTCCCGGTGCCGCAGGCTCGCCGCCACCTGCATCTGCGTCCCTAACAGGAACACTCCGCGAAAAGCACGCTCAGCCTAATTTCTCCTTAAACTCCCTCCGCTGAGCAATTGCTTACAGATTTCCTCCCAAATAAAATGCCATTTCCTCCCTTCCAGCCTGTCAGCCCCCCTCAGCCATCCACAGTGAAAACCTGCCACCCAGCCTGGGCCGCTCTCTCCTTCACAGGCTCAGGCTCCGCCCGCAGGCCCCGGTCCTCTCAAAAGATCATATTTCACACTGTTTTGTCTTCTCCGATGTACAGCGTGTTCCAGTATGTAAATGGGGCCCACCCTATACACTGGGTTGATTTTTTTATTAGACACAATATAGATTTTTTTATCATCATAGCTACATAATCAAGAACACACATTATCTGGGTACCCAATAATTTTTTTTTTTTAAACAAGTTTTTTTCTCAGCCAGTGGTTAATTATGTCAGGAACAGAATCAAAGCTGCCCATACAAGAGCTGAGGCTCTGGGCTCAATCCCACCGCTTTAATGTACACCTAATTTCATCTGACGCAGAACTTCCTGCCCTAATGTTTTCAAGCTGAGATGCGGAATGTTTGCTGTGCCATCACTACGGTCAATTTGCCAATCACACCCTCTAGAGCAGAGGTTCAGACCCATTTGGGGATTACAGGCCCCTTGGAGGCTGCCGAGAGCTGTGTAACATTCCCCATAAAAACATTCATGGACACAAAAGTGTGTAGACAATGCCAGGGGGCAGGGTCCAAAGCCCTGAAGGCCTTGAACCCCAGTACAAGAAGCCTGGTTGTTTTTTTCCAATGTCACAGGGCCTACAAATCAGGTGGCAGGAAGGGAGTATTGTAGCCTTACAGCGATTCCTTCCCAGAAGTTTTCACATAATAAGCCAACTATTTTTTAAATAAACACTAATTTATTAACATACCAATAGAGATGTTGAACACAGACACAGTGTCAACATCTAGGAACAGGTTAAGGCCCCTTACCCTTCCTAGAAGTATTAGATATCTGCTTAGATTACTCCAGAGTTACAAAATAATTTGACCCCACTGCCCCGTGGTAGGAACGGCCTGGCTGGTGTGCCTCCTGCAACCCTGGGCTGAAAATGATGGGCACTGGCCAGCCTTCGTGTTGTTGTGCAATTGCTTTTCTCATCAGAGTTAAACCGTCCCTTTGCCATCTCTAACCCTTCCGGCTTCCACTGGCAACCAAACAAATCCCTCTTTTCGTTTTCAGACTGAAGATCAAAGTTCCTCCGTACTCTCTGGCTCTTCTCTCTCTCTCTCTCCCTTTTCTCTGCCCTCTTGTTTCGAAAACACGTGGAGGAAAAGCACATCCCCACCACTCCTGCCCGGGTCAGAATCAAAGTCCATTTTCGTTTTTCTTGGCAACCACTCCTAGAGCATCTTCTTTGAAGCACTTTATAAACTGTTTATACCAAATGCACTGAAAACCTTAACAAATCCCTGAAAAGGAAGTTCTGTTAAAAATCAGTCACATCAACAAGAAAGCAAAAGGCCCAATTAAACCCACGGGCAAAGAACCCAAACAGACACTTCAAAGAAAATATGTGGATGGCAAGTAAGCATATGAGAAAATGCTCAACATTTTCGATGTCTAGGAAAATGCACATGAAAACCACAACGAGCCACTTACTATGATACACTTATTAGAAAAGCTCAAAGGAAAACCGACACCACCAAGTGCTGGTGAGGGCGTGGAGCTCCCGGAACTCTCACGTGCTGCTGGTCAAATACAAAGGTGAAGGGATCAAGACGTACAACTTGCCAGTTACAAAAACAGTCACGGGGATACAAAATACAGCACAGGAAATACAGCCAGTAACACTGTAACAACTACATAGGGTCCCGGTGGGTGCTAGAATTACCCAGGTGGTCACTTTGTAAGTTACATAAATGTCTATGCGCTACGCTGAACACCTGAAACTAAATTATATTGTATGTCAACTGTAATTGAAAAATAAAAAATTGTCTAAAAAAGGAGGGATTTCTCACCCATGCTACAACACAGACAAACCTTGAGGACATGATGCTCTGGGAAATAAGACAAACAGTACACGGTTCTACTTACATGAGGCACCCAGAGCCGACAAATTCACAGAGATGAAACCAATTAGGTGGCGAGGATGGATGCACAACAATGTAAATATACTTAATACCACTGAATGTTGTTCTTTAAAAAAGTGATTAAGATGTTAAATTTTATGTTATGTATATTTTACCACAATAAAAAAAAATTTTTTTTAAGGAATATAAAATGGCATAGTCACTGTGGGAAACAGTTTGCAAGCTTCTTACAAAGCTGAGCATACTCTTCCCAAATGACCTCAGCAGGCACACCTATTCAAGCCGACACCGACAGACGTACCTCATACAAGTTTCTATCATATTTATCACACTGCACTATAATTCTGTGTGTGTGTGAGTGTGTGAGTGCTCTTCCAGTAAACTGTGAGTTCTTTAAGGGTAACTCTGTCTTATTTATCTGTTTATCCCCCTACTTATTATTTAATACAAAGCCTGGCACATAGTAGGTGTTCAAGTGTTTGCATAATACATAAAAGAATTTCCTGATATTTAACCATGAGCTCCATTCCAGACTAGGCACTGGGAATATAGAAAACAGAAAATAGGTGGTCTCTCTGCCTCCAGGGAACCGTCTAGCTGGAGAAACAGGCCGGACCCAGAGGAAATGGTGAACAGGAGAATGAATGACTAACTCCCAGCGAGGTGAAGGGCGTGGTGGTAAAAAGCTCAAAATCACTCTTTAGAGTCAGACAGGCTTGGGTGCAGGGTCAGACTCTTGCTTACTAGCTGGCCCTTTGGCAGGTTACTTGCCATTTCTGGAACTAATTTTCCTGATCTATAAAGAGAGGGTAATAATGATGGAGTTGTTGGAAGACAGTCTGACAGACAGCCAGTAGGTACCAGTATGATGTTACATCGTAAAACTGATGAAATCCTTACAGCAGTGGGTACTGGAAAAATCAGAGGGAACGCTTTGTAAAGCAGATTCTCACTAACTACTGATGATCACCTCCCATAGTCAGTACTCGTGATGGCCAACCCAAAGCGTATCCTTCAAGTAGCAATGACTTATTTTCTTCTATGCCAGGAGATGAGACCTCTACAGCCTCTGTCCTCTGCACCCTGCACACTGTCCCAGGCTCTACCGGCCCTAACCACTCCCAGACTCCAAAACCTGTCCCTTAGATTTCTTATCTGATCTCAAATACTCCAAGATTCTCTCCACTTCTTGTTTTCAGTCCTAGCGTGGATCACATGCAAAACCAACTTCATATTGAAAACCTCCACTTTTTATTGATTTGAGAGAGAGAGAGGGCAGAGGAGAGAAAGAGAGAGCGAGAAACGCCAATTTGTTGCTCCACTTACTTACGCATTCAGTAGTTCAGTAATTGCCTCTGGTATGTGCTCTGACCGGGGATCGAACTTGCTACCTTGGTGTACTGGGACGACATTCTAATCAACTGAGCTCGTCTGCCGGGGCAAAACCCTCCACTTTTAGCCACCAATATCAGCCTTGCCTAGCCCCAGGACCTGCCTTTCCAAACCCACGATCACCCCAGGTTTGAAACTGACATACTAAACTGATGGTTATCAAATTCCAACTCAGATTCCTCAAAAAGAAACAATAGGGGGCCAAAAAAAATGTAACTTCATTCACTCCCTCAAGTTAAATTTAATTGCCTATGATTATATTATTATAGCCCCCCACAAACATAACATGTAATTTCTCAATGATTTAGACAAGTCTGTGATTAGAACTGGTCAGCCTAAAATACACTTTATTTCAATTTTGGTTAGAAATGATGTTTTACTTGGTGTCCTGATATATTTGGCAATCTACAGGCTGCCAAGTTATAGGTGGTCATTGCAAGGGATGAGTCTAAAACGGCATTAAAGATGATAAATTTAGAGCCAAGAAGAAGCGCACTCAAAATAGATACAATATTGTTACAATTTATAGCTGTAACCGCTATACTAAGTCAGGAGTAGTCTTGGATTAGAAGTATGTATCCATGGGGTTTGGGCGCTCCCTTGTAACAGCAGTTCTGTGTGTTGTATCCATCAGATACCATTAGAAGAGCAACAATGTGTCTGCCCCTCTCCTACTCCCAAATCACTACCCCTCTCCTCCTCCCAGTGTAAGAACGAACAGAACTTCAATTTTCTCTCAAATCCTCAGAGAAGAGTGGGGTTATAACACACAAAGCCCATTTTACTTCTGAATACACTCTAAGAGCACAAGTTTGTGAGGGCTAGAGAACGCCACATGAAACTACTGAGGCAAATGGAGCAACGGGAGACAAGGTTTAACTGCTAGGCTGGGGACAGAAAGACAAAGGACAGGAAACGGAGGCACAGCCAAGAGCACAGGTGCCCTGGTCAGGATGCCAAGGAGCAGGCCTGGGGACAAGCTGCAGAGAGCCCTACAGACCCCTGGGGCTCCGGCCACGTGCTGGATAAGCCCCACCCCACGGGGTTTTCATAAGACTCCGGCGCCGTGAGCGACAAGGGAAAGAAGGCCCGGAGCCCTCAAGGACCGGGGGGGCTAGTTACCAACTGTGATGCGAGCTCCCGCAGAACAAGGAGCTTGATGGTTTACACTCCAAATATTAGGTTTCTCATTTCTCAGAACAAGAACCCTTTTATATAAACTAACTAGGATCGCGACTTCTGGCGAAGTAGAGGGTTAGATGTCCAGAGAGCATTTGCTAGTATCAAACAACTAAAATTACTGGACAGAATATCAAACTATTGTTGAGCTGGCAGGAGAGTAAGAGAAACTCTCAGAGGCCAGAAACAACCAGGGACCATGAATGCAGGGAAATGAGTTGGCACCATAATAGGAACTTTCCCTGGAGGGGCATCTGTCACTCCTGGGCACCTAGATTACAGGTTTTAATACGCTGCAAGGGGCACAGGGACAAAGCCTGGTAACTGTACAAGGTAAGAGATGCCCACATAAGGCCAAACAGCAATATGCTTAGTAGGTGAACCAAAGAAAGCCAGCCTACAGGTGAGTGAGCATGAGGATAAATGCCCGTCACAGCTTAGAGGCTGAGAATTCATAATTAGTAGTCCTGCTCAGTGCAGGTTTGGCAGTCAAATAAAAAATATCTTAACAACCAAAACAAAAGCAACTCCAAAATTTAGTTACAAGTGGGCCTGGATGGGTAGTGCCCCTAAGAACTTGTTAAAAGCAAACACAAACGCCCTCCGCAGAAACATACCTTAAAATGAGATCTTAAGGAGCTCTAGAGATAAAAATTCCAGTGAACATTTACTCGCAATCAGAAGTCACAAAACCCGCAAGGAAATACGCCAGAATTAGACAAAAATCCAACAGCCGTATCAGTCCAGCAACAACCGCAGGTTAGGCTGGAATTGTAAGCTACAGAACATAAGTGTGTTTAACATATATAAAGATGTTGAAATGATGGCTGAGTAATAAAGGACTATTCATAGAGGCTAGATCCGAAAAAGAACCGAAAAGAACGTCTCGGTATAAAAATAAATAACAGAGATGGGTAACCCAGAGGATGGCAGCAGGTATGGCCGAGCTCAGGGGAGAAAGGAACTGGAAGAGACTGGCCCGTAGGCAGCGCAGGGAGACCAGAGAGCCACAGGAGAGAGCTGGACGACGTGCGGAACCGTAGCTGTCTAGTTACATTTGCAAAACGAGAGACCTGGGGAGAGGTAACAGTCCAAAGAGAAACAAAACATGACTAAGAATTTTCCCAAAGTGAGAAACATGAATTCTCACATCATAATCCCAACAAATCCCAAGCAAAATCAGTTAAGATCCAAAGAGAAAAAAAGATTACTATAAAGGAGTAAGAATCAGACCGATCACCCGCTGACCTGGTCAGCAGCTGACTCAATAATTAACGAGGAAAGCCAGAAGGCCCTGGAAGACGGCTTCAAAATGCTTAGAAAAAAAAGCCGCTGCCAAGCTCAACAGCACGCCCGGTAAAACCCAATGAAATAAAAAGACCCTCGCCACAGGAATTTCCAAAAGAGGCACTTTAAGAAAATGTGTCCTAGAGAGAAGGTCTGAAGTGCAAGCGGGAATGGTCAGCAAGGGGAACAGATGCGCGAAGGGCCTACAGGAGCGTTAACGACATGGATCGGCGACACGACAGCTGATTTGTAGGACTGAGATCTCTTCATGGAAATGCTGGGAAGTCGTAGCACCGACCCCTGGTCACAGTTATCAAAAGTGAGATATCCTAAGGCCTTATGTTATTTGGCAGAAAGGTAAAAATACTGAACAACTTTTGCCTTTGTGAATTTAAACACACACATTTGGGGTAAACATCTGGAAGAACCACTGAGAGAACAGGAACAGAGTACATGTGACCCAAAGTCATTTGTGAGGAGGGAGGAAAGAAAGAAAAAGGGGAGGAAGAAAGGAAACATCGCTCCAAAAGGCAAGCAGAAAAATTCAAGAAAAAAATTTAAGTACAAATAAGGAGCACAAAAGGACGGGAAAAATAAGATCGCCCTCGTGGAAAATGCCCAAATAGTTTTTTATAAGCAAGTTCTACATAACATCCAACCTTATACAAAATGTTCTCCAAAAAACATACGGAGAAGGAAGACCCCCCGGGTTCGTTCTGTTACGCCAGCATCACCTTAATACCAAAACCGTCTCAAAACAAAATCATACGCCAGCTCACTCATGAATACAGATGTAAACTGAAAGCGCTGAAAGATTTAAAAGAGACACAATAGCCAAGTGAAGCTTATGATACGAATGCAAGGCTGTTCCAACATTAGCAAACCTTCTAATATAATTCCCCACACTGACAATAACAGCAGACCACAGGATCGAAACAACAGGCCAAATGATCGGATTCAACATCTGTTGACACTCTTGGCAACCTGGCAATCCTGGGACTCCCCTTAAGTTGATAAAGGCTACTTACAAAGATCCTACAGCCAACGGGTACTCGACGAGGACAGGGTAACCGAACTCTCTTTCAAACAAGGAACCATGCCCACTATCACTACTTCTGTTTCACAATGACCTGGAGGCCCCAGACAGCGCAGTCAGGCGCAAAAATTACAGCTATGAAGACAAGGGGGGGAAATCTCTCATCGCGACCATATCATTCTCTATAGAAATCCCCAAAGAATCAGACGGTGTACCCGAATTAACGAATTCGGCAAAGTCTCAACGTATAAAAAAAAAAGCAACCTCATTTCTATATGAAAGCATGTTTGAAAATGGAATTTTAGAAACAATTTCCCTACAATAGAAACCAGGAATATTAGATCTTTCCAATGATGGGAAAGATTATTATAAAACTGTATTAAAGGACATTAAAGGTCTAAATAAATAGAGGAGCATATTTACGCATGGGAATACTCAATACCAAAAAGACGCGTACTGGCCCTGGCTGGTGTGACTCGGTTGGCTGAGAGTTGTCCCGCACACCAAAAGGTCACCGGGGGCTCCCAGTCAGGGCCAGGCCCAGGCCCAGGCTGCAGGTTCAGTTCCCGGGTGGGGGGGGCACAGGAGGCAGGTCCATGTTTGGCTCCCACATCGATGTTTCTCTCTCTCTCTCTCCCCCTTTCCTCTCTAAAATCAAAAAAACATAGCCTCAGGTGAATTTTTTTTTTAAAGATGCCTATTCATCTCAAAATTATATGCCGATTCAATACAATACTCAAAATTCCAGCCAGGTTTTTTTTAAAAAAAAGTGACCCACGGATTCTATAATCATAGGGAAATGCAGCTGACTCCAGGACAGACCAGTGTGACAGGACAGAGAATTCAGAAGCAGACGCGCGCACATTTGGAAACCTGGAAATGACAAACACGTACCACAGCTCACTGAGGAGGGGACAGTAAGTCACCCACACGGCGAAGAAAATCGCACCGCACTCAATCACTTCCAGGTGCGTTAAACAAACGGGAAAGGAAAAGCTTAAAATCCAGAAAAATATCTTAGAGCAATGGGTCAGGGAGGGCTTTTTACACAAGGTAACACAATTTATTAAGGAAAACACTGATCCATTTAACTACCCGAAGAGTAGCTTTCAACTTGGCCAAGAGCTCCCTGAAAAACGGGAGTTTCACAGAGCAGGGTGCGTGTTTCTCAGACAAAAGTTTCACGATACAAAACTTCCCCTTAACACAAGCGAAACACTTTTTTTTATCCTATTCTATACAAATTCTTAAAAATATGTATCAGAAGACAAAAAATGCTCAAAACATCACTGTTGGAACGGCAAAACACTGGAAACCACCCAAACCCCCGTCATCGGGAGGGGGCTACGTAAGCTGTGGTGTGTCCACATAACGGGACACTATCCGAAGGAAACAAACGCACCCACCTATGAAGCATCAGGAGAACCGACGGTTCTCAAAGCGTGGTCCTGAGACCAGCACTTGAGCGTCACCTGCAAACCGTGAACCATGCAAACTCTTTTCCCAAACCTACCGCATCAGATCTAACTAAACAGAGACGGGGGGGGGGGGGGGGGGGGGGCGCAAGTGGCGCTTCTGACGACCTCCGGGGGAATCTGACGACCCGAGTGTGACGGCCGCTGTTACGGATGAATGTCAACACCTGGGCAAGGAAAGCTAGTCTCAGAAGAATACAAACATACGATTACACTTATTTCAAAGTCAAAAACTGGCTAACCAAAATAACATCTCAAAAGCACCAAAAAATACAGTAAAGCTATAAAGAAAAACAGGGTATGGTTAATACAAACGACTTTGTGGGGGAGAGAGGGCGAGGCATGGAGAAGGCCCCAGAGCGCGCCCAGACAGCAATCGTGCCCGATTTCTCCAGCGCCCGTGAGGACTGTGGCTTTCGTTACGATCCTTTAAACTCTGTGTGTGCTGCAAATTATATGTCTTTTTGTAAGTGATCTATTTTCTAACAATAAAAAATAAAAATGCAGGGCAGGAATGTCAAACGTTAAGAACATATAAAACATTATCAACAGAAAAGAGGACGGCCCACCTGAACTCGTTTCTAACAAAAGCCCACGGGAAACACGGCTGAATAAATTGCAGGTATTGAATATTTGTAGACTGTTCACTGTTTACAGTGAGTCATACGCCTCCCGGTTCTTCTCTGCTCTCCCAGGTTTTCCACAATGCGCAAAATAACTATCCAAGAAGAAACTTTTTATACAGAAAGTGCGAGCAGCGTAGAAAGTAAGTTGGTGCCCACCCCCCATCGCTCCCATCTCTAAGCTTATTTAGTCTGTTTTCCAGACTTCAACTCCCAGCCCTGACAAAGCTCCCATTCTTGCCTGAGGGAAGATAATAGCTTTCAATTTTGGTCTCAATATGTATTTTTCTTCTCGAATTTTCCAAAAATACTTGCACGGAGCTCTGTTCGGTTGTAATTACAGGCACACCGTGGAGGCGCTGCGGGCTGGGCTCCAGGCCGCCGTCCCGAGGCCGGTGTCACACTAGGGCGCCCGGCAGCCTTCTTGCTGGTGCAGGGTCTCGCTTTCAACTTGTGACAAACACAAGACCTGTGAAGCACAATGAACTAAGCACAGTCAAAAGAGCTGTGCCTATCCACCTCACACCACGATAGCACGGCATCTAGCCGGTTAGAAGGGATTTTTTTTTTAAGTGGAAACAACAACAAAAAAGTTACATATAGTTTCGTATTAAGGAAGACTGTACAACAAAGCCTTATAAAACCATACCAGGATCGCCTCAAGAAACTCATTTGTTTCTAATTTATTTTCTCCATTAGCAATGTGTTGCTAAAATCACAAGAGAATAAAGCACTGCTCATGTGAATTAATTCATCCGCAACAAGGGGAACCGAAAGGTTGGCTTCGGCATCCAAAGAAAGGCAATTCTGCACGATGAGGACAGAAGGTGGGTCGAGGGGGCCCTGCCAAGAAATGACATATTCCAGCGGATGCAAACCACCCTCTTCAAATTTTGGCCATCTCTAGTACGAAAATAAAACCGAAGTTCATTGAAAAGCAAAGCTTGCCACCTGCTGCCCGATGGCATAATCGTAAAAGTTCAAATTGGGTCCACGTTTTGTATTTAAATCCTTTTATGAACTGATTGGTATGGATGTTTGCATTTTCTGTATTTTTTTCATTAGGTCTCACCAGTTGTTGCGTGTGTGTTTTAAAGAGAGAATGTCAGCCCCAAGGTTTTTTAACCAATTCTGTTTCGAACCCTTTACATAATCCGCTATAACAAATGTGCCTAAAACAAAAACAAAAGCAAAAAAAACCCTTGCAAACTACTATACATGTTGTGTATGTAATAAACAGGCTGATGTGCAGTTGTGGTTATTACAGTATCCAGACCAGCGAAGAATTCCTTTGAAAGAGTGCCAGCATTGTCCTAGGCTCCATGGCCTGCCATCGATCTAGATGATACGGAAGACCAAATCCATCCCCTGATCCACGCAGACTTTAAAATGCAAACGGTAAGAGTTTAACTTTAATTTATACACATTTACATTACCAAATGCGAAGGAGGAGCACCAAAAAGGAAAAACACCTCCAAGACTTCACCGCTGCTTTATCAGCTCTGAATATTCAGACTTCTAAATATTGTAACTGTGCTATAGTAACAAGCGTTTTCATCGGTTAAATAAAATATTTCTAGTATTTTTTTTTCCATTTGGATCCATCCTAAGCAAATACAAGAGGCAAAAGCATTTCAGATTTTTTTTTTTTCCTTAAAGAAAACCACACACCTCCAAGTTTGGCCTCATTTTTATAACCGTGGATCTGTGTATCCAAGCCATCACGCCCTCAAAAAGAAATGCCAAACACTCCTAGGGAGAAAGTGAGGCTTTGAATTTAGGGGAAAAATACCGAGAGGGGAGAGGGAAGGAGTAATGTCCTAAAAACCCATCACAAGGATCGGGAGAGAGGTGCAAGGGAACCTCCCTACGCTCTCATTTCTCCCAGGAAGAGGAACAGGCACGAAGCTCCTAGAAGCTTAGTGGGAAATGGACTCATCTCACCACACCGAGGCCCCTCTGAAATGACGTTTTAAAGGCTTTCCCTGGATGAACTTGTCCAAATGCAAAATCGCACCAATGCAAGTTGAAGTTTTTTAGTCGTCTGGCAACGACTATGAAGCAGACAATAAAAAATAATTCATTTTCCAGATAGATGGCACCATCACGTTGCGCTATTTTCTAGGGTGCGTTCCTCCCCGAAGCACTAGAGGCAGCAAGGAAGCGTGTCCAGCTGCAGCCAGTTAGCTGCGGCTACGCTGCTCCTGGGATACGGCGCACACACTAACGCCCTTTTTTTTTTCTTTTTCTTTTTTTTTTTGCTGTGGTTGGCTTACCCTTTCCTTCAAAAACTCTACAGAAGCTATTAATTCATGCACGATAATTGCTCGGTGTTTCCGATCAGGCAAAAAAGTACTGGAAAGTATTTCTGACTCCGTGAAAGACAATCCCACTATGACTATCAGGTAGCATGTTCCCGGACTGATTACTTCACAAAGCAAATCATAAAAACTTCCCTCACAACCTTTGGCTCCACAGCTAAGTTAAACAACAAATATAAGCGAAGTCTGAAACAAAATGGCATTATTTATTATTTAACATCACTCAATACATAATGCAATGTTTGTTACAGGCTATAATTAGGGGTAATTTTTTTGTTAAATTATGTTAAATAATAATAGCCAATGACAATACAATCCAAATAGAAACTAGAAAATGCAAACTAACTAGAAAGATAGGTAGAGCCCATGAACATAAAGGTGGTTAGACTCTCTCCAAGGCTCATGTCTAGCTCATCAGCAAAGACATCCTGAAAGATGTGGGATCAGTCACCTCAAGGAGGAGGAACATGAGTGGGTTGAGCACTCCGAGTACAGCGTGAAAACCATCTGCGTTCAAGGAACAGAAACAGCACGAAATGGTTTTGGCAAAAGCTATAGAGCCAACAAAGGTAAAGAGAGAACATCAGAGTCTGATGAATGTGTGAAGATGAAACCAAGACCTTGATTTTTCTACAGAGCACGATGAACTGTCACAAAATATGTTTTCAAGGGTGTTAGTCTGATTAACAGAGAGAATCTGGCTCTGATTATGGGCTGGTGAGTTGCAATCCAGGGAGAGAGGGAGGGAATCCTTAGACTACACATAATTCCTCAGCCAGGATCCAAAGGAACCATCTCCTTGACTGGCAGATAGTTCTGCATCCCTCTGTTTTAAAGAAAATCAGCTTTCCTCTCCAGAACTTACTGTGAGAGGTAGGCCGGCCACACAGCAGCTCCCGTGAGCATCCATTTCTCTAACCTGCCCATCAACCCCCCGACCTAGCTTCCCACAGGTAGGTTTTGTGCTTCCTTCGTGGCTACTGGAGGTGTCTCTCCATTTCTCATCCAAAGATCCTCTCTCTGACTATCAAGGCCTTCCTTCCATAACCTGCACCCACCCACCCAATCTCATTTCCCACTGCTCTGCAGCTCCTACACGGATCAATCCCCCACCTGTCCTGCGGAAACAGGAGACTCATTCCCGACATATCTTCCATCCCATTGCTTCCTGCACTTAAAGGTCAGCCTGTCCTGCACTTTCCCAAGTCCTCCCGACTCTGGTAAGCGATCCTTTGCTCCAGTCCCCACTTTCTAATTCTCCACTAGCACTTCTAATAGGTACCAGGCAATTAGGAACTTATATTATTAACTACTTTTCAGGCATGTTAGCTTGATCCCTCGGACTGGAGTGCCTAGGACATTCCCTGGCATGGGGCTGACACTCAGTAACTATTTGCTGACAGACTGAATGAATCAACCACAGCAGACTGAAAATTTGTGTAGTGGAGGTGAGGAGAATCGTGATTCAATCTTCATGGTGGTGACCTGAGATAAGGCAACCAGTTAGAACTGTACCAAGAACTCTTTAGGCTTGGAAGGTTACAGGTGGTTCCGTAGTACATGAAGACTTTTGTGTCAATCGACAGCCTCTCATAAGACAGAAAAATTCTGAAATATATCACTCAATGAATACTAGATTATATTCTTGTCCTTGTGGTCAAGTGGCAATTTCCCCCAAAAATCCAATTTAAGAAGTTTTATCCAAATTTGGGGATAAAAAATTAAATAAGGACTAATAACATTCTTTGCACACAAGTACCGCCTCCCTTGAGCGTTCTTGAGATGTCTGACAAATGGGAACTTCCATATGAAAAGAGCACTTACCAATACAAAAGTTTTATAAGACCATGTAATAGAAAATGGGATAAAGAATGTTAGTAGATTATTCACATGAAAATACAAAGGACTAATAAACATGTAAACAGTATTCAACCTCACTAAAAAAACAAAAAAATCTAAGAAAAACAAATTGAAATACATCCGTGAGCAATGTGATAAAATCACACATCATAAGAGTATTTAAGACCACTAAGACTTTACAAACTATAATTTAATTTATCAAAGTCTTATTTGACAGTAACCACACTTATTGTCCAAAATATTAAGTATCTAATATACACTTGTCACCGAACACTTACTTTTACTTAAAAATCACTACATTAAACTAATACAAAGCAACATGGCAACAAAGAAATTAGTTCAGGGGACTGCAAAGCGTGTCAGCCTCACGGGAAGTTTTGCTAATACGCACACTCACTAAATTTTCCAACAGTTCAGATTCCTGGGTCACCTTTCAGGACGTTTAGGCAAGTACGTTGTGAAACGCTTGCCTCCAACATAGAGATGAAATTTTTAGAAACTCTTTATTACTCCTTCAAAAGAGCTTAGCTAAGTCCCGGGATAAGCGGAGGCACGGGAAGGGAAGAGGCGCAGAGGAGAGAGCCCCGCGGGGGGGCGGCTGCTGCTCCCGGGAGCCAGGCGGGACGGGGCGGCTCCGTCCAGCGCCCTTTCCCGGAGTACATGCTCCCTGACCTCCCCAGCCTTGCCTGTGCCATCTCCCCGAGCATCCTTCCCAGGAATGTAATTAGGAAGGGTCAGCGCGCCTGAGGAGGCCTCGAACAAAGTGAGGACGAACGACGTCGCGCTTTAGCTTCTGTCCATCAAACGGCCAAAGGCCAGCGCTGGCGAGGCCCAGCCGCGGGCAGAGCAGGAGAGGGCCACGCGTGGGAGGTCGGGGCGCGGGTCAGGAGAGCCCGCGACGGGGAGTCCTGCAAGCAAACTCCGTACGTGTGACCAGCGGTGCGGCTGATTTTGAAATGTCTGGCAACAACTTCTACGCTGGACGCCGGTAAGTTACTATAACGAAGTCATTGTCGCACTTTCTTCACGAGACAGACTGTGTTTTGACTAAGCGAGCCTTGATTGTTTGGAAAATAAACAATTTTTTGTCAGGCAACAACGGTTTACTTAAAAATTTATGTAGCTAAAAATTTTCACTCCTTTTTAGTTACAAAAATACTTCCCAATACCGTGCTTCAATAACACCGTGCCAATTTTTTTTACTATTCTGGTAAAAAGAGCCAGACCATGGAGTATGAGACATCGAGGAGAGCACGGGTCAGGGGTCAGGGGTCAGGGGTCAGGGTCACGGCACAGCTCTGCCCCCACCTCCCCGGGGACGCTGGGTGAGGCGCTCACCCCGCAGGTTCTAAAGCTGTAGGGCCGGCTGGCTGAAAGCGCTGGAAGATGTAAAAACAAACCAAACCAGAGCCTAATTACGCGCATTCTGTTTTCCACGACGCTCAAATAGCTTCCCAGCAGGACGCGTATCCACACTCACTCTGCTCAAAGACCCTGGTATTGCTAAGATGCCGTGTCTCTGTTTTGGTAACAGCTCTCCCCACGGATCACATCCACCCCCTGCAATCACGTGAACTCCACGTGGAGAAGAAAGTTTGCCTGACGGCCGCTTGCTTTCTACGGGAGTTGAGCCCATCTCACATCAAAGTTCAGATTATTGTTTCGTTAAATACTTAGGAGTACTAAAAAGTTCAAGCTCATAAACTGGGTTTATAATGTCAATGTCCGGGGTTTTCCCAAGAGGCTGGTGGCCGGGGCTCGGGGGGTCACTTTCTGTTTGTCACCTGTGTCTTGTGTCTGTCGCAGGCATTTTTTTTTTTAAATGTATCTTTATTGATTTCAGAGAGAGGAAAGGAGAGGGAGAGAGAGAGTTAGAAACATCAGTGATGAGAGAGTCACTGATGGAGCCCGCAACCCGGGCATGTGCCCTGACCGGGAACCGAACCCCAATCGCCTGGATCCCAGGTCGACACTCATCCGCTGAGCCACACCGGCCGGGCTATCGCAGGCATTTTAAGGAGGTGCAAGGAGCAAGGAGCCCTAGCACTGCAGGGTCCAGACGGTAAGAGCCCGAACACTGAATGGAGTCTGATGCAGGAGGAACCCTGGTAACACCCTGGCAACAGGTCAACAGGAAGCGGGGCCCATGGTCACACCTGCGGGTGCCGTGGGGGGAGGGGACGCCAGGGCTGCCCAGGTGGGTGGGATGACAGCCAACGAGTGCCTGCTCTCCTCAGGGATCCCTGAACTGGCCCCTGCTCGTCGCTTTGGGGAAACTGAGGCAGCCTGAACGGCTGCATTCCTGCACAGTCGGAGGTTTGGATTCAGAGCAGTCACGTCACATCACCCTTATTCATTCATTCGCCAGCTGTGCCGGGCGGAAAAAATCACACAAACGGAAATGAATGCTGTGAAGGAAGGGGGAGGGGAAACGCAGTGCTGGGGTGGGGGTGACAGGCAGAGAAAGCGTGTCAGCAAGGAGCTGGGCAGGGCCCAGGAGCTGCCTGTGAGTGTACGGGACAACCCGGGGAAGGGCACAAAATGAGACCAGGCAGTCTCGTTGTGGACACAGGCTTGGACTCGATTCTCTCATGCTCTATAAAGCCCCAAGTGCCTGGGACGGAGGGGACAGCCAAAGCGTCCCCGCCCCACTCACAGGAGAGTCACCAGCTCCAGCGGGAACCGAAGCATGCCCCAAGCCCCGGTTCACCTGCCCGCCGGCCCGGCCGGCCCCCCGCTCCCCCGCTCACACCAACCCTCTGGAAGGAGCAGCCCTGACTCCACGAGTGACTCTCGGCTTTCCCGCTGTGCTTCAGGGGACACCTCCCACCTAGGAGTCCTTGCCTCCGGGACCGTAAGATCCGCTCTCTCTGCTCGGTCCTAACACACCTGAGGCACAAATAAATGCGTAAAACATAAACTCAACTTCAAGAACCTCAGGGAAAGCATACTAACCCGAAGCACACTTACCATGTGAGTTGCTTCACGTTGCATTTTATTTCCTACTTGGGCCACTTTATACAGCCCGGGGTGTTCTCGCCAGCTCCCTCACACAGAGCTCACATCCTATCGGTTCTTTATTCGGATCCCGGGCAACTCTGGGGCAAAGAACTGCTATAAAAACTTGGTCTTAAAATTTAGTCTACACTCTGCTCAAATGAAAACAAACCCCCACGCCAAGGAAAACAAGGCAAGAGGAATTGTGCAACCCCGGAGGTGCCTTGGAAGGATTCGGGCGCAGTACCTACGGAATGCCGAACGTATCCCAACGCAGCCTTCACTGTAACCTGCGCGGCACCCACGGCCAGGCTCCGACAGTCCCTCTCAGGCTTGGCAGGAGCCACGCAGGCCCGGCCCAGAGCTCAGGGGTCCCACGGGTCGGCCGAGCTGGGCTCCGCTCCAACCGCTTCTCAGTGGATTCACGGGCGTCTCAACCCCAGCTCTACTGTCAGTTTGCAGCAAGTCCTCTGACAACTAATTAATTCTATTTTCGGTGCACAGATTTATTTCCACACAGAAGAATCATCATATGGAAACACTTTATCAGGCTTAAGGGCCACAGGCTAACTGCTGCAGAGGGACACGGCCAGCCCTCTCCCACTCCTGTCCACAGCTGCCCCCCCTTCCAACTCCCCAGTCGGAGTCCAGAGGCCACTCTGTCTCGCGGGTGGGGCCCCTGTATGTCAAAAGGCACTTATTTATGAGTGGTGTTGACTTTTCCATCCCTAGACCCGAGAGCTAGAGGCACAGGGAGAGCCCGGGCCCCCCTGGTGCCTGGTCATCTCTGATTTCTTGGTTTCTCCCTCTCCCACCCTCAAGCGCATGCATGTGCTGGTGCCAAGATTTCCGAGAACAGGGGGGGCCACGTTTAGGCCTTACATCTATGTGATTGATGTCTTTAAATCTAACTTTTATAAGAGTTATAAGGGCTATTAGTGCTATAAAAAGCTTGAAGCTTCTCCCTGAAGTTTTCACTGTTGGTGTAGCTTTATAACGAGGTTGTTTTTTTTCCTTAGGGGCACGAGAATCCAAACAAAAGGAACGACCCTACATCTCCCTGCTGCTGCTGCTGTGAATTAGGAGGGCGGAATTCCTCAAGGAACATTCCACACAGTCTCCCATCCTTGTCGGTATCACAGCCCATTGATTTTTTTAAGACTTAACCACAGTGAGAGGAAGCCGAGAATTGGGCACAGACGTCCTCCGGCACCGCTTCCTACCCAGTGACCCAGGGTAAAATGTCAAGTATTCATTTCTCAAGGCTTTGAAGGTAGGACCCATCGACTCCATGTGGATCGGAAGGGACCTGCTCTATACTTAGAGAGTACCTGGGACACCACAGGCTCGCCTGGTAAGTACACGATGCATGTGACTTGCTCCTGTCTTTTAAAAGGACATTTTTAATTTGCTTCCTTTCTCGTCACGAAAGCCCTGGGAAGATGACTCACAGAGGGACAGCCAATGCCGTTGGATAAATTCAGTCCCCTCGACTGGCTTGAGACAGGAAAAAACTAGTTTTTCCAAGGAACTAACCACAACCCTTTATAACATCAGGACCCAGTACTACGATGAAAACAGCCAGGGCCAGGGAAGAAGAGACTGCTCCGTGTGAGCTCTCTAGATAGACTTGACACCACATCCTGAGTAAAACCAGGCTTCCTCCTCAGGCTGAAAGAGGGGCCGGGCACCTTGTCTCCTGCAAAAGCGCTTCCTCCTGACACAGCAGACGGCAGCTGCCCGTTTGTAAAGCAGGTGGTGAACCTCACACAGGTCAGAACAGCCTCCTCGACGGCGTGAGGGGTGAAAACAAACTTCCATGGGAAGCTTCGGTGTATTCATGTGAGGAATGATACTGGCAAGGGATGGATAAGCTCCGGAAAGCTGAACAGTTTTGAATTTTGCTCCTTTGTGGAGTCTCCCGGCTCTAACTTAGAAGAAGCAACGCCCTTTTCTACAGAGGACTCAAGACGGGCCTGCGGCAATGATCCGGAGACTATGTGGACAGCTACGTACGAAGAACATCTATAGATGCAATTGTGAGAGTAACCAGAAGGGTTAATAGGGACTTTCAAAAGAATCCAGTATTATAGTGAGGTAAGGTTTAGGGCATCAGAAATGCGACCGCCGCCCGGCTGGCGTGGCTCAGCGGTTGAGCGTCGACCTGGGATCCAGGTGATCGGGGTTCGATTCCCAGTCAGGGCACATGCCCGGGTTGTGGGCTCGATCAATGACTCTCTCATCATTGATGTTTCCATCTCTCTCTCCCTCTCCTTTCCTCTCTCTGAAATCAATAAAGGTATATTTAAAAAAAAAAGAAACGCGACTGCCAAAATGTGCACGCAGAAAGATGAAGCTTCATTTGGTCTTGTCTTCAGCTCATGGAGTATCCACGGTGGCCCCCAAAACTAGACAAGGAAACACCATGACAGTAAATTTCCACGAAAAGCAGGAGCGAAATTACCGACAGCAATGACAATGGCTAGGGTCTTTCCAAACCAACACCTGACCAAGTGGCAAGCCACATCTCACTAATGCCCACTTGCTTTTGGTCCCTAAAGGGTACAGAGGACGGTTTGGGTTATTCAATCATAAAGCTCTGTCAGAGGCCAGCTGTTCTCCAAGTATCAGCCACCTTCCAAGACCTTGGAGAGCCAGGAAATTCCCAAAGAAATCTTCAACAGCGGCAGGATGGAAAGACCTCACACCCGCCCTTTCCCCACAGTCCCAAGCCCGGATCATCCCCGATTCTCTTTCCGCCCTGGCCTCCCACATTCAGTAGGTGTCAAGGTTATTCATTTACAATAACTCCTGAGTTCCCTTCCTTCCCCTACATTACCAGCACTACCACACCTGTTACAAAGCCCTTCTCCAATTACGATGAGTTCTAATCCATTTTAGATACTACGGCCAGATTAACCTTCCAACGCAGAAGAAAAATTGTAGCCTTCTTCCTACCAATGCAGAAGAAAAATCGTAGCGTTCTCCCAACGTGAAACTTTTTCATGTTTTCTGTGTTGCTCTTTATTACAGAAATTTTTAAAGATGTAAATAGTGTAAGAATACACCATGTGCCCATCATCCAGCTTCAATAATTATCCCTCATGGCCAATCTTACCTCTATACCTCAATCCACTGGATTATTTCAATCAAAACTCAGACGTCATATAATTTCATCTGTAAATACTTTAACATGGTTCTCCTCCTCACATAACTACAATGCCATCATCACAGCCCCCAAATCAACAATCATTCCTTTATACCCTCAAATCTCCAATATCAGCATTTTTATGAGCATCTTATAAAATCATCGTCATCTTTTTCTTTTATTTACAACTTGTTTGTTTGTTTCTTTGAACCAGGATAGACACAATCCAAATATTATGATTGGTTAATATGTTTCTTAAGCCTCTTTGAAACTGTGAGTTCCCCCTCCATTACTTTTTCTTTTCAGTTCTGTTTCATTGTATCTTTTTGGAATTCTTCTGTTGACATTGTAGTCTTTAACTTGGTTTGCAACCAATCTTCAAAACTTTTTATTACCACTAAGTCTTCATCTATATCAAGTTCCAATCAAATCACGTTCTATATGTGGTCATTTTTAAATATGTCCACAAATTCTCTGATATTTCTCCCTTCAAGAAATGCAACTTAATTCCTCCCCCTCTGAGGGTGGTCCAACTTAATGACTCACTTCTAACGAGCAGAATAAAGCAGAAGTGAAGGTGTGTCCTTTTCAAGACCTAAGACTAAAAAGGCCCTGTGGCTGTGTCCCGCTCTCTCCAGTGTGGGGTCGCCTGCCCGGGGAGAAGCCGGAGGCCATGCTGTGAGGATGCTCAAGCAGCTCCGCAGAGGTCCCTTGGAGCAGAAGCACAGCCTCCTGCCAGCAGCCACGGGGGTGTCACCTGGGCAGTGGATTCTCCAGCCCCAGTCGAGCCGCCCCTGCTGACTGCAACCTCACGAGAGACCCCGAGCCACGACTCCCAGCCAACTGCCTCCTGGACTCCTGACCCCAGACTGTCAGACAATAAACGTTTACCGTTTTAAGCTGCTAAATTTTGGGGGTGACCTGTTGCACAGCAGTAGATAATTAATATACCGTACTTTCTGATGTCACATCATTGCCTTTCCTGGAAATGCCCTTCTTCTCTAGATCTTTGTGTCCAACTTTAACTGTCTTTTCAAGCTCACAGACCCCCTTCTCCAGAGACATCCCTGGACCTCCATTTCCCTACTTTCCTAAATCTGGAAACAATCGCTCCTTCCTTTGATTGCCTAAACAACCCTGTATCTAGTTCTAAGTCGAGCTGTCAAAAACCAGTTCAGCCAAAGGTAAAACCAATTCATCTAATACCCACCTGCCTGAAATGTGTGGCTCTAACATGCCAGGTTTACTAATGTGGCTGTTCCCCAAGTCATCTGCACCCCCCCATATCTTCATGGTTCACGCCCTCACCTCCTCAGGCCTTTCGTTAAACGTCACCTTTTCAGCGGAGCCTCCCGACAGCATAGTTCAAACCACCAGAACCCTCACCCTTCCTACCCACTCCCCATTATTGCAGTTTTCGTTTCTTCACAGCACTTAACCACAATCTAGCCTATGTTTTAATGATGCCGTCATCAACCATCTCCCTTCCCAGGCTGTGACCTCCAGGAGGGCAGACAGTATGTTTAGTTGTTCAATGCTGCATCCAAAGCCCCTAGAAGGGTGCATGGTACGTAGAATGTGCTCAATAAAACTTGGTGAATAAACAATAAGACTGCAGCACTGCGTAACCTATGCAATGAACGTCACAGTGCCTAAACAGTTTGATACTTTACGTGTCTTTATGTCTACAAGCGTTTTAAGGAAACTTAATCAATCTCTTTCACTGGAGAAAAACAAAACAAAAGTTTGAAACACCCTAAAAATAGGCAATCTTAAAAAGATAACTTAAGTCTTGTTGCATTTCTCAAAAGTAGGTAAAATGGTCCTATCAGATGTGCTTCCTTGGCAATTTGATTAAATATGATTTCAGGTGATCATGTCATTGCCTAAATTCATCAGGGGGCCAACTGCACTGCACCCCCCTGCCTGCGCATCTCTCTCAAGTTATAGCTCATCTATCATTTCAAAATGTCCTTAAGAACAGAACTGGATCTTGTATATCTTAGCACTCCCTGCAGTGCCCAGATAACAGGGCAACCTATAAAAGTTTATTAAGAAAATACCAGAATTGTTAGTATCTTAAACCATCTCTTCTCCTTACCCCAAAGCACACAGTGGACACGCCACATACACAAGGCTGTAATAATGTTATCATAAAACGCATCTTCGGTCTCGGAAGCAAATCCTCTACAGCCATGCCTTGGAGATATGGCAGGTCTGGTTCCCCAAACTGTGTCATGCAATTCAGTGAGTCACCAAACTTTCTGGTTTCCTGGTACATCTAAAAGTTATGCTTACAATATACTGTAGTCTATTAAGTGTGCAATAAATAACATTATGTCTAAAAAAATGTACACGCCTTACTTTAAAAATACTTTACTGCTAAAAAATGCTAACTATCATTGAGCCTGATGGAAAAATGGCACCAACAGACTCGCTGAACACAGGGTTGCCACAAACTTTCAATTCATAAAAAAAGAAAAAAAAACGCAACGTCTGTGGAGCACAATAAGGCAAAGTGCAATAAGAGGGAGCTCAACAAAACAAGGGTTGCCTGCAACGACTTCTATTTCCCCAAAGCCAGGCTAGAGCTGAAACCTCAGCCTCTCTTCGACTCACAACGTTCTTGTCTAAATTGTACCCCTGCTACCAAAAAAAGAGAAAGGTTGCTCCTTTATTTGACATCTGACATATGGTTCTCACTAACAACCCACATACACACATCACGGAGGGCCCGTCTAACAGCGGACGGTGCTACTCAAGATGAATGATGTCGCTTGTACATTACTTCACGGTTTATGTGATGATGCTAGAAAAAAACATCATAATTGCAGTGCACGGTCATCTGACTCTTAATTGCCAAGGCGTAGTTTAAGGCAGGACTGTTCTTTGTTTTTAAGGTCCAGAACAATGCTGGAAGGGAGATGTCTCGCTATGATATAACCAAAGCTTTGCCTCATTTGAAGGGCACAGTTACATTGGTGTTCTGGCTCAGACACGCACGACTATCCTTCAGAGACGGGCCAGCAAACCACAGCTCGGGGGCCGAAAAGCTGGCCCACGGCCCATTTTTGTATGGTCCACAAGCTAAGAATGATTTTTACATTTTAAAGGGGAGAGAAAAAAAAAAATCAAAAGAAGAAGAATATTGGGTGACATGTGACATTTATATGACATTCAAATTTCAATAGTCGTAAATAAAGTTTTATTGGAGCGGTCACACTCATTCATTTCGGCATCATCTGTGGCTGATTTTGTGTCATAACCGCAGAACGGAGGAGCTGCAACAGAAACCATATGTCCCACAGAGCCGAAAAGATCTGGCCCCTGCCAGGAAAAGTGTGCCACCCTCCACTTCAGGGCGTGGGTTCTGGGTGCTGCCCACCTCCGCGTGAAGCCTCGAGCTGTTTTTCCAGATTCTGCCCCCTTTTAAATCCAAACACTTCTTCTTATTATTCACCTATTAACTGTGTGGCCTGAAACAAACTACTTAACCTCGCTGCCCCTCACTTTTCTCATCTGTAGACAGGGTTAACAGCAGTACCTACCATACGGGGGCATTGTGAGTTGTAAATTAATAACATATACAAAGCATTTGAAACAGTCCCTAAGTTATGAAGTGTCAGTCAGGAAAATGTTTACTAAGCATTAGTGATAACTACCGTTCCTTCTTGCAGGATATTTTGATATTTTCCAACTGAAATGCTAGCAAAGTGGTTAGATTTCAAACCAGCCCCCCCACCCCAATCTATTTCTCAGGGCAGAACTGAAGGGTGAGACAAGAAAAGAGGGGAAAGGAAGGAAAACAGAAAGAAGAGAATTGAGGGAGCAGGACCCCACTGGGCAGGGACAGCAGGCGGCCTGCTGCGGGGGAGAAGGGAGTGGGGGCATTTCATCGACAGGCGCAGGTTAAACAGCAGCTGCGGGCTGAGGGATACCGATCCCGCGTGGAAGCTGTTTCCGGGGGAGAAAACACTGGAAATTCCAAGCTTACAAATGAACTGCTGGGTCAGGCCCGTTCTTAGCCGAGAGCTTCCTGTATTTTACATTCCTAGACAAATGACAAATGATAGTTGCAGCAAATCCTGCATCTTGTTGCCCACGCGGAGCAGCTAATTAAAAGGCAACAATCTGGGTAAGGATCCCGGGCAGCCCAGGAGCCGCTTCCCATGCGACTCAGAGGAGGAGAGGGAAAATTGTCCTTTATCCCAGGGTTCTCATTTTGTTCAGAACAGCATTTCCTAATGCTAAGAAAAGACCACGTTCCCATAAATAGAGCACAAGCTCATTCGCCAAGGGCAGAACCGCACGGCACCTGGAAGATGCACCTAACCTGCGACTGAGGCTGGGAAATTCGCTCTTTCCGAGGACTCGGTTTCACTTGAATACCTTCTCTGTGCCAAGTGGAGCTCCTACCTTTTCTCTATATCTTTAGAAATCACACTTCTTCTTTTTAAATTATTATTTCAAAACTCTAGAGCACCTCCCCCCCAAAAAAAGAATGTTTTAAACTCAAAGCTCCACCTCAATCAAACAATTATCTCTATTACTCCCTTTCCAACCTGGATCCCTGTAATCTTCACTATTGCTCTGGCTTGTGCTTATTAAATCTTCCCTGCAGAGGCTAAACATATATATCAAATATTTTTCAGAGACTTGGAGTGTAAGCATCACATGCAAAACCTTAAGGAAAGGAAAGACAGATGTTCTTATGCAAGTGATTTCTACACACTGTGCAGGGAAAGGGGAGAGGTTTAAAGCGATTCATCTGAGAGAGTCATTACGATGCTCCCGAGCTGGAGGCAGGTTCAGAACACTCACTGAGAATGGATCTGCTGGGAGAGTCCCACTGAAGGCTTCGGCTTGAGGGTCAAGGTCATCTGGGCCACGGGACTGACTCTGGGTAGAGTGTCTGCCTTCTTAGAGGACGCGTGTTTCGCTGCCTGCTCCGGAGGGACCCAGGAGGGCGCAGCCCCGGGACTCTGTCCTCCAAAGGCTGGGGACGCGGTCTCCTGGGCGGCTATGGTCTCACAGGCTTTGCCCTTGGTCCCTGGTTTGCACACGCAGAGTTGAGGCCGGAGGCACATCCCCCCATTCTGGCATGGAGGGACGCAGCTTGCTGCAGAGAAACAACAGAAAACACAGTCGGAAAGCATTACAGACTTCACCAGTTTTCCCAAAGGCTCAACAGCAGCAGCCAGGTAGTCACCAAGGAAAGAAAACTATGCTTCACGACATCAAGGTGATGATGATGATGATAGTGATGGCAGCCAATATTTATTAACATCTTCCTAGGCGCCGGGCACAGTTCTAATGTGTAGGGTATTCCCCAAAAATGTATACACACACTTTGAATAATTATAAAGACAGTGTTTATTAAAATACATTTCATTTTCAAAATTGAGCTATTAGGTGTTACAGTGTGTATACATTCGGGGGGGGAGACACCCTGTATATCAACAAATTTAATCCCCCAGCAACTGTTTTAGTAGATATTTTATGTGGCCCATGTTACTGAAGAAGAAACAGACATAGAGGTTTTGTAGCTGCCAAAGGTCACGCAGTTATTAGTATATGGAAGAGCTGGGGTTTTTATCCAAGCAAACTGGCTCCCAAGCCATCATCTTCATCACTTTATTATAACTGCCTCTCAGAAATGCATCAGAAACACAAGAAAGACTTAAGAAAATGCTCTGACCTCCTTTTTAAGTTGTGTCCTGCAGCTTACGTTTAAATTTTAGGTATCCAAACAAGACTTGGCAAAATAACAGAAGCCCCCCAGCCCCCTCAAAAAGGGCCCCAGACTTCATTCTGCAGAAGCTATCAGAGCTCAGAGACCATTTTCCAGAAATTTGGTCCAACCCACTTTTTTTTTTTTTTTTACATGAGAGAAATTCAAGATTAAAAAGGTTGAGAGTTGTCCAATATACATTTTCATGCATTTGCCAGTGCTGTACACCATCCCTAATTTTATAATGAAAGGTAACCCAAAAGAAACCACCTCTTTATCTCCTATCTGCTAGGACGTGTGTTCTCTGAATCCCAGGCTGTGGCCAAGCAGAGTTTTAAAGTCAGCAGGGCTCTGCATCATGGAGAAGGTGACTAGATTTTATCGCAGGTTCCACGGGAGTTCAGATGCTACTGACGTAAGTTTTATTAGGTTAATGTCACGGGCCTACGGACACCATTTCTTCAGTCCCTTCTTCATTTGTCCAAATACAGGTGTTTATCCCAACCTCTGGCTCTCAGTACACCTCTGACTGAAACTCTTGGTCCTGAGGGGGACCAGAGTACAAAGTCTCCCATAACATTCAATGCAGGATTCAGTCCACCGACAATTACAAAACCGACGAGGAACATGGGCACAAGAGGCTCAGTTACAGAAGACGGAAAAGCCCTGAACTCCGCTGATTTTCTACAAAAGAGAGAGGACACTTTTCCCATCCTTGTACAATATGATTCCCATACGTTATAGAAAATAATGACAAGAAATGGGTGTCAAGTGTCAGAAAGCTAAGCTGACAAATTTTCCAAAAGGTAAGAAGGATTCTTGAAAGAAAGAGAGAGAGAAAGAAAGGGGGGGGGGGGGGGAGAGGAAGGGAGGTGAGGGGGGGGAGGGAGGGAGGGAGGGTGGGGAGAAAAATGCAGCCAGCTCCCTAGGTGACCTGGGGTAAGTCACTTAACCTTGGCCTCTGCACCTGCACTCGTTTGGGGGCAGAGGGAGGGCAGTAGCTGCCTGTTCTGAGATGGTCCCCAAGGGCTCTTCCCTTATTAGGCTTCTAGAATTCGAAGTCAAAGCCATGCACCCCTAGAGTTCAGGATTCTAATTCATCAGCGTTCTCCTGACGGAGAGTCACCGGGTCCCTTCTGGGCCACGGGTATTTACGGAAAGTCCCAGGAAGGGAAGCGGGCCCGCCGCAGGGAACAGGCGCGGCCCTGAGAGAGGCCTGGGGCGGGCTCTGGGAGCTGGGCTTCTGCCAGAGGTCACCCCCCCCTCGCTCCGCGCATTCCCCTCGCGCTTTCCAAGAGGCCGCTTCAGGAGCCTGTGAGAGCGATTTCCGCTCCCCCCCCCAAGGTGTACTGCAAAGGCCGGCCGAGCCAGGAAGGCCGCACAGCCCAGCAGCCCGCACCAGCTGGTCCCTAGGTGGAGGGAGGCCCAGGCCTGGGATCTCCCCCAATACCACTGAGGGCGGACAGCAAGGCTGTCTGGAGGGGACGTGGTGGGATCAGAAGTGTAAAAGGGCAGAGATTTTTTTTACTCTTCAATTGGTGGGGGGACAGGGAAAGAATAATAAAACAGTGAGAACCACAAAAATGTCCTGCTGGAAGAAAGAGAGGGTGGCATGTAATCGGATGGCTATGTACATACCACCCTCATTTAAATTCATTTGCAGTGAATTTAAAAAGGGCAATAGGGAGGGCGGTCTGACAGTTTCCTCTCCCTCCCACCCCACGAGGTCCTGGCAGCGGCCCCTGGAGCACGCAGACAGGAGGCGCTGGCTTGACCCGGGGGTCCCTAGCTGCCGAGGCCAGCCCCTTGCCTGACACGAGAGCAAAACTCCCGTCCTGCGACCAGGCTTCATCGAGCATCTCTCCCACCGTATCTGGGCCTCAGTGGTTCTCACACCGCACTTCTCAACGTGCGGTGCTGGGACCGGGGGCAGCATCACCTGGAAACGCTGGAAAGGCCCATTCATTCTGGGGCTGCTCTGTCCGGAGCTGGAGCCCGCAGCCGGACTGCCCTCCAGGTGGGCCCGACGCACACGCGGGTTTGAAAACCATGGACGGGGCAGCGCTGGGAAACGCAATCTTGCGCCAGCCAGTTTTGGGGGATTTCTGTTTTTATAATGGCAAGTTGGATGATGTTTTTACACTACCAGGGCTTTCACTGCATTGAATTCTTGCTGTGATAAAAGTGTTCGTTTTATGTTGCCCTTTTATGTTTAATGCAAAAAAGTAAAAAAATGTTCCCTGTGCCCAATTTCTCAAGATAATTATGGGTCCCTTCCAAGGGTTTATACATATGGTCACCATCTACTTCATGGCCAATGTAAAAATGTGTAGGCATTTATGAGAAAACTTATTCCGAGGTGTGGGACTATGTGGAATATTATGAGTAAATATCCCAGAAGTACTTTGAAAATGTTTTTTCCACCAGTTGATTCTGCATTTTCCTGGCTGGCTGTCGGGTCAACACAATGAGTCAACATTACATCGAGATCTTATCAGAAGTGGTTCTCAGGCTCTGCTGCACCTTATAATCAGCCGGGGAGATTTTAAAATTCAAAAACCGAGGCTAAGACGGGAGACGGGTGAAAAGGGGAAAGGGACTGAGATGTACAAATTGCCAGTTATAAAAACAGTCACAGGATGTAAAACACAGCATAGGGAATATAGTCAACGATATTGCAATAACTATGTACCACGTCAGATGGGTACTAGATCTATCGAGGTGATCACTTTGTAAATTATATAAATGTCTAATCACTATGTTGTACACCTGAGGCTAATTATTATATGTCAAGAGTCATTGAAAAATAAAAAATTAAAACAAAAAACAAACAAACCAACAAAACAGGCCTAATGCCAGCAAACTGAATCAGAAACTCTGGGGAATGGAGCTCAGGCATCAGTATTTTTATTTTTTTTCACTCTCCAAGTGCTTGCAACGTGCAGCCAAGCTTGAGAACCAGTAGATCAGGGAACAAAATCCTAATCCAGACTGCTGACAGGCTAGTCTTCCTGAAATGCAGCCCTCTGGATTTTTCTCCTTCATTCAACAACTTTCAACACATTGTAGCTGCCCCCGAGACACATCTAGACACTCTACTTCTAGCCACATGCCCCTCCACCCTCACTGCCCCCTGGCCCACCCCTGCAGCAGCTCATCCTCCGGTGTCTGCACATGGGATGTCCTGTCCTGACACTCGGGGCCTAAGGCACCTCCCCAAATGCCCCCGCCCCACCATGATCTTTTTATCACCTGCACTCCTGTCCCATGTCATCACTGACTTCATCATCTTTTAACAAGGTTCTCTCACTGCCCAACTAGATTATAAACTGTGAGGTCAGACCACTGGCTTCTGCAGAACTTTACACACCCAAGGACGGGGGCCTGAACCGCATCTTGGTTGAGTGACTGATGCGAATGGAGAGCTGCTCCTGTGCAAAGGATGCTGGGAGGTCAGGACATCTGCAAAGGGAAGGCAACCAATCAATGGGCTCTTGATCCATCCCATAATAACACCCACACCTCGCCACCTGGTTTGCATGTTGTTTGATCAAGCAGCCCCTGATCCTTCAAAGATGTTTTAAAATCACAATTAATACTGAAATAGACTCTGCTCAGGTGTAAGAGCTGACGTGGCCTTTAGCAGTATGCTTGTTAAAAAAAAGTTTCAGGCGCGCAGGCCCAATGGGCTCTGGGAGAATCTGAAACAACTGGCCTAGGACTAAGAAAAGAAGGTAGCAATGGGCTGGGGGAGCTGTGACAAGCTGCTGACCTTCCCGCACACACACATTAAGGGAATTAGTCCAAGAAGTTCAAGTGCAGTAGGAAAAAAAGAGAGAGCGAGCTTCTGAGAGATACTCAGTTTGTGAAAAGGAAGTGTGGGGGGGGTCCCCAATTCATAAAGTAGATAATCCCATGAAAGGACTTAAGATAAGCAGGCTGAGCTACCCCTCTAACTACCCCCTCCATTCCAAACGGCAGTTCAACTTGTTCCTTAATCACAGGCTGAAGGGGTGATGACCGGGATGAGGTCAGTCGCTGTGGCAGAAACTGCCACCATGACAACGAAAGCTCCGTCTGCAAATACTGGGCTTGCAGAACTCGGACCTCAAGACCTGGGTGAGCAGGATCGGCAACAAAATCCTCCTCCATCCGGGCTGCCCCGCCGCCTTCTGAAAACATTCTTTCATCATCTGCAACAGGCCAGTTCTCAGCGTTGGCCCCAAACGGTTAAATACCTTCGGATTTTTCCACATTTGAACCTGACTCCAGTTTGACAAGCTGATCCTAATGTTATATAAAAGCTCGGTGGCTGTATTTTTAGGAAGTAACCCATGCCCTTGAAGCCCAGCCTCTGTTGCTTTTAATTCTAAAAAAGAAAGTCCCAGTTATATTTAAAACTCGTCCCGGCTCACACAGGGCAAACAGTGTGACTCCCTGCCCCTTGCCTTTCTCTCCAAACAAGTTGCAGCATGTCTCCCGCATGTGTCCCAGGAGAAATATGAGTCTAACTGTGTCTTCTGTGATCACAGACAGCAGGTGAGAAATTGCTTTGCTCTGTGCGTCTTCACAGTAATTCCCAGCTGCCCTTTGAAGTTACTCAGCAACACTGAGCGATATCAGATCACAAGAAACATAGCATGAGGTCACACATTTCGGTCTACTCCAACTCCGTCTGCTCCTTGTACCCAACCCAAATAAATGCTGTACTTGCCTTGTGAATGACGCTGGGTCAGCTTCCTCCGAGATCCCTAATGAGCACAGAATATTAGCATAACATCCCCACGCCTTTTCTACCCAGCCTTGTGGAATAATGAAGGATTCATAATAATGAAGGATTCAATAATGTAGGCGAGTTTTCCAGGTAGGAGAACCAAGCACCAATACATTTAATCACCCGTATGGGTTTCAATTATTATGAAAATTCACATGAAATACTTCGGGGGGGGTGTGTGCTCGGATTGCTCTCCCCCCTCCAAGCCAGGCCGTCATACAGCGCAGGCTCTCTCCCCGCCGTTTATTTACTTCCTACCCCCTCCTCTTCTATTCTCCTCTCAAGTGACAACTTAACCAAGCAGACAGTCAGGTGGTTAAACACGGCACAAATTACCCAGAATGCAATTCACAAAGGTGTGTGCAGAATCTCCGAGGGCCCTGATGTCCAGCGCGGAGCCCTCACGGGCCTAATTCCCCGGGAGCTGCGTTCTGGAAGGCGGAGGTCCTCCAAGCCTGAGCTCAGCAGGAGTGACTTGCTACCACGTGACCGAATTTAAGATAGGGGGTCCACTGGGGCCAAACACACTCCTCCCAATGCCATCAATAACTGTGAAATCACTCACGGAATGTAACATAATTAAAAGTCATAAGTTATGTGAATGAGAAATCACCAGCCGTTTTTCAGGGTTCTGTTTCTGGTCTTATTACTGCCAATTTATGAAGTTGTTTTGTTTTTTGAAGTCAGTGGGGAAAAAGGGAAAAGAAAACAAAGTTCAAGATCTACAATTTAGACTATATAAACATGGAATTAAAAGTAGCAAAAGTAAGGTGAGAAAAAGCAAAAAAATTTTTCCGAAAATGCTATTATTCAGGAAGAATTAATAAAATTTTCTTTGACAAATTAAGACCCAAATGGAAAAGGGGGAAAAAGACAGAAATAGACCATTAAGACAAAAGAAAATGAAATTAGTAAATAAACTTGGAGGGTAATGTCCAAATGAGTTAAGTCATCAAAAGAAATGCAAACTCAAACAAGAAGAAACAATATTACAGGTACTTAATTTTTAAAAAGACATATAAAATTATTAATACAAACTGCTACAAAGATGGTAAAAAGACATGTAAAATTATTAATACAAACTGCTACAAAGATGGTAATATAAAGGCTACCCACCTTTTAGAAAGAAGTTTAATGAAATGTTTTAAATATTTTAGTAGCCTCATTTCTAGAAATTTATCCTAAGAGTCAAAAGAGGAAATAACTATGCACACATTTCTCCAGCGGTGTTATTTATGCCAACGAAAAATGCAAAAGAACCATACGTGTTAAGTAAAGGATGGTACTATAGCCATTCAAACTTAGAATTATAAAGTGATACTATGAGCTGTTTAAAAGCTGATACTATTAAAGTGACTAAAAACACAAGGTTACTTTGCTATTCATTCAGTAAGTTATTCGTTCAACACCTCTAACAGTATAATTTCACCTTGTGCACTGTTAGTACGTACGTCTAACTACAACTTTTTTGACAAATCTTGGGTTTTACACTGTGAACTATTAGGCACATATAATGTATTATTATAATTAACATTTTTATAGTTCATTGGAAGACCATATATTTCTAAACACTAACTCTAAGGCCTTTTTAATCCTATCATATTATCTTCATTCATTAAACACTGAGCCTCTCCCCCTTACATGCCAGCACTGTACCAAGAACTGCAAATAAAAAGATGAAAGAGACTAACTTCCTGCTGTCAAGGAGATCAGAGCCCAGCAGGGAAGCGGATAAGTGCAGGGAAAATCACCATACAGTTCTGTGATGGAACAGAAAGGTACAGAAGAAATGAGAAGTGAGGGGCCCCGAGTGGGCAACTGACAAATATTTGTGAATTATTATCCTCAAGGGGGTCACAAAGGATACAAGGACTGACCAGAATCGCTGGTTTCCGTGAGGAGACAGGGAAGCCCGCCTGCCCAGGCTCACCTGTGATGGAAGCACGCCGATCGGAGTCTGAACCGCCCCAGCTCTGCGCCCTTGGGCCAGCTGTCAAGTCTGACCTGAGCCTTAGTTCTTCCCTGAGCAAAACACTGGGCGGCAATTTTGCACGAGGCACAGTCACATGGGTACGAGCAGCGCCGTGGACAAGACGGCAGCACCTCGGCCCCACGGAACTCGCGGCCAGATGACAGGAACAGTGATGGTGGTGACCGCGAGCGCTTCGGGAAGAGAGGGATGGGGCGCAGTGGGGGCCCACCCCTGTGGAGTCCTGGGTGCTGGGCAAGGCCTCCCTCCCTGAGACCATGACCTTCAGATCAGATCCGAAAGCTGAGCGAGGTAAGTAGCACGTAAGACTGGCCCCCAAGTGGGGGACCAAATGTCAGTGGTGACGCCTGCCAGAAAGCCACTAAGAAGCAAAATGCAATGGGCTCTGCTGATTCACAAAGGGTACTTCCTAGGAGGTCAGGTTCAGGGGCGCGGGGAAGGAATTACAGTATATTCTTCAATGCATCCGGACGCTGGCTCCGTCCGACTGGATCTAACCCGCACCGACCCTGCCCGTGAGTCAGGAACAGGACGTCAACGCCACGGCAACCGGGCCTGCCCTGGAAGTTCTCCTCGGTGCAGTGCCGCGTGGGGGAGAGGTGCGCCGAGCCCCCCGCACTGCCCACAGGGGCCCCAGGGCGCGGACTGTCTGTAGAGCGCTGGCCATGCTTCAGGAGTAAGCTCTGGAAACTCTCCTGCCTGCCTGCTGTGTTATGGTTCCCAACCTAGGACATCTCGTATTCAAATACGTCCACGGCAGGATAGCGATTAATACAGTGGTGAAAAACAGAAACATCCTACCCCTGAAACAATAAGGGACAGATAACAATCGTGGAATGTGCTACAGTCATTACAGCCAATGTTTACGAGGCATTTCTAACGACCTGGAATAACGCTGATGACAACGCCATGCTTCAGGGCAGCCCCCCTCTCTCTAGATCTCATCCCAGCCAGCCCTGTGCCTACAGGAACCCAGGGAATGGGTCGTGTAGGAGTTGCCAGTGCCTCCAGGCCGCCCATCCAGCGGGGCCTTCTTCCTGAGAGTGGGGTGGATCCGTCAGTCCCCCTCCTTCCCCCCCACTTCCTTCCCTTGCTGAGAGGTCACACCCGACCTCCCCGCCAATGCTTCTCAGGCCCGCTGGCTCCTTCTCTTGCTGATCTCTAACTGCTGCAGTTCCCCAGGGCCGGCTTGGTCCTTGGGCCCTTGTCCTGGTGATTCCACTCAGTCCCCTGGGTTGACTTCCAGCTAGACTGTGCCCACATTAAGATCTAAGGCCTGGCCCCCCTTTCCGAACTCCAGATTTTCATGTCCAACTGCCTCAACGGCTCCCCGTGAAGATCTAACAGGCTTCTCACACTCAGCACCTGCTGACGCCCCTCCCACACCCCAACTTCACAACGTGCTCCTCCATGGCACCGCCTCCTTGCAGTGCACCATGATTCACCCGGCTGCTCACACTGCGTCAGTTTGCGAGGGCTGCTGTGACCGAGTACCACACACTGGGTGGCTTCATCAGCAGAAAGTCCTGTCTCACAGTTCTGGAAGCTACAGGCCTAACACCGAGGTGTTGAGGGGGCTGGTTCCTTCCGAGGGCTGCGAGGGCATCTGCCCATTCCTCCCTCCCGGCCTCTGGCAGCCTCAGGCACTCCTTGGCCTGTTGAGCTGCTACCCGTATGTCTTTACATGTGTCCCTCTCCGTGTGTCTGTGTCCAGATACCCTGTTCTTATATGGCCACCAGTCGCGCTGGATTAGCAGCCACCTCACCCCAGTGTGACTTCTTAACTAATTCCATCCGCAATGACCCTAACTCCAAAAAAGGTCACATTCTGAGGCACTAGGGATTAAGACTTCAGCATAGGAACTGGACTGGGGGTCAGCAGTATTTCAACCCATAACACCAAGTTATCACCATAGAGGGAGCCTGATAGAGCCAAAGTCAGGTCACATCACTCCTCTGCTCAAACCTGAAAAGGTGTCCATCTCGCTCAGGGAAATGCAAAGCTCTTATTTCTACAGCCTGCACGTCTCTGCCCCCCCCCCCATGTCACATCCTAGCACCTCTCAAACACCATTCTCCTGTCACACTGGCTTCCTCGCTAGTCCCTGGGCACAGCACACCTGCTTCCACCGTCGGACCCCTGACCGGCTGGTCCGTTCCTGGGACGCTCCCCGCAGCCTCCCAGGCTGCCTTCCTCGCAGCGCTCGGCCTCGCGGTGGCTGTCAGCTCCAAGCCAGCCGTCCCTGGGCCTCGATTCCCTCACTCTGCCTCACTGTTCTCCAAAGCACGTATTCCTACCTGACACTATATTATGTATTTATCTACTCATTGTCTGTTTCTCCCACTAAAATATCAGTTCCACAGGCAGAGAGACGATTTTGGTCACTGCTTTTCCCCTGGGCCTAGAGCAATGTCTGGCTCACAGGAGAAAATCAACACGTGATTGCTGAATGAACACGTGACTGAAGGCCGGAAGAAAAATACACTCAAAGGCTAATGTGAATTATGCACCTATGAGTGGTGAAATTACACAAGTTATTAAATATTTTGTCTATGCCACATTATGCTTTCCGGATTTTCTAAAATTTTATTACTTCATAGTATGGCAAAAATCAACAATATTTTTTTAAAGATATGTAAATTCACTTAAAGTCTAGTTTAAACATACTTAAATTTTTAAGGGCTGTAATTTCTACAATCTAAACAAAATGTGAGGCAGAGTAGCAAACACTAGACTTTATGATAACTGTACTATACTGGAACTTACATTAGTTTTACTGTGAAACTTCCTCGTAACGTACTATGATTGGGTAATACGTCTAGCACTATTATTAACATGTTTAATCTGTTTGAAAAGCTGGCTTCTTTTATTTTCATCAACCAAAAATGTTAAACAAGAGAAGCTCCTTTGAAAAATCACAGCAATAAAAATAAACTTTATACGGCCGAAACGACTGCCAAATTGAGAACTGAGTCTCTGAGACTTGGATTAAAATAAAGGGAAAGAAAACACTACGACTTTACTTTTTAAACTTTACTTTGATTAGGGAGTGTCACCTAGTGGCAGGGAAAGCACTTCAGCCAGGCTGCCCAAACCAAGCCCCAGCTCAGACTCCGACCAGCTGAATGCCCTTGGGTATATTTCTGTGCCCATTTTCGCATCTCAGTTTTCCCATCTGTAAAATGGGACGCGTTTTTAAAAGACACAGAGGGCTTCTGTCTGGATTAAATGAACATACGCAAAGCACTTAGGACAGTGCCTGGTTCAGAAAAGCCCCACACAGATGTCAGCTATTATAACTATCTCATGCCCCAAATTCATCCCACACATGCCCCAAAATAGCCCTTAAGGAAGCTTTTGAGAAGCAGGTCCCATCTATTTCGGGAATAGAATTTTATTTCTACCCTTGGAATTTTACATGTGCCTAAAACTGCCTTTCACACTGAATCAAACATAATAAGCTACCTTTTTTTCTTTCTTTCCCACACTTCATCACTCAGGATAAAGCTGGGGTGGGTGACGACAAAGTGACAGAGCCTCATTAAATTAAGACAAAATATTGTGCGACTTTTCTCACGCTCAAGACTCCTATTTCCAAACTAATTTTCTTAACTGAATAAAGGGTAATAGCTACATGAGACAAGAGCCTTTAAAAATTACCACTTGACTTATTTGAATAGCATTCCTAAGGGCACATTAAGAGAATTGTGGGACCAGGGATGGGAATATCCTGGAAGACACAGACTCCGAGCCGTGCCAAAGCCTTTCCTTGCTAAAAATGCTTGCAAATGTCACTGATGCCCAAGCCTCACTGTGGGACACAAACCTCTGACTGGCATGGACATGACCCCAGCTACAGAGACCATAATAATCAGGTTTTCACCCCCAAAAGGAGTAACAGTCATTCTTCTAAATGGAAGGAAGCTGCATCGCAGATGATGTTACTGGCAGTGAGTCTTCTGGCCACTGGCTCTACGATTGTGAAACGTGATACGAGCGTTTTCCGAGCTGCAGCTGAAACAGAACCGTGGACTTCAAGGGTTCATCTGCAAGCAGTGGGAGGAACAAGCAATGCTCTGTTTTCAAAACATTAATATATGAAATTAAAACTGTTCAAATGGCTCTTCTCATTTCCGACAGCCTTGTGAATGGAGAAATTATTCTAGGAATATTGGGACTGCAAAATGCTCCTTCTATCCAGATACTGGGCCTAGCTTCCCGTATGCACTTAAATTTTGTACTTAATTGATCACTAAGATCCCTTCTATAATGTCTGACTATCTCAAAAGTAAAAGCTGTTTAATGAGTAAACAAAGAGAAACTTAATTATTAAGATCAAAAATTATAAAGAATTATCTTACAGTTGAAAGTTGTCGACGTTAAAATAAATGAACTATTTCCATCTGAAACACTATGCCAAAAACTTGTTAAATAATAGATTATGATAATTGGGTGTTCTGATCCCCCAATTTTATTTTTTAATATATCTTTTATTGATTTCAGAGAGAGGAAGGGAGAGGGAGAGAGAAATAGAAACATCAATGATGAGTCACTGATCGAGCCCACAACCCGGCCATGTGGCCTGACTGGGAATCGAACCCCGATCTCCTGGATCCCAGGTGGACGCTCAACCGGTGAGCCACACCCGGTCAGGCGATCCCCAAATTCTAAATGTGTTTATGTTTTCCGAGAAAATAAATGGTCATAAAAGTTTTAAAGATTTAGTCCAAGTAACTTTTTATTGTTCAAAGTATGCCATGAATAACCTACTTAATAATAATTGTATTTGTCTCTGTTTGCTGACAAAGTAAAACTGCTAAATTTTCTGCTAATCAGTTCTGGAAGAACATTAAGAGAAAGAAAATTTTACACAATGATTCTGAAAGTAGAGGTTTTAATAAAGCTGTGAGAAAATACCGTAATCACAAACCTCTCACAGCCGCCTGTGTAACAGACTGACTATGCGGTAATTTACTCTCAAGCCACAATCCCCTAAAGATCATGTATTCCTGGTACCCATTTTTATATTTTCTTAGATTTCTTCCCATTATTTGTCATCGCCAGCTCATACCATGATTCAGGCAGGCTCCTGTGGATTGCGAATGAGGCAGAAAAAGAAAAAAAGACTATTGTGGTTCCTGGTATATCTAAAGATGTCCTCAAATAATTCCATCCCTCCCTATCCGTACACGCTGCTCCTCCCATCAAAAGGTGGACGTATGTTCCCTCTCCCTTGAATCCGAGGCGGGCCTGTCACTGTTAAGCCAAGGACATTTCAGAAGTGCCATCTGAGACCTCTGAGCCCAGGAACTAAAAAGGCCAGGAACCAGCAGCTCTTCCCTTTTGGAACCCAGCCGCCACATTATGGGGAAGCCCAAGCAACCACGTGGAGAGCCCATGTGGAAGAAAGTGGAGACCCCCATCCAACAGCCCCCACTGGGCTCCCGACCAGCAACAGCCATTATCATCTCGCCAGCCACGCAAGTGTCGATTAGCCTAAGCTGATGCCCCACGGTAGAGAGAAGAGCCATCCCTACTGACTGCTGCCAAACTGCAAAATCATGAGTAAATAAATGATCCTGTTTGTTTTAAGCCACTAAACATTGGGATAATTTGTCCTGCAGGAGTAGATAGAGTCGCCATACCTCATTCCCCGGCTTCTGCTAATTCTACCACGCTAAATTACCCCACATTAACACTTAAAACTGTGCCTGGGTGACCAAGTCTTCAAAATAAAAATCAGCGCAGACATGATTAATAACCTCACAATCCTTCCGAGCAGGGAGAAGACCCAGCACAGGCCTCCATACTTGTGCATTTTCAAGCACTCAACATGATCACAGGCAAGGCTGGCTTTCCAATGGTTTCCCGGCCACATTACCAAGTACAGAAAATACTCACCTTTGATAATACTAGCCACAAGTGAGCACTAGTTTACAAATTTTATGTTTATATATATTTGCGACAATTTTTAAAAATAATGTAACACACCAAAGAAAGCTCTTGAGTTGTACATTTTAAATGGGTGAATTGTACAGTATATGAATTATATCTCAATAAAGCTGTTTAAAACAAAATCACTGTGCCCACTTAAGGCAACACCATCAGACAGCTTATCGTAAAACTCAAGAAAATCTATGACAACAGATATAAATAAGGTGGCCCGGCTATGGCCAAAGCCTAAATCACAGACTCAAAACAAGCAGGACCTCATCCAAGGATTAAAATTCCCCACAATCTCTCTGCCCAAGTCAAGCACCTCCTATAAAGACCTCCCCCCACAACAGCCCAGGTCACCTTTGAACAACTCTATCTTAAAAAGACTTTTCCTTATTTTGAGTGAAAACCTGTCTTCGCTTCCACTCACTGACTCCCCTTCCCACAGTATTTGCAGAGGACGCTACCATCCTGCCTGGGACTTCTTTTCCCGATTCAGCATACCCAGGCCTGCAGTTCTCCTTGCATGGGCACTAATTCAAGTTCCTCCACTACCGGTTTGCCCAGCTCTGAGTATATTACCCTTGGTCCCAGTATGAGCTTTGGGGTGAGAAGGCCTAGGACTAAATCTAGTTCCATCACTTACTCGCCGGATGAGCTTTGGCCATTTAGCCATTTTAAGCTTCAACTGCATCATCTGTACAATGGGGATGGTAGAAAGCCATCTCATCTTTTGGAGCTGAAGGGAGTTTTACGTCAGTACCTAAGATGAAAGGCACCCGTAGTCAAAATTACTCTTACAAATCTATTTAAGATGGCCAACATGCTGTCTCGCAAAATGTGTTTCTGCATTTGAACAGGTCACCATTGCTTCTTTTAACACAATCTCTCTCCCTCTGCCCAGCACAGGTAGTCCTTCAAGCTCACTAAGTGTGTGAACGATGCAGCTCCACTCGAACTCAACCCACTTCACTGTTCAGCAATTAGCACAGGGTTTGGAACACAGGAAACCCACCCAAATTATTCATTTTTATTATTCTATCTATTGTGATTCTAGGAGGGAAGCACAAAATCCAATCTGATGTTTCAAAAGTGTCAGCCCTAGCAGTGGGGCAGACCTCTGAGGAGGGCAGTGTTAGCCGTAGTTTTTTTAATGTCATGCCCAGTGCCTCGTTTTACGTTTTTATTATCTTCCACTGTCTTCAGTGGGCAGGCTAACGAGGGCTGGAAAATCCACCTGCAAGAGCACCATGGAACATGGGCCCCGGCCCCACCGCTCCAGGGCACCCCAAGTACCTCCTGTCGGCCGCTGGGTTCAACTCACCTGGAAATACTCAGCCTCACTCTTAGACAGCTCCGGACCCACCCACACCCGCAGGAAAGGCGAAAGTGCTTTTGCGCCTGACCCCACCCCAATGAACATTAAAGGCACCCACTTTCTTTTCGCCGGCCCACAGACACCGGCCCCACCACCTGCGCGATGTAATTACCTCATTAACAAAACCTCTGCATTTGTTCAAGGGTAGTTAGTGGTGTCACCCAGGTGTACTGTTGAAAACTGAAATTAAGTATTTTCCACCGCAGAGCTGAACCACTACAGAAGAAGCTCAAGGGCTGGGTTTTTTTAATGTAACAATAATAATAGTCATTTGCCTGGTCCAACCACTGGACAATGAGGGGGATTTCCCACCAATGACAGGTGATAACCTCTGACCCCGACGGCAGGGACCATGAGCCTATCTGTGTTTGTTTGGCCACTGGGAGCACACCCATCACGCCCAGCTCTATGAAAGAGCCTGGACTCTACGGAGGGGAGTCCTTCAGAAGACTATTTAATACAGGACACTTCCATTCTTTTACTACTTGTTTCAGAAAAGAGAAAATATTTATCTTTTTTTAAAAATATATATCTTTATTGATTTCAGAGAGAGGAAGGGAGAGGGAGAGAGAGACAGAAACATTAATGATGAGAGAGTTGTCATTGATCAGCACGCCCTTGACTGGGGATCGAGCCCGCAACCCGGGCATGGCCCTGACAGGGAATCGAACCTCGATCTCCTGGATCCTAGGTCGATGCTCAACCTCTGAGCCACGCCCAGCCAGGCTATTTATCTTTCTGATAACCTGTGCTCAGCAACAGTTTGCCATAATCTCCCCTGGCCAAGCCCTGGGCAATGAGAAGCTCCTGCCAATCCTTGTCACCGCCACACCCTTTCTGGCAGGGTCTCTATGACCAGCAGCAAGGGGACACTGTGCAGTGCACTTTCCTGCAGAAACCATGTGGCAAATCGACGTCAGCTTGGTAGGTGAGTCGAGCAAAACCTAATGAGTAAGAATGGGACTGAGCCATAATCCTCATTTACACTGAGTTCTCAGTGCCGGTTACTGTCTACTCTTCAGGCAGCACATTTCCTCTCCTTGTATACTTTTAACACCCAAGGAAAAGCTACCCAATGAGAAAATTCACCCGGCAGGAGAACTGGGCCCTGGGTGCACCCACATTCATGAATCATAAGTGGTTTGAAGCGTGGTCCCGGGCCCTCAGCAGCAACAGCAGCTGGGATCTCCTAGACATGCACAGTCATACTTTAGAGTCACTGTCTTAAGGGACTATGACCTATGCCAAGGGCATTTCTGGGGTGTCCGGCTTTCCATTCGCTGCAAAGTAGTTAGGCTCTGCCTCCAGTGAGCTGTGTGACCCTGGACCAGTCACAATGGCCTGGGCCTCAATTTCCTCACGCGTTACACAGGGAGCAGGACCGGCGGTCCCTGAGGTCCCCGTGGTCCCTTCCAGCTCCGCCCTTCCGGGTCCTCCAGGGTCACAAAGGACTGAGTCCTGTTTACACCTCATGGTCGTCAATAGAACAAAGCAGGAGGCCTCCTGCCCACCGGGGCTCAGGACCGGGAGGTGTGACTGACATTTCTATGGTCTCTCTAACAGCAGTAAACTAAGGTTCAACAATGGGCTTTCTCCAAAAGTCTTCTAAATATAGACACTCTGGGAGCACAGAGGATTTCCCGAAGGGTTTTTCTGAGGAAACTAACAGGCCTGAATAATAGATGAACTTGTATATATGAAGTGTGTGTGTGTGTGTGTGTGTACAATGTAACAATTGTGCTGGTTTTCGGGGAGAATGCTAAGACACTGCGAATCATTTGTCAGGCTGTCTCCGCCAATTTTCCTTTCACTGTCTCTTGAATTCATTCCTTTCTTTGCTTTTAAATGAGCCCCCCTTTTGGTTCTGGCTTCACGTGCCCACATCCAAGGCTGGACGCAGGCTCCCTGCTATCAGGCCTCAGGGCTCCTGCTCCCCCCGGCATCCCGAGCACACTCCCTCGGGGGCAGAGACCAGCCCCTGGCTAAGCTCCCCACCTCCGCAGCCGGTCCCCAAGCCCAGCCTCTCTGTACCTGGAGGGCCTCCACCTCAACATGCCCCACAGCAACCGCACCCCTCCTGCCTACCTTCCTCCCCCACAAAAGCCTGCGGTGACATCTCTCTTCCCCTTCCGGCCCAAAACATTAAGTCCGATTCCACCTCCTCGATCAATGTCCCTGTCCCCACTTTCCCATTCCCCACTGCCACCCCGTCCTTTCACCTTCCTTCCTGCCTGCAGCCCGCTGCAGGGTCTGCCCGAGGGGCTCCCAGCTTCCCTAAGCCTAGCAAGCTCAGAGACCCTGACAACTGTCGCTTCCCGAGCCTCTGCTGGACTCACGTACAGGTCCCGCAATCCTTGCCATGAGCACAGGCCGCTCTCAGATCGGGATGCGGAGGCTCCGTGACAATACCTCCGGGTCTGAGCTCCTGCAGCGGCACCGTGATGATGCTGGACGAATAGCAGGCAGGGAACCAAGCCCCCGGCTCTTGGCTCGGCCTGCCACTGCATCCTTACCACGGTCCCTTCCTCTACGGGCATCCCACAATCTGAGCAAATCAGGCTCCTATCTTGTGGACACAACTCATGCTTCCCACCCTGGGGGCTTCTGTTCACATCTCTCTCTGCCCAGAACGCCCTTCTCCCAGACAAAAAGCTGCAAAAACATCCCTCCCACCTCAGCTCCCTCGGGGTCCTGCTCTCGAGCTTGTCTAATGCAGCTGGTTTTGGTATCACTCTCTCTCCTTGGAGCCCCGGTGGCACTTGGTTTCCCTCTTGTATCAATCTGTGCGATTTTCCGATCCATTTCACACTGCAGCATACTCTTGAGTGGCAGGAACCAGCAGATCTTTGTGTCCCAGTGCCTCCCACCCTAGCACGGAGGGGAGTCCCTTGCACAGGACTGAGACTCAACAAATACTTGCCAAACTGGGCATCAAGGAGAAGCTCACTGAGACAACAAGAGTCAGAATTATATGTAATTATCCCACCTTTACCAATATCTAAAAGAATTCCTTACACGCACAAGGGCTCTTTTTGTCACCTACAAATAGAAACCGACAACACTAGCAAATGAATGGAAGTTATAAGGAAGTACATTTAAGCTCAACAACACCAGTTTTATTTTTCACAATTAAAGCTGTCTGTAGAAGAAAAGGGTTGGTCATGAAGGAGTGAGCTTCTTGTCTCTACAAGGATCCAAGGACAGTCTACGTGGCCAGTGGCAGCGGTGCCTGGAGGAGTACTGGGCTGTCACAGGATGGGGTGGCTAGATTACATGACTGACTTCCTGGATCCTTTCCAAATATGATCCTAAGCCGCCCGCTTCCTACTGTCAGGACACGTGCTGAAGATGACAAGCATGTCTGTCGTGCTATAACACCTGACGTCAGTTCCCTGAAGCCTTACCCCACGTCACTCAGACAACCATCACTGTGTCATGTAACCCTGAAGCTATGCAACAATAAAAAGTCAAAGAAGCCAATGAGTTCAACCTCTGATCCCAAACCCTTGGTTTTATCAGGAAAGTCTATGCGTGATTTTTAAAAATTTTCCAAAAACACCAGCTTAATATTCCAATAGTTCAGGAGGCAATTATTTTGCAAACTTTAGAGAAGTTAAATTATAGCACTATAAGTCAAGAAAAAATATTCAAGTCATTAGAACCATAAAAGTTTGTAAATAATAATGACAATTGTGTAATGAACCAAAAAATATGGTAAATGAAACTCCTGACACCTGAGGTCCATTAAGAAGTGTGCTGGTGTCCTGGCTGGTGTGGCTCAGTTGGTCGGGCGTTGTCCTGGGCACCAGAGGGGCGCTGGTTCAATTCCCAGTCAGGGCACAGGCCCAGATTGGGGGCTTGATCCCCAGTAGGGAGCGTGTGGGAGGCAGCGGATCAATGTTTCACCCTCACATCGATGTTTCTCTCTCTCCCCCTCTCTCTAAAAATCAATAAAAATATTTTTTTAAATGCGTTGGCTTAAATCTTCTGTAGTTGCAGGTATTTATGTGGGGAAGTACTAAAAAGGAAAGATAAGATAAGCTGAGATCATATTTTTGTTTTGTAACTTTTAGCAAGAAGTTCCATGAAATGATAAAAATCAAAACAAGTAACATTCAAGCAAAAGAAAACAAACACTGTCTTCTTTTCAGGCCACAATTTTGCCATCACGCTTTCAAAAATCTGCGACAGCTGTCTTCATTAACTGCGCAATCCTCCTTTCGACAGAGGTAGGAGCTATTATAACCTTAGAAAGGAAACTGTTTTGTCTGTGAGATGTGAACGAATGTCCATGCTCCCTGAGAAAGGCAGGCACTCTACAGCCTTGACACAGTTCAAGCGGTGACTAACGCCTTCATGGAAAACGCTTAGGTGCACCTTTTGTATGTGTCACCCAAAAGCTTAGTCAATTTGTCTCCCACCCAGACAAAGATGCTGCACAGACACGCAGAATCATAATACCACACTGAGTCACAAAAATTACTAACGAAACATAGACCTTTCTCCACACGGCAGCCCTGCCGTGCTGTGCTGTGAATCGGGAATCAGTCCAGGTAATCCTGGGGATCGCTCCCCCACACATCCTCATTTACTTAACAGTCTGTAAAACACCCATCAGAAAGGGTATTTAAGAAACCTATCTAAAAAGCATCCCAACTCATCAAAATGTGGTTAATGACTGAGATGCTAGTCTTCATGTAAACAACATAAGCAGAAAGCAAACAATAGTAGGGCTCCAACGCAACAGCATTAAGCTTTGGGAAACTCACTCCATGTGTTTCCAAGTGAAATGTTTAAATGGAACTCCATTAGAACTTTACAGAAAAGTTACTGAAACTGAAATCACACTAAAAAATATATTTTACCGACCCGATACTTTGTCTCCATATAAATGCTCATCGCTGGGTTGACATGTGAACGTTAAGTGCGAGCTCTAGAAGCGCTCCGGCCTGCGGATGCCCAGTGCTCGGGACAACACCCAGCAGACACGAGACTGTGAGCTAACCGGCCCGAGACGTCTGTCAGCTGCGTGCGCACAGGTTATGGGCGAACACAAGCAGCATCGGATCAATAAAGCAGCTCCCCCACGGCGAAACTCAGCACTTACCCGTGTTACTATTCATCCTTGGAAATCCACAGTAGCTCACTTAACCTACTGCTAGATTAATGTTTTTTAACAAGGGCTCCCACATTTTCATTTTGCACTGAGCCTTGCATATTATGCAGCCAATTTGGTCCTGACATGACCATTGGAACCCCTAGATCCAGAGAGGCCTGAAGCCAGCATAAACCTCAGGCCTCGCAGGTACCTGGCAATAAACAGCCTCTTTTTCATTAGCCAGTCTGTGCATCTTTCGCTTACAACCAAAGGATCCTGCCTAACACAGCCTCGGGGTCACCCCCTCTCCCACCACACTGCAGACGCCGGCTCCACTCAGCCCTGGCTGCCTCGGCTTCATCATCTAGTCAGTCCATGTCACCAACATCATCGTGAAAGCCCTAGCTGATCTTCTGCTGGCTGCTGAGTCTGAATTTCCCTCATAAATACAAACAATTCGAATTTTATCTTCTAGGTTTCTAAGACTCAACGAACTGACCCAACAAGGTCAGAAAAACGTGAAAAATTCATTCGTTCACTAATTCAAAAAATACTTATTGAGTACGTACCATGTATGAGGCACAGGAGAGATAAAAGGAACCTTTTTGCATCAGGAATTGACAGCAGAAACCACCCTTAGAAAGCCTCAAATTAGCTACGTCCTTCCTTCCGAAACAGGGGGGACTGTCAGCTCCACGGAGCAGGGTCCTTATTGTCTTCTCGGCCCACAGCGCAACGCCTTGACTATAGCAGGCACGTCACGAAAAGTTAGGGAATTGAAACGAGATACACACCGAGGTAACTCAGCTATAAAAACGGTAATGACTGTTTTGTTTTTAAGCGTCTGCCCACACAGATTGAAGAAGTGAGAACTGAAGTTTTTTTAAGCAATTCCTCAAATGTGGTCTTTACAAAATTTGAACACCACTGTCTAAGACTGTAGCCCTGTCGACGTGGTATTTCAACATTGGATGCTTCATCAAGAGTAACACTCTGCCTCGCCGGGGGCTCAGCCGGTTTCGGGTCTGAGTCCCGATCAGGGCACATACCTAGGCTGCGGGTTCCATCCTCCGTGGGGGCACACGTGGGAGGCAGAGACTCGACGTTTCTCTCTTACATCGATGCTTCTCACACCAATGTTTCTGTCTCTCTTTCTCTCCCTTCCTCTTTCTAAAAATCAATATAACCATATCCTCAGGTGAGAATTTAAAAAAAAATAACAACATGCAGCCATTTGGAAATACTTCTTCAGTACTCGGGTAAAGTGTCTTTGCATTAATTTTCTTTGCAGAAAGAAAAAAGATACATAGTAGGGAAAATAGTCTATTTCACAGGATAAGCAAACCAACTCCTTCAGCTATCTTCGAACAAGCCATTCTTTTCCTAAATACACAGCTAATAAAAGTGTGTGCCGTTCCCGAAATTCTGAGCTAGGCCGTGTCCAAAACATCTGATGCATTCCCCCAGCGACTCCCAGGACTGAGTCAGCAGGACCCCGCGGAGTGGCCGAGCAGCACTGCCTCCTCCCTCTGTCTGAACTTCCTCATGTCCAGGGGAAGCCTCGCTCCTGCCAACGCTGAGGGCATGCTCTGCACGAGAGCTTGCTCTTCATTTCACTTTTAAACTATTTTGGAAACGAGCAATGGCACCTGCCTCTACAGCAAAATGTCACATTTGCTCCTGTTACTTTTATGAACTTTGCAATAAATTTCTCACCCTCCCCTGCCTTTGACATCTCTTATACTGGTCCTCGGCTGCAGTGCGGATGGGTCAGCTGGCTGTTTGTGAAAACGAGGGTCATGGGGTGTCCCTGGGGGTTCCAATTCGGTAGGTCTGGGGTGGGGCCCCACAGCTGCATTTGTTACACATCCCACTGGGGGCTCTGATGCACAGGAGATCCAAGCACCACACTTGGATACATGCAGCTTTAAAAAATATGAAGAAGTGTGATCTGAGCATCTTCCATGTTAAAGAACAGAATAGGACGAGGAAGGCCCAAAGGTATAAGACTCACATTCACCGGGTGACAGACGGCTTCTCTAGTCCCACTGGTGAGCGTGAGAAATGGAATGTGCAGTAACATGCACACTGTACCTGCGCAGATCACAAGGTTCCCATCGGAGATTGCAGGACTGCTCCATTCCATCGGGAAGGAGAGAAAGCATAAGCTTCTGGTCCCCAGGGCTTGGAGCCCAAAGGAGCCAATGTCCCTGCATCCCTCCTCCCTCTATGCATGAACAAGATGGGGGGGTGAAAAGAGGAGGCAGATTTGGCCAGAGCAGTGCTTCTCAGACTCTAGCTGCATCAGCATTGCCCAAAGGGCTCGTTACCACACAGAATGCTGGACCCCAGGCCCAGTTTCTCATACAGGAAGGAGGTCTAAGGTAGGGCCCAAGAATTTGCATTTCTAACAAGTTCCCAGGTGAGGCTGCTGCCCCTGGTCCAGGGACCACATTTTAAGACCTCTAGGGCTGTGAAATGCCATTAAAGCAGTCTGTATTACAGGACAAACGTGGCTATTTTAATACTCAAAACTGAGCTTTAAAAGCTGTTCCACAGGGAGGTTTGCTAATATTCATTCTCTCATAACAAAAAGAACTGGTTAATAACATAATCTTGGGATCCACTGATATAAATGAATTTCAGCTGGTCTCCCCTCAGACACAAAAGTGACTGGTCATGCTTATTAATCAAGAAACCTCACTGAGGGCCTATTGTATGCACAGAACCACTCTGAAGGCCAACTTTCCAATGGATAAAACGTAAAACAAAACAGGGTCCCTGCCTTTAATTTACTGATCATCTGTATTATTTCACCTCCAATTACTAAGCTATTCTGGACTAATTTAACTGTTTCACTGTCACCGTAAGAAAGAAACAGAGCTCTCTCGAGAAAAGGTCTCGCCTTTGCCTGTCCTCTACCTGCAGAATAAAAAAAAAAATTGCAGAGGGGCACGGGGGTTACAGTGGGGATTTAGGTAGTTTTGTTTATTTTCAAACCACCTTCCAGAAGGTGCCTTGAGAAACCCTAAACCATCAGTAAACAGGATTATCAACTTAAAGACCTGAGACACAAGATCTGTAAGCCTCGAGATCCCTCTGAAACACGGGAACGCGTTCTATTGCTCAAGACAAACCAACACATTACAGAGAAAATGTTCACAAAACAGCCAGAGAAACTTTATCAGTAGCATCACCTTACATTCCTCTTTTAGAAAGCTTTTTCATAAACCACATTTGACTTAGTATGTACTACGAAATGGGAGGTGTAGCCGAGGGGTGTTATTAACCCCATTCCACAGGCAGGAGGAGCATGGCCCGGAGGTGGTGAGTGTCCGAGACGCACAGCAGAGGCTGCTTGCTGGTGCATCTACCTCTCTGCTCAGCTCACCCACAATTTGTAAATTAGATTGGGGGGCAAAACCTCCTACAGCATTCAGATGTATTCGAAATATTTTATACTCTCACTTTAACATATTCTAACTGCTCTCTGAATTTTCTGGGGTGGCCAGAGTGGGACTGTCATCTTGAATTTTTAAAGGACTATACATTTTACTATGTGTTTAGTACTACATGAGGATCCCCAATAATTTGCTTTTTAACACAGCTGTGACCAGAGACTTTTCTTAACCCTCAAGCTTTCATCCTGAGTCTGGCCCACGACCTGGTGAAAGGACCTGTCTCTGCCAAAGCTCCACAGAGACCTGGGGCAGGGGTGGGGACAGGACTCGGTCCAGTCAGCATGGGGCTCAGCTGGCTATCAGGGCACAACGCAGGTGGTCAGGCCATGACAATAATTTCTTGTGGTCTTGAGTAATTTACTGTTCTACGTGCAGTTTTTCTCATCAGTTAAAAAATAGCAATAAAAGTGACTGAATGAATTTTCAATTTAAACATTCTCTCTCCAGGCCTCCAAAGAAGTGCTGAAAAACACCAATCCCTTAATAACAAACCCACTTGCATTTCTGAGTCCCCTTTATTATCTTACTTACGGCCTTGTATCGCCCACGAGAACTGACTCGGGATCCAGCCCTGTCTCCCGTATCACCCAATACTCTGGCCCTCACTGCAACCCCGTAATACTCACTTCTGGGCCGCTGCACCGGGCCAGGCCTATTCCCACCCCAGGGCCTTTGTGCTGACTGTTCTCTTGGCCTAAGAGACTCTTCCTCCAGACCCTCTCGCGACACACAAGTCTTATATGTCCCTCCCCTGCAGAGACCCCCGACCACGCTCCCCTCCTCCGGCCCCCATCACTCCAGCCTGCGCCTGCTTTATTTTCCTCACAGTGCCTAACCCCTCGGGGTGCTGTACCTAGTCCACAGGGGCTCTGAAAAGGTGCAGCAGGAAACCATCCGCTCACTCGCGCGCTCACTCCTTCATCCATTCGTTTGTGCCATAGAAGCCCGTGGGCGCTGGCCAGGCACTGAGGATAAAGGACGGCCGGGTGCGTTCCCGGGCCCGCGGAGCTCGCACGCAGGCCGGGAAGCCAAGCACACGTGTGGCTGTGCCACGAGGCGACGAGTCGCATGCCTGAGAGTCGCGAGAGTAACTTGAATGAGGCTGGGTAATGAATGGCACTCCCCCACCCATTTTATTTAGGTTTTGAAATGTCGCAGAAGAATTACTGAGTTGAGCTGCCTGGACCTCCACGGGTAACGGCAGAGGCAGAAAAGTCCCCTCTCTTGAATCAATGTAGCAAGTAATTCATCAAGGTGAGGTGGCGTGTCACCTGATTTAAATAGCTTTTACAATGAAACTTACTCTGAAGATGCTAATTATTAACTATCCACTGGATGTGCTGCTAAAATGAAATCACATGGGTAAAAGGCTGGAGATTTCACTTTTAATTTATAATAACAATAATGAAACAAAGTTCCTGCAAGATTGCAAGTGAGATTGGAAACGCTTGGTGATCCTGTAAGAAAGTCAAGCATTTTTAAGTGTATAAAGACAAGGCATCCATATTCTTATATTTTCCTTATTTTATGACCCTATTTCCCTCCAATGGCCTTTTACTGCTTACATCCTCTCTCCTCTGCGGAGATTCCCCCTTAATTTATTCCCAAAGGAAATAAAGGCCCCCCTCCAGCGGCTCTGTTCTCACCGCTGAGCGCCTGATTCGTCCGCTCAGAAAAGCTGACCACATCAACTTCAGATAGCGACACCTTCCTCCCCTGTGTCCCCCCCACCCATCGACCAAGCTCATCTTTCCTCTGGCCCAGCAGAACCAAAGGCCCGTATTCAAAAACCAGCCCAGCCACCTCCTAATTTACAAAACACAACATTTCGCAAACTGTTTACTTATGTCCGTGCCAACAATATTACTCAAACGTGGTGGAGTGGAAAAGCCACAGGGAATAGCGGAGTTGGCCAAGAGCAGTATTTGGGGATCTAAAATTACAGGGGGAAAATCATACAACATTCACTTTACTCAGTCCCAAATCTCTATCAGATGATGTTGAGCAGAAAGATTCTAAAATTGGCAGGAAGAAAGGAAAAGTTGTCCTAAAGTCTGGGCCATGCCAGGGCGGCCTTCAGAGAGAAAGCGGCAGGAAGAGAGTAAGGTGGCGGTGGCCCACCCGCGAAAAGCTGCGGGAATCAGCAGGGCCTGCCGGGCACGGATAACCCCACAGGGAAGAGGGGGGAAAGAAAACCAGTGGAAACGATCCCCAGAAGGTGAGGTAAACAAAGGAAGCAGAGTTCTTTATGTGGGATTTAGGGGGCGGTATTTACAACACAACCGGATCAGACGTGCTAGTTCAATTCCACGTTAGTGGAGTCAGTCAACCTTTGGACCACGGCAAGGAACAGCGTCCGGGTGCTTAAAACTGCACAAAGAACATCCTGCTCCCCAGGAGATCCTCACTGATGGGGGACAGATCCCTCTCCCACTGGGTCCAGCCCTACGAAGAGCCAGGTAAGAGCGAAGTCCGTGCTCGGGGAGGCGAGGAGAGGAGAGCGCACCACGATTTTCACCAGGGGATCTGAGAAACTCCAAGGGGTGTGTGGAAGGCTGGGGCACCCAGGAGGGGGCGAGCCTAAGCAGAATGGGGGCCCCTGAGAGCTCAAATATTGTTGGGCAGGCGTCCCAATCTCTCAGCACTTTTCACATACTACTTTGTGCGGCACCCCAACAAGCCTCCGAATCACGGTACAGACGGTCACTGTACCTGCGCTGTGAAGGGGGTCACCGGGCCTTGCCCCAGGTCTCCCAGTCCAACGGACTGTGCCAACCAGAAATCTTCAATCCTGAGTAATAAGGAAGGCAAATGAATAGGTGCACATGGGCACATACAGATAAATACAGCTGTGATGTAGTTTTCCGTAAGAAGCAAAACAACCAATTTGTGTCACACTAACCAATTATCTGCTATTTTCTCTCCACTAACAAGACAGGAAACGTCATTAGTAAAACACGCATTTAGAGCAAGATAAGATCATAGTCTCTCCCTTATCTATAAATCATTCTGCTTAATTACCGCATCTGGGAGGTTTTAAAAACACGACTCTGTTGGATATAGTATTCTCTGTTTTTGTGTATTTAAAACTATTTTGTAATTAAAAATAGAATATTTAGTGGAAAAAAACACTCAGTGTGTTCCAGAGAGTTTCAACCCCTTTTAAAATCATTTTATTTAAGCACCTACATATCATTAACAATTTTGAAATTTTCCAACTCTTATAAAAATAAATATACTTATCAAACACTCAACTAACTAAAGAAAAACTGGATGACATAACCCTATATGCTGCAATCTTTGTATGCACTATTCAAAACTGAGCTAAACTAATATTTAGAGGACCCCCGCCTTGAGAAGTTTCTGAATTGTTAAGTGTTGGGCTTGGCCCTTAAATACCCAAACAAAGGTCATAAATACTGCCCAGGACAAGGCTCCTTCTGAATCACTGTTTCTCAGAATGGGGGCCACCTTCATCAGCGTCACTGGGGCACTTGTGAAAAACTCGAGACTGATTAAATAAAGCACTTTAACGAACTCCGCCAGTGATCAGCTGCACATTCATGTTTAAGAACCACCAATCCAGAACTTCTTAAAACACACCAAGTAAAAATGGGCCAGAGTCATAACCAAAATCATAAGTAGCCAATTCCTCCCTGGAGCAGCCAGAGCTCCTGCCTTAGGGATGAAGCCAACTTAGGGTCGCAGTCACTGCCTGTGTGGAAGGGGCCAACCGAGGCTCCACCCACCCATCCCCGGTTGCTCTAGGGAATTCCCTAGTGCCCCAGGGGTGACCCACCTCCAAGCATCCCACCTCTCAAGTCCAAGTGCACAGTATCTATGGGTCTGTTACAAGCTGAATTGTGCCCCACCCCCAGAAGAAAGATATGTTGGAGTCCTGACCCCCAGTACCATAGTATGTGACCTCAGTTGAATTTTATTTGGACATCAGATCTTTATAGAGGTAATCCAGTTAAAATGAGGTCATTAGAATGAACCCTAATTCAATATGACCGGTATCCTTATAAATAGGGGAAATTTGGACACAAAGATAGACATACACAGAGGAAGATGTAGAGACACAGGGGGCAGACAGCTTTCTACAAGCCAAGAAGAGAGGCCTCCCTTGTAGTCCTCAGAAGGAACCCATCCTGTTGACACCTTGATTTTGGACTTCTGGCCCCCAGACTCTGAGACAATCAACGTCGGCTCTTCTAAGCCGCCCAGGTTGTGGCACTTTGTTACAGCAGCCGTAGCAAACTAATACAGCTTAGGAGATCACAAAGGGAACTGAGGCAGCGAAAGCCAATCCAGGCAGGGCTGTCGGATGGACAGTTAAGAGACCAAGACCTCTAGAGAGAACGTCGCAGCGCTGGACATCCAGGCAGCTGAGGGTGGTGGAAAGAACCATGAGCCAAGAGCCTCAAGGTCTGGGGGGGTCTGAACACTGCCCTGTTTGTAAAGGGGGTGACAAATCACGCCTGCCTCGCCAACCCCCACGGGGTGTGAAGATAACAAAATGCTCTCAGTGCACCACAAAGCACAGCACAAGCTCCCCTCACTCCATCAGCAGCTCCTCGGTCCCTGCTCCCATCCTGGTGGGTGTTACGAGAGTGGTGACCCAGCCCCAGCGCCCCACGTCACCCTGCTCATTGCTAGCTAGGACCTGGAAGCAAAATCTGCATTTTAGGAAAATTTCATTGGAGCTCCCAAACATGTTTGAGTATGTTTGGAATATCCAAGACAACAAATAACAGGGTCAGAAACAGCAAAACCCTGTGGTTGCCAAAGGTCCTGTCAGCAAGTCAGGCTTCCTAAGGGCCCGGGGTTCACTGGGCAGAGAAACGTTGCAATAAGCAGGCCAGGCAGGGCCCGGAGGGCTGGGCGGGCAGTGTGCTCAGGCTGGCCCAGGGGCTGGGGGAGGGCTTCACAGAGAAGGTTTAAGTACTATCACAACACAGAATTTATGGCTCCTAAATGTTTGTTTTAACTAGTGTTGAGAACACATATTTGACCCAGTGTGAACTTGACCTCTGGGTCCCTCTCCCTTCGCCAGGCTGTCTGAGCAGCATGACCACATTTTCCAGCCGGCCCTCCCGCCCTCCCACCCCAGCTCCCACCAGCTCTGGGGCCAGGGTGGCCCCCCCAGCAGCTGCCATGGTGAACCTCGCTGCAGATCTATTGGCAAAGCAGCTGTCAATGGCCATAGCAGGCACACGAAAAATGTGTAATCACTCCAGGCCTGACTCCCGAGCTCAGCTAGCACAACACTGAGCCAAAAGGGACAGGAGACAGCTGGAAGTCCCTCTCGGTCACCTGGAATCTGGCCACATTACACCCTCCAGGACCATGCCATCGATGCCATGGACTGCAGCATCTCTGAGTACCAAGGGTACACGTAACTCTTTCCTCTCTGTATAAAATTAAGGAACGTGCCTGGGTGTGGGTTTCCTTTTTTCAAAGCAGCGTGGGCTGAGTGCCAATGGAAAAGCAATGGAATATCGATTCTTCTGTTCCTTGCTAAGGAGAGAACAAGTCACTTGCTGTGCCATGAGTTAAGTGAGTAAAAACAGACCCTGTCCTCCCCACAGCTGGCTGCGTTTCTCCTCTATTCATAGAACGCGGCACATGGTAAAAGCAAACAGATATCCCTTAAACAAATGAAAGCACCATCCGCGCATTTACCCAGGGCCCGCCGTGTGCCAGGCCCTCCGCCACCTTTCCTCCTCCGTCCACCTGGTTCTGCCAACCCAGCCTCACCCTCATCTCCCCTTTGTTCCCTGTGGTGGGCGCTCCCATGTCCAGAATCCCCTTTAAAGCCAAGCCCACCAGCAAGGTCTCTCTCTTTAGCTAGCATTTACTCTGAAAGGGGAACAAAAAAATTGAAAGAACCCATGGGGGGGGGGGTCAGTTTGGACAGAGGGGGAAAAAATGCAAAAATGGGGAGGCAAAAACATGAATGCCCCACTTGAAAGACAAAGTTTCTCAGCTACAAAGCCCTCCTCTAAAGGCTAACTCTTTGAAAAGGGGGCAAACATGGAACTCTCTTTTGCCCAAAGCTGGTATCATCAGCAGTCACTTCCTATTAATAACAATAGACACATCTTGTACTGTGATTTCAACTTCTAGAGTTCCACACACAAAGGGTGTCTGGAAAAACCACATTAACATGCAATCGGGCATCCGTCCAGAGAGGCTGGGCCGCTAGAGCCCCCAGGACCACCTCTGGGGGTGACATATCCATTCTCTGCCCGTGTGGGTCTGCTCCTGATTGTTTCACGTCTCTGATCTGCAATTTCAGGTTCACTAAGTCTTCGGTCTTCAGAAGCATTTGCCTGTGGCCTATTTAAATTCAGTTATAATCAACTAAAAACAATTCAAGTTGCCTCGAAGGGGTAGCTTATTTCTTCACTGGATTAAGGAAACAAAACAACATAAACACATCCAATCTCTTATACAGAAATACTTTCTGCATCAATTGGATATGACCTGAAATTCTTCAACTAAAAGCCTTTCAATTATCCTCAAAATGCAACGACACTGAGGAGGCATCCTGGGGGATACAGCTGAATGTGCACACATTTTATGACTGCTCTATTAAGGAGGAGCGCCATGTGGGCATGCCATTGGTGTTTTTGTGTTTTTAAATGTAATACATCATACCCAAGTGCAATTGTTCAATCTCAGCATAATAAGTGAGAGGAAGGAGACCACAAATCAATTTCTTTTGCAATCTCAATGCCAAGTATTCACTGAAGTGGTTACAGTGACAAAAACGGGTGTGAGGATTTTTTCCACTCAATTTATGAATACCTTAGGGGAGCATTTCCCCCCTTAGACAGCAAGCTTTTACACAGGAGAGCCAGAGACACACAAATAATCTAATATTTAGACTCCTTTAAAGTTCTTTCAAAATAAATTATTCCAGGGCACAGAACAACCCAAAGTACTTTATTTCCCTTTTCTTGGTAATTAAAGCCAGAACGGAACAGGAATGACTGGCTTTTTCATTCATTCTTGTTTTTCATCTTTATTACGGTATCACTGACAAATAAAAAATTGTACATGTTTAAGGCGTATGCCGTTGTTTCGATACGTTGTGAAGTAATCACCACAATCAAGCTAATTAACATACCCATCACCTCACATACTTAACATTTCTTTTTTGTGGTGAGGACACTTTAAGATCCAACCTCTGGGTAAATTCCAGGTCCACTGCACAGTGTTGTTAACTATTGTCACATTGCCCGGCATTAGATCTCCAGAACTTATTCATCTTCCCCACCTACCCACCCCTCAACCCTAAGTTACTTTAAAAGAAGACCACGACAAGGACAAGTGCTGGGGAAACACACAGGGAAAGAAGAAAACCAAGTAACAGGTCAGTGAGACAGGATTTACGTGGCCTGATCCAATAATAAACTCTGAGCATCTTTCTGGTTTCACCAAGGCTCGCGCACCATCCTTTAACTGCGACACCTGCAATAATCCTACAAAGCAGGCAAGGTTTTAGCACAGTCATTTCAGGATGGGAAATTGGGTTAGAGAGGTCAAATGAGTTCCCCGAGGCCACACAGCTAGTGAAGGCTTGAGGATTTGACCTCACTCTTCTTCTAAACCAAGGGTTTTCCCTGGTGTCACACTGCTCAGCCATGGACACAAGTTTCCAGCATCAGAAGTAGCCCCAGCTGTCCCATCTGGAGGCAGAAGGCTCCTCATCTCACTGGCTATGCTAGACACACACAAAGCAAGTTCTCCATTGAAACAGATCCATCTAGTAGATACATCACTTTGGACTGAGCACTGACCTGCCCCAGGATCACTTTTAAAAACAATTATTCCTGCAAGGACTTGTGATTTGGGTTTCTAGCATTCGGGCCTGAGTTCATTTGTCAGGTTGGGCAGGAAGGCTAATCAGGAAAATGATGTTGTATTGTTTAGATCCCAGTGCTGCCCAAGGGCTACCTTCTAGGACCTGGAAGGATAACTTGAGCCAAAAGCCAGAAGCACTTGTTGTTGGTATTGTGAGGCTAAATTAATGGTGCTACTTTCTCTGCAGTAACTGTTCAACCCTAGCTTCTCAGAGGGCACACCCAGCTAAACCCAGGCACACACATGCCCTTTCCTCTCTCACCTGGAAAAGCAGAAAGCCATGTGGCAACTCCTCAAGATCTGGACGTTCTCCTTCTAGACTATAGAATCTAGAGCACCTCTGGATCTTCTAGCACGTCTTTGGGTCCCTAAATCTTCAGACAACCTGAGAACAAGGCCCTTTCCAGAGAGGGCCCTTAACTGCATCATTTGCCAAGTAAACTTCTTAAAGTCTTAATGCTTTCTCTCCGACAGGCATGGAGGAGCACCCGCCCATAATCTCTCTAATCCCGCTTTGTATTTTTAATCTGTACACAGCAGTATCCCACCCCAATGGTGCTGCCATGGATGGGTTGTCTCTATTTTTTAAATAAACCATATCATCAGGTTTTCAACAGAAATTACTGAAGGAAGTAGAGGGTGTATAATTTGACCTGAGCAACTGTAAATTCAGGAAAATACTGGTGCACTACTGTCAAGTGTAATCTAAGAAGTGAAATATTATGGCTTAATCGCAAACGCCTACAAGCCTGAGCATTTCTGATCTAGTGGTTTGAGTTCAGTAATCGGGAGGCTCACAGCGAGTTCCATCTGCCACTACTCCTTGATCACAGCCAAACCACAACCCACCTGGACACTCCTTTTTTACAAAATTAAAGCCACCGTGCCAAAGTCCTTCTGTTACTTTCAAGGACTGAAGGCATTTTTCAACAAACAAGTTCACCAGAATGACTGGACTAGAATTTTTACAATCTCACCCACCAGTACTTTAAAATCCCAACCATATACAGGACAAATTGCTAAACCTGACTTATTATGCCGAATACTAATCAGTGGTTGAAATCCTGGATGATTCCAGTCCACATGGTTACAGCTCAAGCTCTATGTAGAGAACACCTAAGAATGCTTACCTTTTTCTGAGTGGAAGTACAATTTCTTTATTTCCAATTAACACCAGACAGAAGCCACTCATCAAGGGGAGCCTCAAAATATGTTTTAACTTAATCCTTAACTTCACAGTGCATAGGGGAAATATTTCCCGATCCACGTGCATCATTAATCCATTCGCCTAAAACACTGCTAAGGACGAGTAGTAACTGCAGGAAACCCCACCTGTCGGTTCTGAAGACAGTGGAATGGTTACCTCCTGGGAAACAGGCCTCAAGGATTCTGGCTGCTCTTTTCAGAAAGCTTTAAAAACTACTGATGTTTAATTCCAAAATAGGGCCTCCTGCTTCCCATTCCCCTCCTGCCATCGTCTTAAGGAATGTTTTTCGTTTGTTGGCATCCACGTTTAAGTGAATTGTGTTGGTTCTGTCACATGGCACACCCTCCAGTGGGGATTTCTGCCTAACTTCTGATTCACAGGTGTGACCCAGTGATTAAAACCGAGTGAGCTGAGGGCAGAGGAGTCTTGGCTGCATGGCTCAAACAACAGTTTGCTGCTGGCATTGATACCAACACTGCCCTGGCCCAGCCCTTCCCAGGGGGTAACGAAGGCTGCAGATAATGGGGTGGATTGTACTCCAGGCACCAACTTATCCAGGACAGCATTAGCCCCTTTCACATGACCCCTGCTGGGTCGTCCCTGGGTGAACAGCCCCGCTTTGCCTGTGCAGGGCCGCTGTGAACACGGAAACTTACGTTTGGTGCACCTCTGGGACCCAGGGGCCTTACTCCAGCCGTGGCAGCACTGCCCTCCACAGACATTGACCCTGAAACAAAGCAACACTTCTGAGTCCAGCAGTTGCAACTCTCTCTTCCAGAGAACCCGAGCTTCCAGGGGGTTCCTGCAAGCCCAGCATCCTGCTTCCATGTTCCTCTGGCTTCCAGAGAGTCCTAACGGGTGCCCAGGACGCCCAACCCGCAGCTGCCCAGTTATAAGGATAAGGCCCGTGTATCAGGAAAGGGTGGGAAAACCAAGAGCTCTACAGAAGGAGAGCTCGAGGTCCAAATAAGTGGTTTCCTTAACCCCTAAAGCAGAGCCAAATGTATTTTGTATACTATCTGTACTCACATTTTAAATTGCATCTGAGTTTTAGAAAAAAAGTGTACAAACAAGGAGGGGTGAGATCACAATGCCTGGAAACACCCTTGAAGAAAAACACCAAATAATCTAAACCAGTTTTCTCCACACCCCTAACCTGTGATTTATGGCTTGGGGGGTCAGGGAGGATGTTTAAGAGCCCCCCCAATAAGAAACTCTGCAACGGGAAATTCTGTCTGTGCTAAGACACACCGCCCTGGAAAGCTGGCCCCACAGGTGCAGAAAAGCCAAGCCCAGAATTTCTAGGATGCTGAAAGGCTCTAGGCCAAAGAACAGGAACCAAAACGTTTTTTTCATTAGCTAGAGAGTAAAACAAAAAATAAAAATTAAAACTGTGTTGCAAGAAGTTTAATTGATGCTGAGGGATTAAGTTGTAGTGACTTCATGTTTACGCCCAACTTCTAAGAGTGGCCGGGTTCGCGCACAGGAGGTTACGCCCCGGGCAGAAATGCCTTTTGTTTATCCGCAGCTCAGCAACAATGCGCTCGGGTTTATCCGGGGTAAAAAGTCTCCGGGCTTCCCCGCACTCCGCTCCGCCCGCACACCGGCCGAGGGGCGGGGGGGAGCCGACCGGCCGCGCACCGCGGCGGCTGCGGGGCTCCGGCTGGCCCGGCGCGGGCGGTGCGCGAGGGGGGGGGGGCCTTACCCCTGCAGCTGCTGCTTCTGGTGAACCTGCAGCCTCGAGCCCGCGCCGCTCTGCGTCTCCTGCGGCACTTTGGATCGCGGGGCTTGCCTGCCTTGTTTGGCGAACGGGCCGGCCGCCGGGTGCCCGCCGGGCTTGGGGTGGAGCTGCGCGCCCGAGCCCCCGGGGCGCGCCGGCTCGGGCGGCCGGAGCCCCTGCAGGGCCGCGCCCCCGGGCTGGCTCGTGCGCCGGGTCCGCTCCGAGGGGGCGCCCGGGGAGGCGCGGCTCGGGGCCCCGGCGCCCGCGGAGCTGCGGCTGTACCTGGCGTTGAGCGCGACGTTGAAGGTCCGCGGGAGCGGGGGCCCGCCCAGGGGCAAGGCGCCCGCCGCCAGGCCGGGGCCCGGGCGCACCACGTACGTGATCCTGCGGACCCGGCCGTGCGCGGAGGACGCGAGCAGCCCCGCGCAGAGCAGCAGCCCCCACCTGAGCCAGGCCCCCGCCATCGCCGCCCGGACCCCGACCCCGACCCCGACCCCCGCCCCCAGCCGCGCGGCCAGCCCGGTGCGGCCGCTGCGCGCGCTCAGCCTCCCCGGAGAACTGCGAGAGCCCGGGAAGGCGGGGAGGAGGCAAACTCGCTCACGGGAGAGGAAGCTCGGCGGGCGCCGGAGCGGCCCCAGACCCCAGCCGAAAAGCGGCGGGGAGGAGGGGGCAGGCCTGGGGGTGGGGAGCGGGGAGCCAGCAGGGGAGGGGCGAGGGCAGGGGCTGTGCAAGGTGAGGGTCCCCCGGCCCAGCCGCCGCGCGAGGGGCGCCGCCCCGGGGCTCGGCGAGAGCGGGCGAAGGCGGGCGTGAGCGCGCGGGACGCTCGCGGGCAGCCCCGACTGCAGAGTATTTAAAAGTTCCCCTCGCCGAGCAGCCCAGTGTCAGAGCCCAGCAGCCAATCTCCGGCAGACGTGACGTCAGGCAGCAAGCCCTAATTGGGGAGAGCGTGCGAAGAGCCCGAGGACGCGCCGCCACCCTCCACGTCCCCCCAGATTGTTCCTGCGAGGCGGAGGTCCCCGCTCCCGATCCCGCGTCCCGGGAAGGGACAAAGGACCCCGCAAAGTCCCCGAACGGTCCTTGCCTTCTGGAAGCCGCGCAGGGCTCGCTAGGCATTGTCTGGGAGGCATTCCCAGGCATTTTCTTATCGGTGTCTGCTCGGATGCTTGCTGCGGGGACTGGGTTCAGATACCAGGTAGGGCCCCAGGAAGGGCTGCTGGAGGTGCGCCCGCCCGTCGAGGGGCGGGACAGCGTCCCGATGGCTGCGGGCTGAGCCCGGCGCGCGGGCGGCTCGGGCCGCAGCCCCTGGTACCCTGCTCCTCGCGCGGCCTGTGCAAGTGCGCGGCGCGGGCGGCAGGGGGCGCCCGCGTAGCCGGGGAAACCCGCAACGCAAGTTCACCCCGGAGGCTGCCCTACTCTCGGTGAAAAGGCCTTTAGGATAGAAGTACAAGGTTTAGGATTCAGGACAACTCCAAGCCATTATTAGTAATTTTTTTTTAAGTCGGGTCAGTTCCCTGGGGCTCTCTCCAAAAGGGAAGAATCGCTCACTAGAAATGACCCAAAATCACATTAGGGGAGCTGCAGAATGTTCCAGAGTACAGAGTCGCTGGGATCATAGTGCCCTTTGGGGGAAACCACGAAATAATGGCATATTTACTTCTAGCACTTGATTTGAAAACAATGTCTCCAGTAGGAATGCTCGATTTATTATATGAATGCAATAGAAACCCATGGTTATAGCAGTCTTTTTTTTTAAAGCCCTATAACTAAAAATGATGGTTTCCAAGACTTTGGTTGTCCTTGCTTATATTTATTTGTGGCTTACCCTTTGATTTGTTGTCTGCCTACATTGGCTAGTAGACAATTGGTAGCAGGTCACAATGATTCAAAAAGAATTAATGGAAATAATTTTTTAAGCTGAGGAAAAAGAATCCATTTATTTTTTTCTGTGAATTGAAGGAAGATCTCCAGTATTTGATTTGGCAGGAGAGGGTCTCAGTCCATCTGCCTGAACACCAGTTTCATGTGAGAAGACTCTCTGAGAGCCACCGTCCTAAAATAAATAGCATTGCACAGGAGGGAGAGACCTCAGCTCAGTGCTAACACGGCAGCTAATTGTAAGACCACAGGCAGTTCACTTCTCCTCTCTGAATTTCAACTTCCTCCTTCACAATACTAAGAAGCTGGATTAACAGTTCCTTCCAGCCCTAACAGTATGGGTGAGGTCACCCCGGGTCAGCCTCTGAGCCAAAGGGAACCAGCTAAGACTGAGGAAGGAGGGTGGGTGGAAAAGCTGTGCTGCAGGAAGGACACAACACAAGCTCGTCACTATCCAAGCACCTTGAGGCTGACCCTCTGCAGATACAGTGTCACAAGGCACAACCCCTTTGTCCTATCTGATGAGGGAGACAAGATGTAAATAAATGAAAGCTTTAAAAAAGATAAACAACAACTGAATTAAGCAACACTGTGAGATAATACTGAATTCACAAGACAGGACCTGATTTGTACATTGTGAATGGCCAGTAAAACCTTTGCCATCTTGTGGAAGATTCACAATATGTAGGGAAAACCCTTCCTGCCTGCAGTTCAAGTCAGTCTACAGAGATTTGACCTCTTAGGTCGGGATCATATAGCAGCAGTAGCAATGGATAGGGGAAGGGGGTGTCTAGAAGCACTGACTCCATTCTGAAGAGTCAGGACAGGAGAGGAGAGGTGTCACACGGGTGAAGGCTCAGGAAATAATTAAGCGCAGCATCACCAAAGGACCAGACTTCAGTGCAACGGTGGGTGGGCTGTGCATGTGTCACTCACAGAACCTAGATGAGTCACATACATCAAGGCCTCTTTCTGTCAATGAGAGGCAACTACCTGCAGAGGACAGAGCCTGGACAGGGAGCTCTCAGCCTGGGAGCACCCCACTTTACTTCTCGTAGGAACTTGGGCAAGTTATTTCACCTCTCTGAGTCTGTTTCCAAAGAGCCTAGGGATCAACCCAGGTCCTTGCATTTGGGGAAACCAATGACCTGAATTCGCAATGCTCTGTGGCTCTGCAGAAAAATGTTTTCTACTGTTCAAAAAATGCAATACAACTTTCCTTGCTCTTGGCCCACAGCAATGCAGAAGTAGGTATTTCACCCCAACCTTCAACCCGAGTGCAACCTGCCTCATGACAGCTTTGGGTATGTCACAGTCAGATCATCTGTGGAGCATAACCACAGGAAGACTCCCTAGTGTGAATGTTAATCTCATCCCCAAAGGACCCATAAACATTTTGTATACATGTGTATATACACAATCACTAACGTGGCAATGTCCACATAAGTAAGCAGTCCCACCCTAGTGGGGAAACTCTAGCAAAGTCACAGTTTTGCACATAAATCTCGTTATTTACATAGACAGTTCTTGAAAAAAATGTGTCATGCACCCTGTGTGCTATCACAGAAGATGGTTACTCACCCAAAACACTGGGCTCGCTATTATTCTGAGTGAAAGCCCAGTTTCTGTCCCACATGGGGACCAGCCTTTGCCAAGTCCAGAGCCAGTTTAATGCCATGGGTCTGCTCCCCCCAACCCCCCGAACCCCAGGTTTCAAGGTCTATTTATATTGGCACTACACAACTTCCCGGTTCAAAAAACAAGCCTTTAAAGATCTCATAAAACGTCTTGGATTTCAGATGATTTTTACAAAACAATACGCAGATGAGCTAAGTGTAAATGAATCAGAAAAGAGGATTATATTTCCCATAAAAACTCCTGAGCTAGAGGATTAGGGGAAGAAAGGAAGGCTGGCAAATGCCAAACATTTTAAAGCACTTTGAAACCATTAGTCAAACTTAAAATGCAGCCAGGTTCCCTCATCCTTACACTTGATGAGTTTTGTAATTGGAAATCTCTTCCTACATTTCAGATCGGCTACAAATCAAATTTAGTGGCTGCCCGTGATGAGAACTGCTTCCACTCATGTTCTCCTCCGGCCGAGGGTTTCGTGGAGCACCTTTCAGTTCCTTCTAGTTGCATCAAGAAATTCTTAGAAAGAGAAAGGGAAGGGAGAAGGGAAAGAGAGAAACAGGAAGTCAATAAGGTTGGAGAGAAAATAGGAGAGAGCAAGAGAGAGAGACTGAGGAACGGAAGGAGAGGGAGAGGAGCCCGGGGTGGCTCCCGGCGACCAAGGCCTTCACCCTGCACTGGCTTCTGCGGGCTGCTCCGCTCCAGGGCCGGCGCAGAGCTGCCAGGGAGTTGGCGGGTGGGGAGAGGAGCCAGGAATTAAATCGTAGCTCATAGACCTTGTTCAATCTGTAGGAGCCGTGAGGAGAATGCCATCAGTAACAGTAAACTCACCTGCAGTTGTATTGCTTTTACTATTTGGGTGAAAATCAACGGGGGAAAGAGACTCAGAAGAGTTGCCACCAGGAGTTATTACTTCAGCCCTTATTGGAATATACATACCTTCGCTGGCTGTCCTTGGACTTGACAAAAACGTAAACCTGACAATAAAACCAGAGTCCATACTTATCTTTTTAATTTCAGTGCTACATGTATAGTTTCATTACAAAAAGGTCAACTCATCAGAGGCAGTAACAATTCAGGGTTGGAATCCACTTGCTTGTTGTTAATAAAAGTTCCTGCTGTGATAACGACTGTGAAAGGGGGACAGGACTGTGACTTGTGTGTTTTTAGAGCTTTTTCCTCTCTCACTTCTCAGGGATGAAATATTTTTCAAAGTTTTGAAATTCCTTGTGGCTTAGCTATGATGTGAGAGTGATCATCTTCCTAGATAAGATTTGAAGGACTTTTAAAAAGTAATTACTACATATAAAATGATAAATAGGTAACTTGGATAATTTTATTTTGAACTCTTGGGTTAAATGGTTTGTCTATATATTATCTTGACTATGAAAATGCAAATTTATAGTAACTGTTGAGGGGCAATACTCTGATTTCAGGAAGAATTCCAATTTTGTCAGTCACATGATTATATTTTTTGGTCTTAAGTTCCTTTTGTGCATTTCTTATTTTATTAATTAGCCTGAATGATGAGGCCAGATCAATATCTACTTATTTTCATTGATAGGAAAATCTGTGTAGAAACGTCTATGCCCTTTTTTGCCCTGGCCAGTGTGGCTCAGTTGGTTGAGCAGCCTCCCATGCACCAGAAGGTCACCGGTTCGATTTCCGGTCAGGGCACATGCCTGGGGTTTCAGGCTTGTTCCCCAGTAGGGGGCGTGCGGGAGGCAGCTGATCACACTGATGTTTCTCTCTCTCTGTCTCTCTCTCTTCCTCTCCTTCTTCTCTCTCTAAGATAAAAACATATTTAAAAGTCCATGCCCGTTTTACAATGATGCCTTATTTGTAAAAATCAGCATAAATATTGGCCTGCAAGAGCAATCTATACAATCACAATCAAACTATACTGTGTAAGGCTTATCTATGCAAGAAGATTCACTGTGAAGCATTTACCTCTCCCAAATTATCACATGTTTCAGTTTCTTGGAACAGCACATCGAGGGATATGATTCTTAATTCTTCATTCTGTCAACAGCACATTCATGCTAGATAAGTGGTTTTTGTTGTGTTTTTATCTCTTAGACCATTGCTCATCCCATAATACAGTTTTATGCGGAAAGATTTAAACTATGTAAATGGTTTTTTTCTGGAAACTATCAAGTTATATTTTAAAGGGGGTGGAATGGCATCTTTGTTTCTAGGAGAACATCTGTAAGTAAAGTTAAATTTCCAAGTCAGAAAAAGAAAAAGAGTGTGAAGACAGAGAGAGGGGAGGCAGGAGGGGGGTCGGGCAGTGGCGGGAGGTAAGGCCCGAAGGGGAATGCACTGGCGAGGCCACAAGTGAAGGGGGCATCGGCGAAGGAGAGAGGTAGGAAACAGGTAGGAAGAGGGGAAAGGGAAGAGTTAAAATGAAATGCAGGGAAAGGAGAACTGTACCCGGAACCTGAGTCCAGTGTGCTGAGGCTGCTCACTAAGGTGCCGGCAGCCTTTGCTGAGCATGGGCTGGGTCTGACCTGATGTCAGCCTGCCCGGGTCTGGCTAGAATTAAACCCTTGACCTGAGAGGTGCCAGCGCAGTTAGGCCCGCTGGCTGCCGCCCCCTCGTGCAAAGTGGAAGAGACAGAAGTCTCTCCCCCACTGGCAGGTGGCCGACGACAGTGGCAGCTTCGGCCCGAGACTCCCACAGAAACGGACTTCAGTCACTCTCATGGTTCTCTCCCTTGTTCTTTCCACCCTTTCATCAAAAATCGGGGAGGAAGGAGATTAGGAGCGTGTGGCCCTCTCCACATTTAACCCGCTTCCATGGAAACTCACATGAAACTTTACAGATGAAGAATTGAAGCTGAGACTCCCCGAGGAAGGGTCAGTGTGTCTGCCAAGCTGTGTGACAAGACAGAAACGGGGCTGATGGGCAGAGAGAGATGAGGCGCCCCCTGGAAGTGAGCCACAAGGGGAACTGAGGTTCCCCCAGGGTTTCCCTTCCCTTTAAAGCTTCAGGTTTGACACTTAAGTATTTTCAGTTGTCACTAACAAACATTCATTAAACAACCATAGGGCCCTCCACGAGCCTGTGTAGAGCATTAAAGCAAAATCAAAACAGAATTCAGTTGCAGGCGAGGAAGTTAAAATAATACCTGGTGAACTGCAGCCCAGAGTTGCCCCTGGGCCAGTGAGGGCCTTGGTGCTGGCCCTGAGCGCCTGGCCTGGGGACACAGGCCCTGCTCGCGCGGAGCATGCAGTCTCAGGGGACAACGGCCGCAGGACAGATAATTACATGTGTGGTGAGTATTGAAAAAGGACCGTGGGACATGAGACCCTTAAGCGGAAAGAGGGTCAGGGGCATGGGCTGCCTTCCTACAAATTTCGAAGAGTAAATCAACAAAAGTAAATTATGAAAATAAAGTTCTGTGTATACTAAACTTCGCTTTCGGATTATTCTGGTCCCCTTCTCACTTGCCTTATGTATAATCAAGGGTGAGAGTCCCACTGTGGCGGCCACTAAAGACGATGACATGACTCTGCCTACAGCTAACCACAATTTGTTCATTAATTTAGCCTTCACTGAGGTTTTTTCATACCCATTGATTCGGAACCTTTGAACATGAAACTACGTAATAATTAAATAGCTGTCGATACAATTTGATTTCCACTTGTCATTCACAGCCTCCGCAAACCTCGTGGGGCCTCCGGCTAGTCCACGCACAGGAGGGCAGAAAGGCATCACCCTTTTGCTCCCATGGAGTCTGCATCTTGGAAAGCCCTGGGACGCACACCAAACTGAGGGACACCTCAACAGGGCAACCTATGAAAACTTGTCTTTTGATCGCAAAGAGGCTCCCAATTGCTTGCCTTTCACTGTGGCATCTGTTATAAACCCCTCTGAGCTTCGATTCAGTCAACGGAAGTTTTTCTGGTTTCCTCGCTTATATGTAAGTTCAAAGGTGCCCAGACACCTGCAAGGTTGGTTGCGTGCCAGGTGGGCCAAGCAAAGCTGTGTTCTCTCCATTCAGATGCGGCTACGTACAACCTGTGATCCAGTTTTCACCGGCACCTCCTGCGCTGCTTCAGCCTCAGCACTTCCCAGGTTGCTAAGTAGCTGAAATTGCTTCTTTCTTTAACTTTCTAGACATTGGTGATTGTCATTTTTCTTGTCTACATTAATGTTCACCCAGTGGCAATAGAACATGATGTTGCCTGGGTTTAACATGCATTTTCCCCCCAAAATATTTTCTCTGTTGCCATGAGATTGATGAAGATATGATATAGTAAATATAACAGCCTAGAAAAAAAAAAAAACGAAGAAAACGCAAGGTTACTACACCCCATCTCCGTATCAATTACCAGCCAGCCTGTCTGGTTTTCTGAGTCCAAGGCCCTTCACTGATTGCCTTCTTCTCACTTTTTCAGCCACATCCTGGGCTGCTCCCCAAAATGAACCTCTGTTCCAACAACATTTATGTACCTGTTTTTCTTCTTTCTCTTTGGAAAAATAAAAAGACTGGTCAGCCGCTAGCCTGCGGAAACAGGGCACCCATATTCCCACCTCTAGCCTCCCCTTGCTCACATGGGCCTCCCGAAGTACCCTCAGCTCCTCAGCTAAGCCCCCCTCCTCCAGAACAGAGCCCAAGAGCCTGTACTCCCCCGAAGCTCTCTGGACCGTCCCAACCCTCCTACCCCCTGTCCCAGCAGCGCCCAGCCCCCAGCCCCGGCGGGCACAGAATCGCGCCTTGTAATAGACCCAACGCTTCCTGCACGTGACTCCTTTTGTTCTTCTCGGTCCTCCGGAGATAAACCAGAATTCAGGCGAGTCATGGTTAACAATAGCTGAGGTTTGGTTTCTTGTCTTTAGCTGTCTGCAGGCAGGGTTCCGCTGAGCAACGGGGGTTTGCCCAAAATTTCCCCCAACCTAAATTAAGTTGCATAAAACACTGGCCCTGTTTGGGGGGTGGGGGGGAAGGTTCCTACCTCCGAATGAATGGTTTGGAAAGTTCTGTAGAAAGAATTTTGTCATATTTGTGTCTGAAAACTGTTACACTGCCAGTTATATCATTAAAACAGCCAATGCTTTTATAACATCTCTTTTTTGTGACCCTCTCAACTTACCCCATTATCGGAGACCCGGACATACTCTGGGAGTGCAGCTAGTAAAAACCCACATAACACGGATGAACTGAGCAATATACAGAAGTAACTCACACCACCAAGGAAACCCCAGCTATGCGAGGGGAGGCCTGGCTTTCTCACCAGCGAGGGGAGACCAGTAAAACCAGCCCAGTGTCTGATTCTCCAGGTTTCCTAGTTATAAAGCCCAAACTACTGCTGAGAGGGATCGGGTTACGGCTGCCAGCTGCCAAGAACTGTACACTTAACCCTTTGCACCCCACAACCTGGATGTTAATGCTACCATTTCACTTACTAGAAAGAGCATCTTCAGTCCTTACATTTTCCTGTTTTCTCCCCTACATACAAGTAATCAGCCAAAGCCCCCAGTGATGCCGCCTGAGCCCACACGGACTTCCATGCCTCCACCTAATCCCTGAGGCCTGTGGTGAGAACAGAGACCTTGCAAGTCATATCCCCCATGCCTGTCCCAAAGTGCAAGTCACAGGAAATGCTTGTAAAATGTTTGTTGAGAATGACTGTCCCTTTGGATGCCTAATTGCAGCAGGTGATCTATAACAAGAAACCTTGCCCAAGATCCTTAAGTTGTCAAGGAACTGGAGATAGATTCACTCATTCTGTCATCTATTGCCTCCTTCATTCATTCGCTGGACATTTTTGAGGGCCAAAGGCTTTTTAGTTAATAAAAATGGGGACGAGATTGTAGAAGTTTTTGCGTAGAGATCTAATATTCCTGACTAGACCCAGGGTTTTCTCTGAAAGTTGGGGAAATTATCTTTGGAAGGCATGTGATGAAGACATGGAGAGGCAGAATCTCTTCCTGCAATCTTCTTGCAGCTAATGGCTAGCAGAAAATCTGTATGAGCACATACAACATCTATAGATGGTAAACCCATAATCCTGGCTATCTACGTCCCAGAAAGGAGTAGAATGTATGGTCAAGAGCACAAACTTTGGTGTCGAATCACCTGGGCTCACTTCTTAGGCCCCCTGAGTGTGGGAGTGAACTTGGAGAGTCGCCTCATGTTCTGGATGAAACTAGGAAGCAGCTGTCTGGGCAGTAAGGTGCTTAACCTCTGAATCTCCTGAACAATCACTTTTATGAGGGAATGTCTTCGAGTTCCTCAGTGCTGTCCTGGGAACTACTCAGCTGGAGGCCGTTGGAAATGGATCATCTCAGCCTTAGATCCTAAGGCTGCCGAAGCTGCCATTCTATTTTATCACTTTACGGTTCAACACGGAGGATAATTTTTTAGTGATCATGAGGCTTCCTGGCAGCCAGCTCAGTCTCTACACATTGACTTCCCGAACTCTTTCCAGTAGGAAAAAGCCATTGGTGGGGATTTAGAGTCAAATATACCAAAACCTGATGAGCCTCCAGAGTTTTTCACTCACTGGAGAAAGGTCACAAGGTGACTGTTTCAGGGGCTCTGACTGACGAGGACAGGACCAGGCTGGGAGGGATTACAGATGAAAGAGGAGCCTCGTTTTACAAAGCAGGCTGGTGGGAGGAAGAGAGAGGGAGAGAATCAAGCATATTCCTTCACTGAGCACTTACAAAGGCCCCTAAGTGGTGAGGGAGGGCCCAGCACCTGCCATCAAAGGGGCCTTTCTATGGCTGTTTGCCTTTGTAACCAAAAATCAGCATTCTGCAAAATAACAAGCCATGTACTTCTCTAGGTGTCTATTTTCTTACCTATAAAATGGGAACAACACCTAACAGGCGCAGCAAGCTTCTTCTGAAAAAGGCCTGAGAGTGAATATTTTCAACATTTTGGTCCACACGGTTTTGGTCACAACCACTCAGTGTTGCCACTATAGCATGAAAGTCACCAGAGACAATGCATAAAGGGATGGGCGTGGGCAGATTTGGTCTACAGACCATAGTTGCCATCCCCTGCTCTACATAGAGTATTGTGAGGATTAAATAAGCTAGTCCAAGTAACATATTTTTGTTTGTTTTGTTTTTTCTCAATTACAGTTCACATTCAATGTTATTTTGAGGTAGTTTCAGGCGTACAGCACAGTAGTTACACAATCATATACTTTACAAAGTGCTCCCCCTGATATTTCCAATACCCACCTGACATCACACACAGTTATTAGGAGACTATTGACTATGTCCCCTACGCTGTACTTCACATCCCATGACGACTCTGTAACTACTAACTTCACCTTTTTCCCCCAGTCCCCAGCCCCTCCTCCCCTCGGGCAATCATCAGTCTGTTTCTGTTTTGTTTGTTTATATTGTCCAAGTAACATGTTTTACTTGTTACTACCACCGCAGACCACAGGTCAGTGCTCAATAAATGTTAGCTGTTATCATTGCTCTGGTTTTGGGCTCTCCCATGGTTCGTGCCTGCTACCGTTGCTCACTTCAGTGAGGGACGCGGTCCTCAGAGCTCCTCGGAGATATTTCCAGCCCTCCCCCTCTTGGGCATATGGGGGGTGTCACAGGTTGGGTTCTCTGAGAAGAGCCCTGAGATGGAGTTTTGTGTACAGCATGTTTATTACGGAGTGTCCTTGGGAGCAACCCTGTGGAAAGAAAGAGAAGAAGGCAGGATTGAGCAAAGGGAAGGTGGAGTTGCCCAACAACAGGCTGAATCAAGTCCACAGGGATCCCTGGAGCTAAATGGCCCTCAGAGTTGTCCCACATTGGATCAAAGTGGCTGGGCCTCGGTATCCCCACCTGGAGCAGTCGCTGGCTGCCCTGAAAGGGTGCAGGGTGAGGCATCTCTGCAGCTCGGGCGCTCCCGGAGGGGCCGACAGGTGAGCCTCTCTGCTGACAGCACACCCAGCAACTGGGGTGACGAGGGGAAGAAGATGTGACTGACTCTGACTTTGAATTGTGCATAGACATGCCACATGCCACTTGTAGCCCAGGTATTTAATTGTTGTTTGCAACACTCTCCAGAAATCTGTTCTTCTGTAGTGACCAGCACTTTCAAGGTAGTTGCTGCTCCATCAGCCTGGGTTCCAGAGGGACAACAGTGAGCAAGACTTAAGTCTGTGTTCTTTAGTCTGGGATTTTTGGGTCATTTGTTGCTGCGGTATTGTTAGTTTTCTATAGGATTCCTAGGAGCAGCAGAGAAGGCTGCGCTGGATGTATTTGAATGTTTTAAACTGAAGATACCCTTATAATCTTAAAAAAAAGCAAGGAACCACTTTGAAACCATCATCGTCATTACCAGCAGCAGCATCGCAAACACTAGCATTTCATGAATTCACTAACTTAATGCTTGTGCAACCTGTACCAGACACAGATATTACTGTTATCTTCATTTTAGAGATGACGCTGATAGAGGTTCGTTAGCTTGCACAAGGCCAGGGGTGTGCACACTACAACCCACAGGCCAAATCCAGCTCATGACCCGGTTTTGAAAATAAAATTTTATTAGAATACAACCATGCCCATTCATTACGTAGTATGTAATTATGGCTGCTTTCATGATACTGTGGCAGGGTTGAATAGTTGCCTATGGCCTGCAAAGCTGAAAATACTCACCATCTGGCTCATTTCAGAGAAAAATTGCCCACTCCCTTTCTTCCTCCCCTGCCCTCCACTCTACATGAGGCCTAGTTCCAAACCCAGGTTGTCTCCCTCCAGAGACAACACTCATAATTCAGATATAAGTAAACACTAAGTAGGCTTGGAGCCTGTAGGGTGTTATAAAACTTTCCATATCCATTATCCTAACTGTACATTTTTTAATTTAAAATTTTCATGACATTTATTTCCAGCAATATGGTAGACTTCATATCCTAAAAAGTCATTCCCTAAAAAACACCTATAAAATGCTGAATAGGAGGAAGAGCTGACTTGGCAAGAAATTAAGGGAAATCTTCAGAGGCCAAAAATGAAATAGAGGCCAGAATCCAGAATGAGCGTGGTAAATGCTCACTTAAACAAGGGTTGGAGCCCTCAGGGCACTTGCTGGGAGGGAGGCAGGGAACACGGTAGTAGCTGTCAGCGCAGAGACTTTGGAATGAATCCCCGAAGACCACATTTCCAGTCAAAGAGTGGACTGGAAAGTATTTGCCCTGTACAGGAAGACACCAAAGAAAATTTCGTCTCAGCTTTGATTTGGGTTGGAAGAAAAAAAAGTCTCTACCCCCTAACCAGGAATAATAACCACAAACCAGGCCTCAAGACCTATGGTTCAAATTCACTTTCTTGCCTATGCTGAAACCATTTTAAGCCAAAGAAATTTAAAATGGTCCTAGATTAGTGGTTCCCCGGCACTTGGCAAAAGTAAACACAAACAGAAGGAATAATCTCTCGAGTTAAGTCTCCTAACACTGTAAGAGGTGATACCCCAACAAAATGAGCTCACAATAAAAAATCACAAGGCCACTCACAGAGTAAGACAGCACGAGACAAGAGTTCGAAGAAGCGTCAAGCAGCAGAATCACACACACAAGGTCTTGAGATGTTAGAATTATCACATACAACACATCGTGGCAAACATTTTTTCCAAAGGGTCGGGTGGTATGTATTTTAGGCTTTGCAAGCCATTCAGCCTCTATCAGAAAGCCTCAACCTTGACATTCTAGTGTGAAAGCAGATGCAGGCATATGGAAATCAGTGGGCTTGGCTGTGTTCCAATAAACCTTTATTTACAAAAATAGGGAGTGGGCCAGGTTTGGCCAGCAGGCCCTAGTTTATAAAGTAAGTATGTTTTCAATATTTAAAGAATTTAAAACATGAGCAAGGAATAAAATACTATCATAAATATCCAAGCAGATCCTTATCTTCTGGAAGAAAAATGTATAGCTGAAATTTTAATGCGTTAACCGGCAGACAGAAGTGAAAAACATAGTTAGTACATTGAAAGTTGGAAACAACAAACAAAGTTATTTAGAATATAGTACAGAAAAACAAAGAGGAGGAAATTACACAAGGGAGCTTAACAAATACGGAAATTTTGAGTGAGAAGTTCTAACATTTATCTAATTCAAATTCCAGAGGAGTAGAAAGAATGGAAGAGAGACACGATTCAGGATCCTTATATTTAGGAAGTACAAAAAAATTCCAAAAGATAGATACACCCAGACACATCTGGTGAAGTTACAGAACATGAAAGACAAGTGAAATAGCTTAAAAACAGCCTGAATGAAGGACAGCTTACCTTCTTGATATCTGACTTATGAGCAATAACAGACACCAAAAGACTGCCAGATCCGCCGTCAAAGTGCAGAAAGAAAATAGTTGTCAATCTATAATCGCATACCCAACAAAATTTATGACTCAAGAATGAGGGTGAATTAGAGACGTTTGCAGAGGAGCAAAAACAACATGATTTATTATCAACAGGCCCTCAGTAAAGGAACTTCTTAAAGGCATATACTTTGGGGATGTAAGAAGGATGACAAGCAAGTGAGCAAAGAAAACCGTAATCACGGTAAATTTAAATAAACATCAGCGCTAATAACATCTAATTTGTAAAGTTGAAAAAATTGGGAGGGATGTACAACACTATTCTGTTTCTTATAATAGTAGGTACGTGGTGTTCATGAGTGTGAATGTGTATTCATGCCGTATACTCTTTCCTATGGACAGTTCACAAAATATTTTTAATAAAGAAACCGAACAATAATGGCCTATAAGCTGGAAAGAGTTAAAGTGCTCTAAATTTTAGGAGGAGGGTAAATATAATAACTTTAACCATTAAAAAAAGTAGAAATAGATTCTGTAAGTTCCAAACAACTAGAGGAGACAAAAAATAATAACTTCGTAGAAAAAATAGAAAGCATGAAAAAGACAGGAAAAATAAATCCAAATATATCAATGATCACAAAAAATAACAATGAATTAAGTTTGCCAATGATAGGATAGTTTTTTAATCTAGCTATAATCTTCTAATAAGAAACTCACTTAAAACAGAAGTGCATCAAATGTTTGAGAGTAAAGTAAGAAAAGCTATATAAGGCAAATAAATTTTTTCAGCAAAGAAATAAAAACAAACAAAAACCCTTTCTATTTACTTTCCCATGTAACCCCTGAATCCTCATAGACAGTGATGTATTATAATAAAACAAAGATAAGAATTCAATGTAAAAAGAGAAATGAGAAAAGACATGGGTTCAAAATTCTCCAAAAAAATCTAAAAATATGAAAAGATGGTTCCACATATGGTATACCTATGGAATCGAAGCAAGCATTGCTGAAAACTTGGGGTTTAATAGTAAACCAAAAATAAATTCATTTTGTTATCACTACAATTTGGCTCAAATTTCTTGACTTAAAAATGGAGTTTACGTAATAATAAGATAACATTGCAAAATAACTTGCATTTTCACACAAAGGACAGTGTGATCACTTTTAACTGTTAATTCTGCTGAAATTTATGAGACGTTATTTATTTAAATATAAGGAGTTTCAGGAAAATAGATTAATACATTTTAAGTGTGAGTGGATTTGACTATTTTGAAGTTTCAGGGTCAAAAAATTATGTATAAAGGTGGATAATTGCACATTAAAATAGAGAAAGATTAGCCCAGCTGGTGTGGCTCAGTGGTTGAGCATCAACCCATGAACCAGGAGATCAGGGGTCGATTCCCAGTCAGGGCCCAGGCCCAGGTTGTGGGCTTGATCCCCAGTAGGGGGCGTGCAGGAGGCAGCCGATCAATGACTCTCTCATCATTGATGTTTTCCTCTCCCTCTCCCCTCCTCTCTCTCTGAAATCAATAAAAACATATTCTTAAAAAATAGAGAAAGATTAGAAAGCACCTAAATGAGTAACATAGAAATGATTAAAGTATGAAGCGTGTGTCTAATAAGATGTTCTCAAAGCTATTTTATAGATATAGGGAAATACGGTATAGTTAGTAAACAAAACAATATACAAAGCTATGATAACAAAATGATCACAAATGTAGTAAAATGTGTCTAGAAACAGGATTGGGAGGAAGAACAACAGAATATCAAGAGTAATGGGGAAATGAGTCATTTATACTCTATTTTCCAAATTTTTGCTATGAGTCCTTTTATAACCTGGGCCTCCACTGGGTGCTGCACTTCCTGAGCCCCTGACGGGGAACTGAACTGGCAACCTCAGTGCATGAACGACTCCTGACCAACTGAGCCACACCAGCCAGGGCTGGATTTAGTTTTTTCAACCACAAAACACATCATGTTTCCATCTTGCTCAAAAACTTCTGATGTTTCCCGTTGCCTTCAGAATAAAGTCCAAACACACAGGCTCCTCCCAGTCTGGTTCGATCTCTCCGCTGCCTCATCTCCCGTCTTCGGGCTGGTCAGCCACCTCCGAGACTGCTCGCATTTCTCCTCTGCCTGGATGCCATTTTCCCACTACTCTGCCTCTCAAATTGTTCTTCCTCCTCTAAGCCCATATCAAGTGTCATCTCCTCTGAGAGCCCTTTTCCCAAACCTTCAGCCAGGATTAAGTTCACTCCTTTCTGTGGTCAAATTGCATCTTGACCAGGCCTCCACCAGAGCACAGCTCAAGGTCGTCAGCTGCAGGTGAGAACCTGAGCACCAGGATGCAAGGTTCCCCCCTAGAATAAACCCATAAAAGCAATAAGCAATGGAAAAGATCAAAAGTGCCAGCTAGGTTCATAGTCCACCCCTGTTACTAGCAACAGCTGCAGCCTTTAGCCAATGATGTTAACAAAGCTGAGGACAAGCTGTTGCCAGAAGCAGGGGCTGTCTGAGAAGGGTGGGATCCATAGCACATTCGGGCATTTCCCCAGCCTTTTCCAGGAAGGACAATGCTGGGCAGGGAGGGAGGAGACATTAGGATTCAGGCTCTGTTGTCTGGCAAGGGACACCCAGAAACTCCCTTCTCCTCCGGGGGAAAAGGGAAAACGCTCTTACACACGATCGCAGTCATCCACATGGCTCCAGGGAAGGCTCACTGCCCTCAGTCTCATTTCTGCTGAGCCTCAGACAGCCCTGCTATCTAGGCATTGTCTTCCCATTTTACCGCCAAGAAAATGAAGGTTTACACCTCATGTAAATTAGTGAATAGGAGAAATGGAGCCTGAATGCAAATCTTTGACCTTGAAACCACCTTTCCCTTCACTTCACCACAACGAAACAACTAACACTCCACCCCATCTCCTCGCGGAACAAGACCAGCCCGCTTTCTATCTTTCAGCACATCAGCTCCGGCCCATTCTTGAGTCCGCCTTTCTCTTCCCACGTGCGTTTATTTGGCAGCACTGAGAAGTGGAAGAGAGGTTCACTGGCCTCAAGAAGCAGGCACTGCCATAGGCGGCCAAAGCAATAGAATATTTCTTCATGAAAGAAATTTTGGCAGAACCTGATCATTTCCTGCAGACATTTTAAGCAACCAGAGTAAGGATCGCAACTGCGTTTCCTAACAAGGGCAAGCTGCCTCTGCGTAGCTCGTGCTTCGCCCTGCTCCTTATAAAGGGGGAAGTTTACAGCACAGGTAATTTTCATCGTTCCACTCTCTTCACATGTAGCCCCTGACCTGTGGAGTCTCCACCCAGAGCTGGAACGTAACGACTAAGGAGGAAAAGGCAATGTAAGCCGTAGGAAATGGAGTTCGTCATACGAAGCATTGCATCCAAGCCATCGTCTCGAACGTTTTGGAGAACTCAGGTTTTTAGTTTAGGAGAGAAAATCTGAAACAGAACAATTACATCACAAGTGGAACGTTTATATAGTCCCTGGGACAGAAAAACGTTCAGCAAAGGGAAAGGCTGCAGGATTTCAATGAGATCCAGGTGGAATAGCCCTTTCAGCAAATGTCTCCACACCAGCCCATAAAAATGATGGAAAGGCACAAGGCAAGAATAAAAGCAGCGGAGCGCCAGGTGCTCATCCTGACCGAGCCCACATCCTCTCTGAGTGTGTCCTTTCCAACAGCTCCTGCTGGCCACTCTCCCTGCCTTCCAAGGGCTTGAATCTCTCTGGCCTCTGGTCCTGGTCCTTGCCTCCCCCACCCGGCGGCCAAGGCCTCTTCTTGCCCAGGGCTGGGGAGACCAGCAGGCTGAGCAACATGAAGGGTACAACCAGTAATAGTAACAACTCTGAGGCCCTCCCTAAACGCTGAGCAGCTGGGTTGGATGCTTTGTCTGGATTATCTCACTTAATTGTGACAACCCCGTAGAGTGGGTGCCGTAATTGCTCCCATTTTATAGTTGGGGAAAATGAAAGGGTAAGGATCTTGCCCAACATCGCAGTTAGTTCCTGGCAGAACCAGCTCTCAAACTTAATTAAACTACTCATCTCCCCAACATAGCTATTAATTTTAGGTACTATTTAGTACATTCATCTATCTTCCCTCAAAACAAATGCACAAAGCTGATGCTATTTTATCCATTTTATAGATGAGAAGACATGGACACATCAGTTGAGCACATACTACATGCCAGGAAGTACACATGTGCACACTCGTATCTAGTTTCAGCTGCACACCCCAAACTACCTACGAATGGGCCTTTTAATAACCTCGAATTGCAGCCCATAAACACATGCCACCTCCCAGGTCTGCACCGTCAGGTTCACTCTGTGAGGTCAGGTGGGAAAAGCAGGGATGCAGACACGCATGGGGGACACAAAGGAGACGGGAGGGGGCGGTTTGCGGGACTGTTGGTGCAGGGGCAGCTGGCCGGGCGACTAGGCGACGAAGCAGGCTGCTTCCCCGAGGTCCCGGGGGGCGGGGGAGGTCACCAGGGAAGCCAGTGCAGGAAATGCGACGTGTGCGGATGGGACACAAGCCTAGCAGGAAGACGGGAGGCTGTGTTGGAGCAGAAAGGGAAGGACATCCCTCCCAGCCCCATGGGAGCCCAAGGGACAGCCTGGTTTACCTGCTAGAAAGGAGGGCGGGGAGACCAGCCCTGCAGGCTTCTCCCTTCCCCAAGGCCCATATCCCTCCTGCAACCCCTCCTTCCCAGAGCCTCCCCCTACTCCAGGGACAAAGGGAAAGCTCTTTTTGTACCCCAAAGTGGGCCACGCTGCAGTCGACGGGGCCACTTCTACACGCTGTGCTCCTGTATCTGTCCTTCCCACGCGGCCGCTGATCAGATCCAAGTACCAGTGAAATGAGCAGACCCGCCATCCCCCCCTGCCGGTTGTGGGGGGCCACTCCACACCCGCTCCTGCAGTGACCACCCCGCACTCTGCTGTGATCAGGGGCACAAGCGAAGTCCTCGAGCAGCACCTTTCGCGCACAAAATCATTAGTGCAAAATTTTTTAAAGGGTGGAGTACTAGGACGTCAGAAGGAAAGTGGTTTCAAGGGATAAAGGAAACGCAGATCAAGGGCGAGACGGAGGCAACCTGTAGAAGCTGCCGGGCCACTGTAGCCGGTGCCTCGCACCTAATGCTTGGTTGAAAACGAGAGAAGCTCATCAGGAAAAACCCTTATGTGTTAAAATATCTGACTTTGATCCACAGAGGATGGGAGGCAAAGCAAGAGAACTTGGACTGTTAACCGAAGCTCGGCCAATCTCACCTTGGCCATAGGTGACAGGCGACACCTGCTGCAGTGTAGCAGTGGCAGGAAGCAGCCTTGCATGTGGAACGGGACGCGAGACGACCGCATGGGCCGCACAGAGTGCCGCTCAGCAAGAGAGGAAGCAGGACAGAGTGACAGGAGAAGCAAGAGTCCTTCCCGGGGAGGGGTCCCCACGGGCGCCCGGCAAGATCGAGGCTTTCTGAAGGCTGACCACGCGACCACAAGCAAGCCGTCACAGGGACAGGGCTTGCACTATCTTTATGTCTGTTGGAGGTCGCCTTTGGCTAAAGTAGAGTCACTTATAAAAATTTTTAACATTCCTGGCGAACAATTTCGGGAGAAACTGCCATTCCAGATATAATTTTAACCAACAAGAAAGACCTGGTTTCTGTACAGAAGCTACAGGGACTTTGGGAGAAAGCGGCCATGTCCCTGGGGGTCCTGAGAGTGAGGGGGAGCGTTAGGTAACCGCCAGGGCGCTGCGACGAGGAGGAGCGTTAGCGACGAGGAGGGTAACTGGCTGCTGAGCCGGGGCCCGCAGAGAACCTCCTCGGGAACTCGAGCTTTTTAAAGGACAAGTTCACAAGCGCTAATGAGGGACACGTGCCGGAGGACAATACGAAAAAGGAAGGTTTTCAGCAAGGCTACAGCTCAGCTAACCGGGAGTCCAAGAAACACGAGCGATTAAAAAGGTGTCCCCGAAAGGTTCAGTTCAGAGAGACAGAGACAGAGAGACAGAGAGAGACCCAGAGAGAGACAGAGACAGAGAGACAGAGACAGAGAGACAGAGAGAGACCCAGAGAGAGACAGAGAGACAGAGACAGAGAGATGGAGAGAGACAGAGAGACAGAGAGATAGAGAGAATGGAGTGGGAGGGGGAGGGAGGGGGAGGGAGGGGGAGGAGAGAACAAGATATAATGTTAACAGACAACAAAATGTCCAAATTACCAAATACTCAAATCCCATCTTACGGAGCAGGGAGAATAGATTTTGAATTCTGAATGTGTAAAGACGACCATGAAAGGAGACAAATGGAGCCCACAACAAGTTAGGGAAGAAAAAAACCCTTGGCATAAGAAATGATTTCAAAGCTCTAGGCCCGGATGAATTATATTCCAGAGTGTGAAGAAAAAAAAATTGCAGATATAATCTCAGAGGCACTGGCAGTGAGTCTGAGAAGTCATGGAAAACTGGAAAGAGGCCAGAAACCTTGGGAAATGTTCTATTTTGCAACATGTTGGGGGGAAACCCCAACAGATCCTGAAAATGAAAAACCTATAAGCTAGATATGATCCTCATCAAGGGGGGAGTCCAACTGGCCTCTGTGGTGGTCAGAACACGCTTTTTTCATGAGGGATGTTGTCAAGCTGGAGCCTCCCAACAGAACGTGATCACTGCGGTGAGGACGCTGGAACCCATGCCATACACGGGGGGTGGAGAGGTGTACACAGCGCCGACATCAAATGACCCAGAAAGGTGGCAAAGATTTGAAATGGGATCGTGTATAAGAAGCTGTAGGATCGCTTTATGTTGCCTTAGGAGACGGAAGTAGAACCAATGTTGAAATTTCAGTAGGTGGCTTTTTCTGCAACATTTAAAAGTATTTTCTGTTCCTTCATTCGACAAGTGTTTGTTGAGCATCTACTTTGTGCCAGATATTGTGCTAAGCACTGAGGATACATGAAAAATGACAGATATTAAAATATTTTCAAAATATTATATTATCCTGTTCAAAAAATACATATGTGTGTGGTTCCTACGTTCATTGGACTTACAGTCTTATGGAAGAAAAAACAATAAAGTACCTGAGAAACATAATCACGGGTTATAGCAAAAGCCAAGAAGGAGAAAATAGAAGATTGAAAGTAACAGAGTATCTACTTTAAAGATGGTTTTGGGAAAACTTCACTGAGGAGGTCACATTGTGCTCGGACCCATATGACAACAAGGGTGGAATTATATCAACGGTTTGGGGCGGAGGGAACAGTAGGTGCAAAGGCCCTGAGACTAGAAAGAGTTTGACTTGTGCCCAGAACTGAAAGGAGCTAGGCTGAGAGAGCAAACTGTGAGACTGTGAGAACAGGTTGGAGATGGACAGGACTCAGGGAACGAGGTGTTGCCATCATAGGAATTTAAAATATCCTCTGAGAGATATGGGAAGCCATTGAGAGTCTGAGCAGGAAAGGCATGTGGTCTGACTGAGGTGCGTGTTGATGATGATTCCAGCTGCTCTGTGTTAAATGGATCAGAATGGGGCAAGCGAAGCAGGGAGAGCACTTAGAAGCCTGCTGCTGCGTTTAGATGAGGCCATAGTATGACTGGAGGGCGTGGAGTCAGGTTGGAGAGAAGTTCATTTGACATTTTTTTGAGGTGACAGAGACAGAATTTAATGATGAATTGAATGTGGAGTCAGAGGGATTGGAAGAAAAATGACTAGAATGATCCAAAAATGGACTCAGGTGGCAGGCGTTTACTGGCCACCTGAGAGAACGCTGTGAAATGGGACCTGGAACTGGGCTGATGGGCCGGGCTGGAAAGACTAGGGTTGCATTTGATTTGGTGATGACGACAGAACTCCTAAAAACAGGAGTTGAGTAGCAGTGCCGTGCTGCAGGTCTACCTAAAGCTCCAGAAAACAGGCTTTGCGTTTGGCACAATTCTTTTTTTTGAGATTTTTTTCCCTTTTCTATTGATTTTTTTTTTTTTTTTTTAGAGAGAGGAGAAGGGAGATGGGGAGAGAAAAACATTGATTTGAGAGCAAAACCTTGATCAGTTGCCTCCTGCATACCTGCAACCTGGATATGTGCCCCAACCGGGAATGGAACCAGCAACCTTTCGGTTTGTGGGACAACACTCCAACCAACTGAGCCACACCAGCCAGGGCCACAACTCTTAAACTGTAACTGGTTATAAACTTGACCACAAGCACCAATAAACCATTTCTATGGAAACTCACAGTGCTCCCACTGAAAACAAGAATATAAGAAAAATTGTATATATACTTTGCTATATGTATATTGTATACACATGTATATATTATATATACATACAGCTAATAAAATTGTAGATCTCTGCTCATAACTTAAAATATAGACAGTGCCCATGCTTTCAATGCACATGATGCACATTAATACTCAGCAAACACAAATACCACACATTTTACTAAAGACAGCGCAACATTCTCCTCTTGTTACATCATCAGGAGAAGCCATCTCTTGAAAAGAGAGGTCTTTCAAATGTAATAAAACCTTGAGACTTTTTCATGACAGACTGGATCCCCCAAATCAATCCTCTCATTCCTATTTCACTCCCAATAATCTCACACTCCACCTGTGGAAAAATTCCTACCTTCAAGTACCATAAACATTGGGTACAAACGGCAGAGCACATGAGAATTTAATTGAGGCAAGGATTCTCCTCTCGAGTATAGCAATCTTTAAAAGATCGGCCAGGCCCAAGCCATAGATAACTGCTGAGACTAGATCTGCTGTGTCCTTAGCCGTTGATGCTGCATCTGTCTGGCAATAATTAAACACCAGGGTTTAAACTCCAAATCACAAACAGCTTGACCTCGGCCACACCACTCAAGCTGCGTATAGTTAGGCCACCTAAAATATCACGAGCTGAATTAAGTTCATGTGGGAACCTCACCCTGGGTCCTTTTCTCAACATTACATTCATTTGCCATTTAATTTTCTTTGTTGAGAGAGAGGAAAACTCAGGCCTCGAAGTTGGCCAGCAGGTGGGATTTCGCATGTTTCTCATTCAGGGGCCCAGACTGTGGTTTCAACTGCAAAGGGCTGTTTTGTCTAACTGTCTGGGCTATAACGTGTGTTGTCCCACAAACAATTTGTCACACCGTGAGCGTTGCATATGTGGGGACAGAGATAGCTCAGACCATATGGCAAAATGCGCCACCCCTGTCAATTACGACCCTCGGTGGCAGGTGATTCCTTAGACTGGGCGTCATGAACTTGTCAGAATTCAGTGTCTATTGAGCGCTGGGTGATAACCTCTGCCCGGCAAAGTCCGCCGGGAAGACACGCCTGTTAAAAACCACAAAGTACAAATGGCTAAAGAACTTTCACACAGTAGCAACTTTTGGGTGGGTGTTTTCAGAAAAGGGTGTTTGAAAAAGGAAGATTTTACTAGCAGATGCAGGTTTTGGCATAGATAATCTTAACGATGTTGAGACAGGTCTTAAAAATGTCGACTTTTCATTTTTTCCCATTTGACATTTGTTTTATCCAGCTGTACCGATGAAGCATCCTTACAGAAAAGTGCACAATTTAAAAGATAAAGGAGGCGGCCAGTTGAAGGAAACGCTGGGAAACAATCCATCGGTGGTGGGCGGTGGGGCTGCTCTTTAAAAATCACCCTGCAGCATTCTGCTCACCTTCATCCGTGAGAGAAAAACAATGACCAGCTTTTGAGTGAATGTGAGAGAGAAGCCCAGGAAAAAACATGGGCCTGCCAGTGTGGAGAAACAACAGAGGGCAGGAAAGAGATCCGGAGGAGACGGGGGAGGAGCCAGGACATGGCTGGCAAGGTGGAGGGGCATGTTGAGAAACCTTTAAAAATCATCAGAAAGAAAGTCAGAAAATGGTAAAGGGAAAAATGGAAGAAAAGCAGCCTGGGGCCCCCTGGGAGCTCTCCCTCCTGAGTCATAAAACCCTCTGGTTTCCCCTCGTCTGGAATCGCTGTCCACAAGGGCTAGAAACAGTGGGTTCTTATTTTCAGTTTTGAAAAGACAAACCACCACGAAAACAATCTTAGGGTAGTTTTAGGACAGAGGATAGGAAATGTTCTTTGCGATGCTGAGGAAATGGGCAAAAGCTAGGGGGAGGGGGCCCAGCGCTGACCATGACGGGCTCTGGGTCCCCGCCGTCCATGGGGCGGTTAAGAGCATGTTCGCTTTAGAGCCGACTCCGCTGAACGAACCTGCTTTGAATCTTCATGGCCGCCTCCCCACAGACTCCGAGGGCTGCGTGGCCCAGGCAGATTTCCTAAGGCAGTGCCGACACTTTGATCTTCTGGGGGCTCTGACATCTGTTCCTGTTGTCTGCACATTCATCCGCTCGTATCAAAGCTCAGAGTGAGACCAGGGAACAGCAGTCTGAGGCCCCAGAATCTCTCCAGAGCTAACAGAGCCGAGATTTACACTTTTGAGATAATAGCATCTCACTAATGCAAGCCAAGAGGCAATCGGCCCGTCTGGATTATGAAATATTCTACGTGCTGCAGAACAGAGAACATGGTTTTAAAAATGAATCTGAAGTGGCCCAGGATTGCTGGCTCTCACATGTGGTATTATGGCCCAAGCTATAATGGCTTATAGGCCCCACATGGGACTTAAGCCAGCACCTCCTCAAAGGTTCCCCCAGTGAACAAAGGGGTGCTCGGGAACGAGACTCCCTCCCTCACTAGCTCTAGTCTCAAGCCTCTGTGAGGTGCTGGTGCCACTCAAAGAGCCTGCCCCACAAGGCCTGGCATCTCTGTGGCCCTTGGAATGATGGAGCTGGCCCGTGGATCAGGGAGGCTAGCACAGCCCAATGCCGGATCTTGTAGCCTGGGTCCAGAAGCCACGTGCTCAACTCAAAGATTCCAAGGCCTTCCATGAACACAGCTCCTTCATGTGGGCATGTGTGTGCCAGCCTACCCAGCTCGCTCTTTCCTGTAACCACCGGCTCACCCAGGCCTTCCCATTTGCGAGCTCTGCATTAAGCCAGGGGACTGGCTGCTGGTGGAATTGCAAGCACCACAGCAAGTTATGGGGAGGGGGGTGGTTTGAGGAAGTCAGGGAGGCCCACTCCCCTCTCAGATCCCTCTCTGCGAGGAGTTGTCTTCTCCATGGGAGCACTCCCCCTCAGATTCTTGCACGGCTGATGGCTCGCTCGGGTAAGACTCATGGGGTGAAGGCGTTCACGATGTACATCGAGATGGAAGGAGGTGTGGGAGTTAGGAGACATGGCTCTGTGCCTGTCATGATCACCCCCGGCTGGCTGACAGGGAGCAGTGACCTCACCTCTCCGGGCCTTGTCTGTAGAACCAGTCTCACCCAGAAGGTATCTTAGGTTCCTTCGAGCTCAAAATGGCCTAAGGATGGATGTGATGTTGTGACAGAACAGAGTCCATTTTCTGCCTTTTGATGAGAAAGTTTTATACATGTCAAGAAAGAAATGACAATTTTCTAAGTCAGGATTTTTTTA